>NW_020799107.1:35653536-35740774 GCF_003259725.1 Athene cunicularia
GGTGGTGATGGGCTGTGTCTGTCCCGGGGGGGCGACGAGGTGCCGGTGTGTCCCTGCAGAGCAGGCGGGGGACAGCGCAAGCATCCTTAACGAAAATGACCCACTCGAGGGGAAGTTTTTATTTTTTTCTGTTAAAAAAAAAAATAAATAAAAGCATCAAGTCGCTACCCGCTTATGGCAACACAGCGTACCCAAACTCGGCGTTTTCCCCGCGCTTTGTCGGGGGTGGGCTGCGCACAATAGCAAAAGGCTTTAAAATGAACAAAAGCGTGCGGGGATCTGGGCCCTCCGTGGGTGGGATGCGGCTCCTTGGCCGAGCGTTTAACATGGCGCAGCGCGATCGCCGGCCTTGCACTGGCAAGAAAGTGCTCGTGGTTTTTCCTTCTCCGAGCTGGAGCTTTGCAAAGCCGGTGTCTGGGCTGGGGTTACCTTCGGGAGTCCGCCAGCGTTGGGTTGGGTGCCTGCACGGAGCCACTACTGGGGCGCTTCAACTTGGGTTGTGTTCTTGGTTTTCTGGGTCTAACCAGCCCAGGTCTTCCCGTGCTTTTGTTTTATACGTGTGGTTAAACCAACAGTATGATCCATATACTGCGCTACGATGGAGAGACGTTAAATTATTCAAAAACCGAGCAATAACTTGCACGGTTTGTCAAGATTTTTATTAAAACCTCGAGTTTTTTTAACTTCCGTGAAAAGTTGCAAAACAGCTGTGGAAAAGCAAGGAAAAAAATTAGTCTATTCTGGACGTAAATGCCCAACTTTTTTTTTTCTTAATTTGTTTTCTGTGTAGCTAAATGAATTTTCTTGATTTGAAGGTTAAAGTCGTAACACCCACGACAATCCGTTAACAATAGAAAAAAATAGGTTATCCATCTCCCTCAGCAATGCAGGGCGCTCTGGTCAACAAATATTTGGAAGGGAAGTGTAACTGTGGCACAGTCATTGGGATGTTTAAGAAACAAATGTCCCCCCCCCCCCTTAAATCAGCCCTCAGAAGTATTAAAAGTGGATTAAAATACATCTACTGTGAATCCCTTAACAATGCTATTCTTTCTAAGAGAAGTAGAATTTAGAATCCTTTTTCCCCCGCCTAAGTAAATTTGCAAGTCAATAACGCATCTTTGTCTATAAAGTATTGGTCGTCTGGGAAAACAGTAGCTATGATGCTTTGAAAAAAGGTATTTTTATCTTGCAGGCAGGAGATAATCTCTTTAGTGAAGGTAGAAAGGAAGAATAACAGCAACTGTCGATTTCTGGCCATGGAGGTTTAAAAATTAGAAACAAGAAGAGTGAATGTATGTATTTATATAAATGCATATAAATATTTCATTTCATATATATAAATATATTCAGATTGGCAGGATCATTTTGGGGGGTTATTTGCCATCTTGCAAATCCAGTCAGAAGCTTAGAGTATGCCTTTCCCTCCCCTTTACAGGCCAAAATACAGGTCTTTTTTAGGTGCACCTTTTAGTCATCTTAACTAGTGCAGTATGTCCTCAAATACACCACCTTTATGCCAGAGAGAAACCATCCGCCTGGAGTTCTGTGGGGGATATTGGTAGACTTTTAAGTGTAAACGAACATGAAGATCTTTCCGTATTCTTTGTTCTCTTTATTTGCAGCTGAGCTTGTTGAGCTTTAGTGGAACTTGACCCACAGTGGATGCCGCTGCAGTATGTTAGTAGAAAGTGGTACTAGTTGTTATTATTTACTGGTTTAGGGTGGCTGCTTGGCTCCAGCAAATAATGCCTGGCAGGAGCAAGCCATCCTAAACCTGGTGGAAGGCGCTGGTAGAGTAGGCTTCCTGCTAGAAAAGCAGGATTTTAGTCTTCAGAAGCTCTTAGAAACATTATATAACGCAAAAATAAACTAAACTGGACACTTTTTGTTTGTTTGTTTTACTGTAGCATTTTATAAAACACTGCAATGCAGCTTTTATTTTTGCTCCATAAAATATTGGAAAGAAAGGAGTTCTGTTAAAATTTTTAAAACAAAACACCCCCCCACCCCCCAAGGAATTCTGTCATCATGTAAGAAAAAAAAAAAAAAATCTTTTAAAGGAAATATTTTTTCTAATAAGTCTGAATATAAATTTGTTCAGAAGTAAATTCTTCCCAACAAACAATTGTGAGGAAAATGCTTTCTTCCTGAGCTTCCCACCGTCATCTCCCATTATACTTCCCTAGGGCCTCGACCAGGTTTTCCAACAAAAATTAAAGACAACTCCATGATACTTCTTGAAAACAAACAGCAGTGAAGGAAGTTGAACAATTTGGGCTTGAGTTTCCCCGGGATATCTTTCACGCGACTTAAGCTGTATCTCTGCGACGCCTGTGGTTGGGTGGTTCAGAGCTGTTTGTCAGGGAAGTCCCAGGCCAGTCCTAAGGCCATTCAAACCAGTTAAACCACTCGGAGTTGGGATTTGACCCAGTGTCTGATATTCTGGCCTCTTCCATCCATCTTCGCACGCTTTGCGCATGCAACGCAGCAAAGTATCGAAGAGTAAAATGCCTTCCCTTAATTTTTCCTTTGGTTAAAACAGAGAAAGCGCACTGTATTTTGATTCTACTTGAAAGCTTAAAATATAAAAGGCTTTTAGGTGTATATCATATTTAACCATGGCAGGAAAAGGTGACAGTGGTAAATACATCTCTTTCTTTTGCGGTTAGCTACCCAACAGTCTCAACAGACTGCAGTTTTCATTTTATGTTTCTGCTCCTCTGCAACCTCAAGGTGACTCTCTCATTGATTGTGTTGGCTGACATACCTAAAAATGTATTTTTCTAGCTGGCTTGCTTCTTATGGGCTTGTTGGAGAGCGTGGAGCTGTTTGCTGTAGTAAGCAACTGAGGCAGTCTTCTGGTGTGGGGCTTCATGTTTCTCCCTGTTTCTCGGAGTGCTTTTATTCCTGAGCATCTGCAGAGGACGGATGCAGAGAGGCTCAGCACCTGGTGAGATGACCCCCATAAGGATGCTTTTCTGGTTTAGGTTTATGGGAGAGAGTGCTTCCAGCCCTTTTCTCCTTCCCCTGTTGTAAAATATTTAGGAATTTAGTTGTGAAGGAGACAGTATTTTCACCTCGTTTTTCTGTTAGGTCTGGAGTGACTGCTTCCCTTTTAGTGCAAGACTGATCTGAAGCTGATTTTTTCAGACAAGTATCTCCTGTTTAGAAAGGCGAACATCTAACCCGAATTTTTCTAGCCAGCTTGGAAACCTCATGTTAGCATTACCAGAAAAGGGGATAAAAAACCCTCTTCATTCTGGTTGTCAGCTGCTTTTTGAGCTGCAGCATGAGGGCATGTGTAAAGCCCAGCTTAGCAGGAGCTGCTGAGCACTGCAGTTCTCCGCTGTGGGTGTCGTGCGGGCAGCACAGAGCCTTCCTCAGCCCCTCGCTGCCTGAGCTCGGGGGGAGCTTTGGGATAACTCTCTGCCAGCTCTCTCAGCAAACTGCCCATGAGAAAACCAGCCCAGAGCTCCAGGGTCAACGGGAGGGTCCCCCCAGGATTGCGGTTTACTCGTACGGGGGAAAATTCTGTTTCAGCTGTGAAACATTCCACATAAGGAACTGCTGTACCTAAAACCAACCAAACAAAACGATCATCACCTGATACTCAGCTACTGTGCAATGGTCGCTGCTGTTTTGCACTGTTATATTCCATGAAATAAAGGAAAACAAAAATTGATGGCTGATTCCTTTGCAGAGGGTGCGGTGGAATCTGAACATGGTTGTGGGTTTTTTAAAAAAAACTTCCTGCTGTAAGTACTGTTTGAAATGTCTTGTGGAGAGATTTGCACTTATTTCCATCCCTAGAGTGTTTGGGTATGTTTTACCTTTCATTTCACGTATGCCAGTGAAGTCATAAGTTTTTACTAATGACAAGAAGACATATTCTTAAGTCCCTCCTGTACAGAGATCTCTGTGTGCTGTTAAGCAGTTGTCTCTCTGTCTGTTAAGAGAGACCTAAAAAGACCCCCTGGGATAAATGACTAGTTAAAAAAAAATAAAATTAAAAACCCACCCTGTGCTGTGTGGCTTTTTTTATGGGGTGTGGTACATTGTGCTTCTAACAAAAGCCAAAGCATCCATCTCTACCTCAAAATCCACAACAATTCTGCTTATGGAGGCTCTGTTCGTGACAAATCTATAAATACCTTTTACAAAAAGCTCATACCGGTTTGATGTAGGATATGAAGTGAGATGGCGCTTCTGTCGTGGTGTAAAATATGTCAGTGGGTACGTAGCATGCCATTTTCCTAGCAGAACCTGGGAATCTAATGCTTGCTTTGTCTCCCAGGATTTTTGGTGTGTTTTCCAGCTCTGCTCAACTCTTCCAGTGAAGTCTGAGCAAGTTTTGTGTAAAAGCTTTTGTGAAGGACCGTTGTGAGGGCCAAGTAGCCGGCACAGCTAAGCACGACATTTATATGGAACCCGTGGTATCTGTAGACACCAAGGGCTGACAAACACCTTTGTAGGAGCTGTTTCTTTTCAAAGTGTTGCTAATCCTCCTACACCCTAAGATTTTCCTGTTCCCTGTCATAAGCTGCAAACATCTCTAACTTGCTGCATTTTCCCGTTTTGTGGATGAGATGAACCACGATATACTGTGCTCGTTCCTCTGCGGCTTTGGGCTACGTTGCTTTCAGGTCAGACTATTTCCAGAGCAGCAGTTTTTTTTTTTTTTTTTTTTTTTTTTTTGGGTGATTTCTCTCAGTAGCTTAAGCCAGTAGTTATTTTGGGAAGAAGTAGATGATAGCATGTTGCTGTTCATTTGGGAAAGAACAAATACAAGATGGGTCTGGATGGCTTTTCTGTGCCTTGCAGGAGAAACGGTTTTGTTTACGGGAGAACTGGTGGGATAGCCATTCAGGGAGCTGCGTGCTTGATATTTATGAGAGTAGTTGTTTTCCTAAGGCGTACTGCTGTGCTTCACACTTATTTTCCTGAGCTTGCATAGAAAGTTTAAATTGTGGGACTGATGATTGGCGCAGTAGTTTTTTTGGTGCTGTTTTTACAATGTGTTGGCTAAAGAATGAAACTGTCCTGCATCTAATTATCAAGAAATACAACACATTTATTTCTTGACACAGCGATGCTCCCATGAAGCACTGGAGCAAATGTAGTATACAGTATTACTTACTCATCCATAATTGAAGTCAGTGGAAAAAAAATCTGTCTTGATAAGGGCTTGTGAAAAGGTCTCTGAGCTTCTCCAGACCTTCTCCTTCTCCCCCACCAGCCTTTGCATCTGTCCAATCCCATAACCTGGCCGAGTTGGTGTGGGATGGGGAAGCAGCTTTCCTAAGGAAGCACTGCGGGTTTCCTTGGGGATTTGGCTCGTGGAGAGCTTTGAGACATGCTGAATCCACAGGGGCAGGGTGTGCTGTTGTTTGGGGAGCAGCAGGTGACCTGGGGTCTGCCCGAGCCCCCTCCTGGGCAGTGCTCGGGGGGTTCCCCCAGGCTGCACCACAAGGTGTTGGGATGAGCAGCAACCGATTCGGCTTCCAGGACACTTGGCACTGAACCACTTTTCTAAGATGCTGCTGAGAAAGAGATACTTACCTTCCAGTTAAGGTTCAGAGCAGAATCCTTGGCTTGTTAAACACTGCTTGGCATGTTCTTGCTAGATTTAAGCGTAGATAGTGACTTCTCCAGGGACAGTGGGGAGAGTGTGTGTGTGTGTGTTTCTGTTTCTTTTCTGAATCCTCTGCTGTTTATCTTCTGGAAGGGATATTCTTTCAAGCTTGTCTGTAAGTGCTGAATTGGGGGAAAACCATTCAACATGGATCAATGTGTGCTTCTTGGGTGAAGGTGTATGTGTTTATCTGTTTTCTATAAATACAGTGAGAAATAAGGTGTGAAAATAGCTTCTATTTATTGGTGGTGGTGCTAGAAAGATGTTTCACTCAAAATACAAAGCTTATTATTTCTTTCACCGAAGCAGTTTCCCTTTTGTGTTTCCTTGGGGCATCAAAGGCTTTTTTTTTTTTTTTTCTTTTTCTAATCCCTTTTGAATATCTTTCGCTAAAAATATCTTCATCCTGCATATACCTATCCTGTCAAAAACAGGGATTCCTATTTAAAAGCTTTGAAACAAAATACAGATGATATATTTCAACAGGATAGCTTGTCAAACAACTGGAAAAAGTAGTCACATGCCACTCTCAATGTTGTCTTTTTTCCTCTGGTAGCTCCTGCAGGATGCCTTTGGTTTGGAGCAGAAGGTTGAGACCATTCGGCATCTGTACTCCTCGTGTACCTCGTTCCAGCTTGTTGCAGTCTTTGTTTCCTTCCCCTGAGATGCAGTAGTTAGTCACTGGTGTTTGCATTCATTTTTGCAAATGGCTGTTCAGTCTGGTACAGTCAGATTTATTGGTATTTGGGGAAGTCTGGGAGTACTTTTTTTTTTTTTTTCTGCATGGTTGGAGATGATTTCTCCTGAAGCTGCCTGCCCTAAATGAAGGCTTAACGTGCGGCGAGGAAGCTGTGAGGGAGTGATGTGTGCTTACATCTCCACATACTGTTTCAGTGTTTCAAACTGTGCCAGAAGAATAAAAGCTGTTAAAAAAGATAAAATGAAGGATGAGATGCCACTTACAAGTCTTTAGTATTAATGTGCTTTCTTCTGTAGTAGTTTTCTGAGGATTGTGGCAGGGAGGGGATGCTTCCCTAAAAACAGATATTTAGGAGGAGAGATTATTTTTTCTTGACAGTTTTTAACTAGCCTGCTGACACCCTTGGTATTAACTTTGGTGTCCTTCCTGTTATCATTAAAATGACTCACCTTAGGATTTGTTTTTTTCCAAATTTTCTTGTTTTGAAACGCCTCATCTGTCTCCAGGCACTAACATACATTTTCTAACTCTGTGAGCGGTGTATCAGAGCAAGCTGCAGAGCTGCAACTCCTGCAGATCTCACAACTGTGTTTTCTTAAAGGTGGCATTTCCTTCAGCTGAGGACAATGTTAAATATCTGGTGTCATCGGTATTTGTCAGTTCTCTTGTTTGAAGATTTCGGTGTGCACGAACTGAGCCGTGCTGCTCATCGCTAATACCGCAGGCGTAGGGAAAAGGGGAGTTGTGGACACGTGTTGAAACGGGTGCAGTGGCACAGAAGAAACAAATGAATGGGGTGATCTGTTCTCTGCTTGGAAGAGAAACGCGCATAATCCAGTTTCCACCTAGTAGCTTCCACGGCTTGGGACGGTCTGGTTGCTGATGCATTTCATGTTAAAATCTGACTGGCTTAGTTGAATACAAAAATGCATTTGGAATTTGACATGAATACTTTTAATCAAAAGATCTCTCTTACACAAGAGGATTTATTTGTGGTTTGGTTTTCTTTTTCTTTTTTTTCTTACCACAGACAACAGCCCTGTGCACAGGATGTTTTGTTGGATCCCTTTGAGCTTGACATGTTGTGTTTTAATGTAGCCCAACAAGACCAAACACAATTACCTACCAACCACTTCCAGACTCTTTACTTTCCCTCTTTTGTTTGCTTTTGTGTTGCTGCAGCTTTTTAAAACTCAGACATCATGCCAAGGTAAGACTCATTCTGAAAAATACTTATGAAGTTACTCAGAAGACTGAAAAAACATGTATCTCTGTGGGGATGTCTCTTGCTTTAGGGGATGAGGCTTGCTTCAGGGTCTGCTCTCAGTTCTGTGGTTGAGGACTGGGATGCTGCAGGCTGAGGCAGCAGAGCTCTGCTTTGGCCATGGGCTGAAAAATGGAGGCACACTGGATCCAGGTTATTCGAGACAATGGCCTGGATGTGCAGTACGGGCTAGTCAGTGCTTCAGCTGACACTGAGGGTGTAGAAGCAGAAAAGTGATTTAGAGTTGCTCGGTAATTGCTTGACACTTTTGACTGTGGTGTTGCCAATGCTTGTTTTTCCAGCTTCACTGGAAGGTGCACATAGGATAATGGTGTTTGTCCATGCGATGGCTTTGTGAACTGGGAAAATACCTTTAATCAATTTTCTTGGGTTTTTGAGTGTGAAAATAGCGCGTACTTAGAAAACCCAAAACCAACACAACAGCAAAGAAACCTTCACCTCAAAATATCCAAAATGGGATCCTTGAGAATCTTAAAGACGTGGAGCGGCAGGCATGGTATTTCTGATGGATTCCTCTTTTTATTTATCTACTAGAAAGAGCCAAGCCATTTCTATCTATTTATGATCTCTTTGGATCTTGACTTTCTATGGGATGTCCTGGAAATGCATGCGATTGTTATCAGATTCCATTATAATATTGATAATTGGTCCAATGACAGCTTCAGAAAACGCCTGTTTTCAAATTAGGAGATAGAGTCTAGTCGAGACCCAGAATGTTGGATTTTTTCCCCATGAGAAATGAGTATTCAGAGATAAGGACTTAAATATTTGATAGTAGTCTCTTAGATGTCTTTGCAAAAAGTGATTCATTTTTTCACAGCCTCACTCTCCACTGAAAGAAATCTTGCTCTGCTGCCTAGTTATAATGATGGGTAGCAAATGCTGTTGGTTGGTGTAAGAGACTCTCTTCTGGGTCAGAGAGCAGTAGGATTCTTGAAAACCTGGTGGTTTTGAAGTTGCTGTTAAACACTGCTGCTGCACGAGGACAATGCCATACTGAAAAACACACTTTCTTATATGTCAGATGGCCCAAAGGCCTGCAGTAACTTTTGCTGTACTTCTGAACAAAATATTCCGGAATTTACTTAGGTATTTACAGTCTCATTGTTGCTATAACAGCCTGTTCTGTTTAGTTGTCCTTGTGGCAACCTTTCAAGTAAAGAAGACCTCTTGTTTTGGGGGGTGAAAGTTGACTTGTAAAGTCACATTGGGAATCAACAGGGCAGTTGTGTCTCTGAGTATCGTTCTGACTGCTAAATTATTCTCTCACTTTGCAAAGGATGTGCAGGAGACCGTTATCTGAATTGGGGTAACTGGGTTAGTGAATACTTTTAGCAAAGCTGTTAACAGAAGTCAGATTTTTCTGCAGTTGTAATCTCTTTTCTTGACTGTATAGTTCTCTCAGATTGCTTGAATCTCTGTATTTAGGCCAACAGTGAGATGTGGGTAATGCTGCAACTTCGTGCAGAGCTTCAAGATTTTATATTGTTCATTTAGATTTTTGGAACAGATTATTACTATTAAGGGAAGTCACCTGTTTGGTTTTTTTTTTTAAATACATTGCTCTGTAGTACAAAGAGCTGAGCAGCTGTACTTGCAGGCACCAGAGCCTAGTGAGGCAAGTGCAGAGCCAATGCAGTTGGAAGATGTATATATCTGGATGTATATTGGACTAGGTCGTGACACGTGGCGATGTTCCATCAGGAGGTGCTTGTGGCTAGTTCAGCTGGAGCAGGCACAGCAAATGCAGACGTCTTGCCTCGTTCCCTGCATACCTGGCCGGATTTGCAGGTGGCTCCATCAGCGCTGCGTGCCCCTTTAAACCACAGTGACTTCTCGCTACTCCTAGGTTTCACCGCTGATGCTCTTAGTAGCTGTTTCAGTGACACAGCAAATGCAGTTGTCTGCATCCATACAGCTCAGTCTTCTCCACCTGCAGCAGTTACGTCCTCTTTAACAGCCCAGCATTGTTTGTCACCATATAAACATAGAAAATACCACTGCTGAAGACAACCTGTTAGCCTCAAACTGCTACCCCCATGTCATATCCATCCTCTACTTCTCTCCCACTTTTTATTACCTTCTGGTTTTTCTCCCCTTTTATAATACCTTATAATATATTTCTTCCTTCCCCCTTTATAATAACCTTTTTTTTCCTCTCCTCTTTTATATTAATTTTTCTTTTTCCTCTCCCCTTTTATATCACTTTCCATTTGCTTTTCTCCTCTTAGAACCCATCTGTATGCTTTTTTAATTTTCTTACCACTTTCTGGGTCAACCATAAATACCTAGTGGAAAACTCTGGTCTCATTTGATAAATGCATTGGCTTGATTATTTTTCACTTTATGGTATCTTCTACAATTTAACTTCAAAGCAGAGTAGTTCAATGATACAAACAGATCTTAAAGTTAATCTTGCTACACAGAAGCACATGTTTCTTTATACTTGAGAAAAATGTTTGCTTATATTGGTAATAAAAAATTTATTTTGTCCATTGCTTGCTTTATGTGCAGCCCAGATTTTCTGAGTATTAGAGAATAACCTCAGACATAAACTTCAAACAAAGCTGTTGCCAGCATAAACAATTTATTTTAATCGTGCCATATGTGATTGCTGAGCTGTGAAGCACTGTGTAAGAGTTGCCTTACGTCTTTCTGTGTGGGAGGAAGGTAGGACTCTGCTGCTAAGAGCTGCAGGAGAATAGAAGCACCTAAGGTGGTTTCATACTGCGTGTGTTGTGTGAGCCTGTGCCAGAGCTGGGAAGAAGAATGAGAAATTTGGGAAACACCTGAGTCACTTGCAGAACTGCTCCCCTTTGGGGAAAAAAAAAATATAAGCTGAGATGAGTCAGTGCTGTCTCCATCATCTAATCAAGATGTTTGAAGGGCTGTTTATTTGAGATGGCTGCAAGTGCAGAACTGGCAGCCTCGGTGGGAGCGCTGAGGAGCTCTGCCTTCAGCACCTCTCCGGGCTCCTCATCCTCGCGGCAGGACGGGAGCTGCCGCAGGGATCCAGCTCCTGGTGCAGCCCAGAGCAGGATTGCTGTCTAGAAGCAGACTGAACCATTGCCCTGATTTTAAATCGTTCCTTAAATTCACTTTTGACAGAATTGGTCAATAGTATATCACTTAATATGGGATTTATGATTTTCTTAAAATCAAGTGAACTCTTTCCTCAAGTTTTATGATACGTATGTGTGCTATTTCAGCAACAGCAGTACTATATGAATGTATCATTTTAACTGAGCTGAGTACATTGCTCTTCCGGCTTGATGCAGCTGTTAATCTGTTCCCTTCAGTAGAGCTTTGGCCTGTTTTGGATTCAGACTTTGTACTGGAACTGAACAAACCTGGATTTGATTTGCAAGTGACCCGAGGCTCATCAGCTCCTTGGTCCCTGTTAATACAATGGAAAATACTCCTTGCTTTTCTCTTCTCTGTTACTGGTTTTGGTGGTTTAAATTTCAGGGTTTTCTGATTTTTGGCACTATGGTAGCTGCCAGTAGACACTTCAGTTGCATTTTGAGGAAATCATTTGGGACTCTCTCTTCCACACGCAAGAAGCCTGAAAGCTGAAGCTGCTGTAGTCTTGCTGGTGGACGGGGGAATTCAGAGCAACTATTCTGTCCTGGAGAGAGAGATCTTCCATCTCTAGGATTTGGAGTACATTGCTGTGTATCCGTCCTGCTTTTCTCAAGAGCCATGGGTTCCTGTATGAATGTATTTCTACGGCACACGACGGCTGACCGGTGTGAACGCGGCCAGAGGTGTGCAGGGGCCATCGCTGGAGCAGCGGCACCAGGAGCTCCCGCTGAGAGCCATGTAGGGGCAGCGGCAGCAGCTCTGTCCTGCTGGCACAGCTCTGATCCTGCCCTGGGTTGGGTTTTTTTTCGTGCTTGTCTAAGTGGAGCACGGCTAATAACGATGCCTTGTTGCCCTGGATGCGCGCAGCAGACAGTGTTCAGCCTTGCTGGGTAAGCTGCTGCGAAGGGAAAACAGGCAGCTCCTCTTTGCTGCTGCTGCACGCTTGGTGTGTCTGGGAAAAGTTACCTCTCCTCTTGAGGAGGGGGGTAAGGGAGAAGGGCCAAGAGGCCATGTTCATTTACCGTTTACCTCCAAGGCTGAGCTGGTTTGTGTGACAAGAACTGCTTGCTTTTTATTATTAAAAGCTGCCACTTGGAGTGGCTTGGGTTTGCAGAGACTTTGGGATCTAGGAAATGTAAATTGGATAAACATGGAGGATGGGGAAGACGAGACCTCTTTGGCTTCAGGGCTAAGGAGTTTTTTTGGGAAATAGTGCCAAATGACAGGTTTAAAGGTAAGCTGGATGTTGAAGTCCTTCAGCAGAATAGCTTGTGACTCGACAGGAAGAGCACCTGCTTGTGCTGATGCAAAGAAAAGATCTTAATGATTGTTTGCACCCTCCGTATCCTCCTTATTTTCTGGTAGTTGACAGTCCTGTGCCTTACAAGTTTTATTTGTTTCTGCTAGAGAGAAACAGCAATAAAAATCATGGTTTACATACAAGTAGTGTGTTTACATGACTGTCATCTTACAGATCGTGGCTCTTCCTTCATCTTCCGTGCCACAGCGGGTCGAGAAAAGGCACGTACGTGTAAGTATTTAACGTGGTCACTTCTGGTGCCTCCTGAACACTGTGAGGGAACGGAGCGTGACAGGCCAGACTGTACCCTGCTTTGAAGATTGGGGAAATGCAGAAGGAGTATATCAGCATTACTAAATCTGGTAATAGAATTACTGTCAGACAGTTCCAGCCAGCGTTGCCTGTTTCTGGATGGTTTAGCAGAAATCGGGGCTGCTCTGCTGATCTCATTGCTGTGCTGTAAGAAGAGATGTGCTGTATATGTAAGCTGTAATGCATTTCTAGCTGCAGGGAGGGCACAGGAAGGGGTTATGAGCCAGAAAAATCTATTTTTTCACTTAAAAAAGCAAAAATTAGCAGAGAAGGCCCAAGTGGTGCATTTCAAAAAGAAATTCTGCAGCTCTTTGTTCTTATGAAGTTCACAGGAGGTTATTTTGTTGTGTGTGCCTGTGTGTGTGTGTGTGTGTGTTTTAACCAGCTCAATAATACCACTTTTCTTCATATTATTTATGTAACCGTTTGAGCTGCATTCTGTATAGTAACACAGTCAGAATCCCTTTGCCAGCTGTCCAGGAAAGCACAACTTGTCACCACAAATTTCTCAATATGGGACAAGTTGGCATAGACATTCTCACTACCAAATGCAAAGCCATTTGGAAACTGGTTCCACTTGAATTTTGAATGAGATTTAACCAATTCTGAATTTCTTGATGATTGACTTAATTTATCAGGGATGGATTAACTTATCAGAAATGCAAAACCCAGATTCTTAAATACTCTCTTTTCCTCCTGATAACTGGTGCAAAAATGGAGGAGCCAGTACTTCTAGTTTGTAAGGTTGCAATGTTTTTGTAAGGATGCTTTTTTATGGTCTCCACTTATCTAATTACCAAATGTGAATTTTTTTTTTTTTTTTTCATGAACTAGAGGTACAGATAATGTCTGTACTGGAATAGGATTGCTGAGTATTGCTAAACCTGCAGTATCACAACCCTGCTTCCACAAATGTATGGGGTTTACAAATAGCATTGGGGTCTTTGTTTTACAGTTTCCTATTTAAGCTTTCCTAGCCCCCACTACATCAGAAGCAGAATCCTTATTTTTTAAATATTATTAAAAATGATGGGTTTTGCATAATTCCATGGCCCCAAATGCTTTAGCCTGGGGAAGACTGGATGATTGGTGATAAGACTGTGATTTTTTTTTTTTTTTTTTTTTTTTTTTTTACCTCCAGATAAAGAGATGAGATATATAAGGAAATAAGTGCTACAAGCCATGAAAAAGAAGCTTGTTGGTTTTAAGGTTATGGATGGGAGTGAGCAGGTTCCTTTTTATCCAGAGGGTAGGGATGGCAGGAACCGATGCTCTTGCGGGCTGGAGCGGAGGCTCCAAGTGACCGGGCTTGTGCTTGGCCAGTGCCGTGTGGCTTTGCTCCTCCTGAAGGGAGCTGCCTTCTCTCTCCTCCACCCCCACCACTCTTAAATTGGATGAAATAGCAGGCGGAGAAGAACCTGGTCAAACTGAGATGAGAATCAGACGAAAAGGTAAAAGAAATCAATGGAAATGTTGCTAGAGTAAAGGAGGTCAGTGGTTTTGTAGTGGGAATCAAAGGCTGTATGAAGCGCTACAGTTCCTGCGTGTTCCTTCCCCGGAAGATCTAATCTCGCTCCGTGTTCTTATTAAACAAGCTTTTAGACGTGCATTTCACGTGTTTAGCCCGGACTTTGCAGGAGTGGATCTGCCCCAGATGCTGCAGAGCCCACAGTGCCGGAACAGAGAGAAATGGCGGATGCGCAGGAGCTCATCAAAATGGCCGCACTCATGCATGGGGCCTCTGCTCTGCGAACGCCGTTCTCCGTCCATGTTTGAAGAGGTTTGTTGCCAGGAGCAACTTGTCTGCATTACTCGGTGACAGGGTAATTGCTCTGCCTGCCTCAACATCTGAGCTCCTGTGAAGGCTCTTCCATGCTCAGATTGTAGCTGTTACTACAGTTGTTGAGATGCGGAGCTGAATATTCCAACGTACAAGGCGAGTCTAGGCTATAAGCTGTCAAGGTACTAAATAGAAGGTAATTTCAGGGAAGCTGTGCATCAAATATCCCTGTTGATAAAACCAGATACAGCCCTGCACTCTTTGGTGCCCTTTCAGTTCTTCTCCTGAGTATCATTTTTCAATGGAAAAGGAAGAGGGAAGTACAGAAGTAATGGTGCTGTCATTCTCCGTCCTTACTTCTCTGATGTGTTTTCAGTGCATGTGGTTTTAATTACATTGCATGAAAGGAAGCTGGGGCAGGCTAGGGATAACATTTCTGTTATATTGTAGGCTTTTAAAATCCTGTGACAACATCAGGTCAGTAAACTTTCAAGCTCCCAGCACTACTGGCATTTAGTATCTGTTTGTAAATGAGGAAGCAAGTCCGAGTTGTTGTTACTGGTCTCCCGTGAATGAGGAACACGCTCAGTCAACAAGGTATCAAGAGGTGAGGGTTATTTCCTGAGCTCTGGGAGTACAGCTACTCCATTAGATTATGGACGCTGGTGTCTTCCTCTCTCATCTGTCTTAGACGCTACTAGTCTGGGCTTTTGAACACTTGATATCTTTCAGCTCCTGAGGGCAGATGAAAATAATCTACGTGTCCCAGTGTTGCTGTTGGTCCTGCGGTTTGCTGTCAGTGATAATGGGATGAGAAACAATTCAACCCTGTTTGGTGGAGCGTGTCCCCAGTGGAGAACCGTGTTCTCACTGTGGTGTGCTGCCATGCAGATGGCGTTTTGGCTTGACACAGGTCAGCGTGAAGAGAGTCGATCTGGGGAGCAGAGATTGAATGACTCGAGCGTGGCCAGAGAAGGGCAACGGAGCTGGGGCAGGGTCTGGAGCACAGGTCTGCTGGGGAGCGGCTGGGGGAACTGGGGGGGTTCAGTCTGGAGAAGAGGAGGCTGAGGGGAGACCTCCTGGCCCTCGGCAACTCCCTGCCAGGAGGGGGCAGAGAGGGGGGATGAGTCTCTGGAGCCAAGGCCCCAGCGCCAGGCCCCGAGGGAATGGCCTCAAGCTGCCCAGGGCAAGGTCAGGCTGGCTCTGAGGAAGGATTTCTGTGCAGAAGGGGCTGTTGGGCGTTGGAATGGGCTGCCCAGGGCAGGGGGGAGTCCCCGGGATCCCTGGAGGGGTTGAAGAGTCGGGCTGAGCCAGCGCTGAGGGATCAGGGGGAGGGTCATGGGTGGGCTGGAGGAGCTTCAGGGGCTTTTCCAACCTCAGTGATTCTGTGATGTGCCCAGACTCACTTGTATGCTGGCTGTTGGGGTCTGGGCTTGCTGCTGTTGTGATTGCCAGGACAGTTTCAAGACCCTCCAGGAACTCTTCCCTCAGGATCGAGTCACACAATAAATTAGTGGCTCTGGATTAATCCCCACGAGACTGAATGAGTATATAGCCCAGCTGCAAATGTGACAGTTTATGCCTGTGAAATGCTTTCTCTGCAGAACAAATACCTTACAATGCAGGCAGTGGGGTGCACGCATCTCACATGTTTCTTTTTGCCAATATATATCCAGCCTGACGGGATGCTCCATGACCAATGATGTAGTTTGTTCTCTGATCCCCTTCAATCCTTGCTTTTGCGGAGCATGCTGAAAAGAAAGCTGCTCTACAGACCAGTGATGCCCTCTCATTTCATTTTGACCTCTCCTGACCCGAGGTGGATTTGAATCTACAAATGACAGTGCTCAGTATCCCATTACTAATCTCCTGAGCCACCCAGTTGCCCCATAAATCTGTAAGTGATATGTTTAACAAAGTGGAGATTAACACAACACTGACACGATAGAATAAGATGTAGTTACGTCTTGAACCAGGACAGGTTTATGTTGTGCTTCACTTCTGTGGATGGAGCTGAAGGTCAGCATCTTACCTGGGACTTTTACTTCACCAAAACTGCTTCGTTTCATGTCATGAAATATCCACCCAACTTTTTGACTTTTTGTTGGAATATTATAAACACTGATGATAAGCAGAGATGCTGCTCCACGCATAACTTATTTCCACAGGCCCCCACCGATGAGGTGGCTTGGTGTGACTCCTCTTCCATTGCTGCTGTAGGGAGCTGCCTGAGGATAGGTGGTTTTCTACATTATCTTCTGGCTAGAAAATTTAAATTTTTGTTAAAATCATACTGTTATTTAACAAAAATCCAGTATCTTAAAACCAATTTTGAAGTACTGCATTTTAAAAAAATGGACAATTAATACACGGTTCTCTTTTCATTCTAAACTGCTGTTAAAAATCACAAAACCTTTTGTTAGAGGAGTCTCAGGCTTCTCTTAACTATGAACTTTCTTTCTCTGTTTTTCTCCAAATAATATTCTTCTGTCTTTTCCTTCTAAACAGTTAGTTTGAATGTTTTTATATACAAAAATCTTAGCAGATTCTCTTATCCTGTTGGTGTAAGGGCGTGGGGTAGGTTAGCTGAAATGCTGGAGCCTAATAAACATGGAGAAATTCTGTATAATTTTGAGTCTGGCTTAGCTCTTTGAGTGCTTTTTTTCTGAGAAGGTTTGGAAAGTGTCTGTTGAAGGTGGAAGCTACCAAAAGCAGGTTAGACAAGGACCCTGTGTGCTCACTGTGGCTTGGAATATTATGTAGCAAATATCCTTGGAAGATTTCTGTTTACTTAAGAGCCTGTGATGTCTAGAGGATCTTCATCTGAAATGCGAGTGACAGCATTTTAAAGTTAATTTAATTAAGCTTGTCTCTGCTTTGCTGAAGTAAAATGAGTAGATCATGAAGGTAGCTTTGAATAGGCCTGAAAAGGTCTGTTAAATTAGTTAGAGCACATTAAATGAAACCAGTAGTTATCTGTTACACATAATACAGTGGTGCAAGCTACCAGAAAGCCAGAGGGATGGTGCTGGGGACGATGTTCTCCTGTTTTCCCTAGGACCCTTAGAGTAGCCTGTGTCCAATTCCTCGCTGTGATGGTCTTATACCTGTAATAAAGTGGAGAGATCTGCTGAATTTAATCACATATCTAGTTAAAACTTAGTTTCATGAGAAAGGATGGAATAAACAATGTTGTGAAAGAAACACAAGTGTGGAAAAGTTATCTTAATTTGTTACGGTGGGGTGAAAGGAAAGGGGGAATGGTGCCCATCCTGAGCTAGTGCTGTACAGAGCACCAAGTGAGATCCATTTTCCCACGATCGTTCACATAGCTTCATCTTTCCAGAGATTAAATTTAGCTGCAGGAGGATAACATCGCTCTCCAAATACCCTGTTTTGTGCCGTTGCCTAAGCAGTTCAGTAATCAAGACCCAAATCCACAAGCTGTGGCATGGCGTGCGGGGCGCTGGTGGGCTGGGAGGATGGTGCTAATCCTGAAGGCACTAGGCTGCACGGTGGGAGCAGTACCAAAGGATGATCCTGAAGGCACTAGGCTGCACGGTGGGAGCAGCACCAAAGGATGATCCTGAAGGCACTAGGCTGCATGGGCACTGCCCCCACTGAGGCTGCCTGTGCCCACCTGCCTGTGAAACGGTGAGGATGGCGAGGAGCTGGAGGAGGCTGTGGCCTGGAGGAGAAGGAGAAGCAAGTCGGTTGCCCTGAAGTAAGAAGAGGTCCTGTTTTCCGTGGTGCTGGTGGGTGTTCCCAGTCAGGCTGCAGCCTCCAGCAGCGATGGAGCTCCTGAGCTCTCCAGCTCTTTGCCCAGGCCTTCCTCTGTCAGCCTGCAGTTTATCATCCAGTGGCCAGGCCTGGGGCTGGGAGACAGTTGGCAGTGCTTTTTATTTTTATGACAGCGTTACATAGATAACATCCCATCTGACAGGCTGAGAAGTGCCAGTGAGGGGTTGGAGCCTTTGCGGGGTCCGTGGTGGCTGGAGACACTGGGTGCAGTGGTAATTAGCTTGCACCAGTAGAAGTAAATAATAATGGAGAGCTGTGACTCTGAGTATTGCTGTGTCAGAAGTATAAAAGAAAATGTTGCTAAAGAGTATTATTTAATAGTCAGCTTTGTATTGGGAAATCTTTACCCTTAAAATTCATATAAAGTTTCTTAAAGAGTATATTTTCCAGGTCGTACATCTAGGTGGAAGAAAAGCTTTAAAATAATTTCTGTGGTTTGGTTTCCTAAATTGCAAATGTATACCAAAATAAAATAATGCATTCTGAAAACAGGATTTGTTGCAAGGAGTTAAAGGTTCTTCCTGTCAGGAGTGAAAGCTAAAAGTGGATCACTGGCCACAAGCCAAATTCTGTCAGCTCCACAGAAATAGTCATAAGGTAGATCAATAATTAAGCCTGCTATGCAAAAGTAATGTTGTGTTTGACTCAAATGGCTCTGCAGTGCCTGTTCATACATGACTGCTTGTTTTAGTTTATTTATCGACTGAATTTTAGGAGTATTAGCAGATTTAAGATTTTATTTTGGACAACTTGATTTGACTCTGTAGTGTATTCAGGTTAGCGTGAATACATTTTCTTTGGTTTTTTTTTTTTTTTAATCCCAGGTATTCTGAATTCTCATCCAGTAGGTGACTACTGCCTCAATGTTTTTAAAGGGCAAGCTAACATAGAAAATGGATGGGATGGCACTAGCATTTTCTTAGTACGACTGAATAAGGGGAAAACATAACTAAATTGTTCTGCTTACATGCATTTATTTTCTCCGTCTGTCTTTAATAATGTTTTCAATTCTCACTAGAGAGAGATGGCTTCAGGAGAATGGGATGGATCCTGTTTATTTCTTGTGCTTTATCAGCCTTGTAGTTGCAGAACCTTGAGAACTTGTGAGGAAAAGGAAGTCCTATGTAATTCCAGGGGAAATTTTTAGGGCCAGCTATTTATCCCACTTGCAAATGGAGCATGTTTGTTGGAGTGTTCAGTAAATGTAACCTCTGCATTTTCAAAGGGAGTAAAGACTTCAATTCCTACTTGTGTAGGCTAGAGGGAAGAAATGTGTTTCATGCCATCTTCTAAGGAAGAAACTCAGTGCTGTGCGAGGGGTATGCCTCAACTGAAAAATTGAATTGCTGCTGGTAATAGTTTCCTTTCTGCTCTTTGATAAATTCTGTCTTCTAGGCCTGCAATTATATATCTTTTATTTATAAAACCTCTCCTACAAGAGCACTTATGGTAGTGAAAACTAGCTGGGAAATCATTTCCCATTAATTAAGCTCCTACGTATCACATGATTCTATTACCTGTATACTCACCCATTGTATGTACTAGCAGTGGCATCTTGTAGGGTATGTTAAACCCACTCATAGATCATTCATTCCAGCTGCATCAGTAAAACTCTCTGACTTGAATAGAGAGCCAGAATAGTAATGACAGACTTTCAGCAGAGTCACAGTTTGCCAAACAATTCATCTAACAAACTGAGCCAGGTGATTTGGCACTGTTTTGTTTCTGTGGGGACCAAAAGTCTTCCCGAGGTATTGGCTGATGATTGCATGAGTGATGAGCCCCTTTTACAGGGGTGAAGGGGATGCCTTTGTTTGACCAGGTTGTGGAGAAAAGAACATTCTTGCCTTGAGAGGGGACAGAGGACTAAGGTGATTGAGAGCACCCTGTGTACATGATCTACCTGCCTGTTTCAGCTGAGTGCCCTGTTGCCCCTTAGGAAGAGCCGAATCTGGCAGCCTGGCAGAGATGAGACTGAGCCCCTTCCCAGACCTCCCCAGGCAGAGATAGAGCTGGCAGCACAGACACGTGGTCCTTGTGACCTGTGGGCCCGCTTCAGTTGCTGCTGCTCACACCCCTGTACCCATGCGTGCACACAGATGGCTTTTGTCCCTTCATCCCATGTTTGTTCCTCCCCAAATCACCCATGTCTCTCCCTTTCCTTGCCTTTGTCCTCCCCTAATCATCCTCTAACTCTTGTGCAATCCTGAAATGTGCTTCCCCAGCATTCCTTTATGTGTGCTGTACCCCTAAATGGTCTGAAGGGTGATCCTGAGAGCTGTCTCGAGGGCTTTCACACAGTCACCGTGGGGCAGATGCCCTCCAGGGACAGCTGTGTCAGGGTGCCCCTCCCTGGAGCCTGCCATTTGGGTCCCTCACCTGCCTCCGGGCTTCTGTGCTCCTTAGAACATGTGGAGGTGAGCCTTGGGTGGACTGATGGATGTCTTTCTGTCTTAAAAATGAACGCGTGACATCTTCTCGAGTCAGTCAAAATGATGCTCCCCTCGAGGATGTGCTGGCATGGTATTTTGCAGGCAAGTGTGAATGATCTTCACCTCTGCCATTGGCAGGGCTTGTATGTTTGGGGTCAGAATGGCACTGGGCATATTCACGACTGCCAGTTGTCACATAACTTGCTCACAGCTGGTTTCTGCTCAAGCAGAACAAACTTGCATCTGTCCTGGGATAAATCTGGATGCTGTCCCTCATTCTAGGGTATGGTTTCAGGCTATAATTCCTCATCTCCTCACAGCCCCCGAAAAGCAAAGAAACCCAGCGTTTTGTATGCTTTCTTCTTCCTTTCTACTTTAGCAAGTATGTATCAGAGCTACGTGCTGGCTGTTGGAAATTCTCGTCTAAGCCATCTCACCTTGCCTAGGGTTTTTATAAGGTGCTTTGGGGATGGACCTTGGACTGAGGACTCTGCCTGTGAGCCTAAAAGTCAGGTGTTGTCTTGCCTGACATCATAACCTGCAGATACACTGGCGGAGTCAACCCTGAACGTCTGTCTGAAGATCACAAGAATTAATCATGAAATTTCATTAAGACCTCTAATTCTTAGCGTGCAGCTATGAGCACTGAGCACTTCTCATTTCCTGTCTATGTGGAATTCAGGAGAGTTGAGATTCCTTTTTTTAAACAGGGAATGTGTTTGGTTACCTTTAATTGAGATTGTATTAGCTTCTAGTGATAGTACTGCTTTGTGATTGCTTGTAAAATAATGGGTTTGGTAGCACATGAGGTTATGGTGAAGATCCTTTCTGTGCTTATGAAATCCTCTTTTTTTTTTTTTAAATGCCAAGCCTGTAAACTTGGTAGAAACTCTAGACATAAAGCTGGTGAAATAATAATTGGCAACACGTATGAATAGCATTCTCCGTGCTATCGAAGGGCCAGAACAGAATCTATCATGTTGTCAATACAACTTCAACAGGAATTGTGTGGGTGGATGGGAGCACTTAGCCTAGCCATTATGCAGCAGTGGCATAAGTTAATGGAACAGATTGTCAGGGGGACTGTAGGAAGTAATGGCATAGGAAGGAAGATGTGATTTATCTATGAGAGATAATACACTGCATATAATGAGAAAGTTTGAAAAATAACGTATGGAGGAGGCACACAGATAAAGCAGCATCAGCTCAGAAAATAACACTTTATTTCTAGCTGCTTATTACTTTCATGAGTAAGCTCTAATAAGGGTGAAATCTTCCTGATTTTGGTATTTAGTTCAAGCTGGAAAAAAAAATAAAAGCAGTTGTGTTATGTCTGAAGGTGACAATAGGGGGAAAAGTACTGCTTGGGAACATGCTAAAAATAAGGTGATATTCATGCTTGCTCACCCTCCCTCTCTGTTTTGAAGCAAAACCTTTGAACCTGCCAGCATGTTTTCTTTGTAGCGTGGCTATGGCTTTTGTTACCTTTGAGGAAAGTCTGTCAGAAATTAAGAGCTCATAATGATAACACGTTCCAAAAAAAAAAAAACCAAAACAACCCAACAAACCAAACCCGTAGTTTGCTCCAGAGAAAAATCTTCTCTCTTAACAGTATCTTGGCAGCTGAATTGCCACAGCTTTCCTTCAGGCTGGGCATCTTCTCCCTGCCTGAGGTGGTGTGGTCTCCTCCAGCCTCTGTCAGCTGCGGGTGAGCTCCTGCAGCACACACACAGAGGGGGTCTGTGCGCTGCCCCGCTGGGATGGGGAAGGGGTGAGGGACAACCCCATGAGCGAGTGCCACCAGGAGCCTGGAGCTGGTGGTGAGGGGGACTCCGAGGAGAGTTGGTGGGACAAGAGGGCTCAGAAAGCTGAGTGGGGTGACACGGGAGGTGCCCAACACTTCTCCAGCATCAGAGACCCAAGCAGGAACTTCTGAACAAAGACAGAGGGAGGAGGATGAGGAGCCTAAGGAGCAGGGAGTGCAGCTGGCAGCGTAGGTGGGGAGAAGAGGGCAGAGCGGGACTGGGAGGCTTTAGGGCAGAGGAGAAGTAGTGGGAGAGCAACAGGAGTCTAAACCCTCAAACTGAGGATGCACGGGAGGGTCTGTGCCCACTCATCATACTCTCCTTTGCAGAAAGGAGCGTGAGCCTTGAGTTGTCTTTGTCTAAGTTAAATGCAGACACGAAGCACAAAAAACCTCCCCAAACACCTGTAAGTGCTGTTGGATAGCTGGGCGCTCTCATTTTGTGCAGTTGGTGACAGATGCCTTGTGATACTTCGCATTCATTTATTCAGATATCAGTGATGGGTGTTCCAGGCTTCTAGCTTCCCCCCCCAAAAAAAAATCCTGAGGAAGAAATTTGACCTATGTAGCACTTTTGTGAATTGCTGCTTTACATCCCTAGCTTTTCACTTTGGCAGCTAAATAGCAGTTGCAGCCAGTGCCTCTTTCAGCTGCGTGCAGCGCAATTACGATGGGATTGTTTTTTGGGGCGCTCTGACATTATAGTTGTTGAGAGCGTGGTAGAAGAGCTGGATTGATTGCACCAGAGCAACTGGCATCATTCTCTGCTGCTCTCTCACATTGCTTAGCTAATAAGCCTCAACTCGGGCATGAAGGAAATAAAAGGGCTAAGTGGATGGCTGAGTTTGTGTGTCCCGAGTGGGGTTTTTTTTTGGCCTCTCACATTAGGGCTTAGTGTTTAGTGCTTGGAATAAACACAGTGAGGTTAAGTAGGTAAAAAAGTCCATTTGAGAAATTGTTCCAGAATAATTACACCAGGGCTGGGCAGCCCTTCTCATCCTGGGAGTGAAGAGTTTTGTCTCAACCGAGGGGCACGCGACATGCACTGTCCTTGGAACGCTGCGGAGAAGCAGAGTTGGGGGTAGGTGCCCGCTGGGTGTTCCTGGTGGTCCCACTGCTCCCCTGGGGGATGAGGCTGTGTTGGTGATGGTCTGAGTCGCCTCTTTGGGCTTGTGTCTTACCAAGTGGGCTGCTTGGACAGCCCAGTGTTCACCCATTGCCACCACAAGACTTTGAATTATTTACTGAATGGTTTATAAATTGCCTCCTTATCCTTGAGATCTGAGATTCTGGGATGAAACATGAAGAGCACACGTTGCAGGCAAACACCTCTCTGTCTTATTTTCCCCTGTGGCTGTTAAGTACCCAAGTTTAAAGGAGCAGGCAAGCGTAAGCTTGTGATCTGCTTGAAGTAAAATCAAAGTGTGACAAAAATGGCTAATTGAGCGCAGTGTTTGAACAGCTGGCTGCAAATGGCAGAAGTGGCACATCAGCTCAGCAGAACAAGACTCCTACGTTGGGTACCCAGCCACCTCGCAGTTAGCTTTGAAACCCTCGTTACGCTGTTCTCAGAGCAGGTGTCACATCTTTGAAGGGAAATATTACAGGCTTTGATGGAGGATGAGAAAGATGTCACACATCCGCTTAGCGTAACTTTAAACAAAGGGGTCGTATTTTAAATGCAAATGTCTTGCTTGTTTTGAGTTATAAGGACCTGAACTGCTGTCTTAAGAATTGATTTACCTTTTAAGTGTCACACAGACCTATTTTTAGGAATGTTAATATGTGTTTCTCTTGTAAACAATTATACTGGCTAAAAAGAGGAATCAAAATTTCCTGGAAGTGTACGTGGGGGTTGTGCCACACTATATATGCATAGGAACAAGTGTCAGTTGTGGTGCCACATGGGAATTAGGGCAGCTCAGTGTCTGTGGTGAGGTGGGGGTGGTTCACAACCTGGAAATAGGCCCCTGTCCCATTCAGAGCATCATTTTGGAGCTCTTTCCACATGACATCTTGTTAGTTGTTGGTGCTAGGGATAAAAATCATGACAATTTCTGAATAAAACACAAGTTTAGGGCAACGTAACACTCTGGGCTGCCTGATTTAGGCCTGACCTCTGGGCTTACCGGTACATTTGCATGTTTAGCATAAAAATGAAACCAAAAATGAAACACATAGTGTGCTGGGACCGTGCTTGGACTGTGCTGGGCCACCCTGACCTCAGCAGAAAGCAGCTCTCAGGACCTGCAAACTTCTGATTCTCTCAGGTCTGATTGCTGTTTCTCACAGCTTTCACTAGTTTGCGTTCATTACTGCAAATCTTTTGCAAATATTTATATGGCTATTCCCAGGAGAGGGAGAAAATAATCAACTTCCAATTGCTGATATTTCAGCTTATTGTCTCCTGCAACTGTAGCTGCTGACCCAAATGTGAACACACAGAAAACATATGCTGTGTTTTATTTGCCAGCTATAGAAAAGATGGTTTTGAAGTACATGAGATGTCACATCTGTTTAGTCAACAAAATATTGTCATCTCCGTTGCACTGAATGGCTTCCTTTGTCGTAAATGCTTCATTTCAGGGTGCCTGTTAAATTGGGTCTATAAACAGTTTTAAATGTTCTTTATCTTACAGAGTTTCTCTTTTCTTTGCAGCAAGGGAAGCCGTATGTCTTTGATAGAGTGTTACCTCCTAATACAACCCAGGAACAAGTTTATAATGCCTGTGCCAAGCAGATTGTTAAAGGTAGGTGTTGGCTTTGTTTATTCCTGCCTGTGGGGAAGGAAAAAGATGTCTCCCTGTCCCCTCAAGCTTTTTAAAGTCGGGATAATAAATGTTTAGATGTCTGTATGGGGGGTTTAGTAGTTAGTAATTCCAAGTGTTTCTTTTTTTAAGGAATTGTCTGTGTAAAAAACAAAACAAAACTAACCCCCCCCAAACCAAAGCAAAAACCTAAAACAAACAAAAGAAAAGAAAAAGAGCTGAAGGAATTGCAGTAGTTGGTTTCTTACTTTCTCTTTGTATGTGACTTATACACATACAAATAAAAAAATATTAGCTTTTTGTGATATAGGATAACCACAAAACCCATGTTCTTCCTGCAGCATGAGAGTGTTCAGTACAGGATGAGCGTGGACTAGCTGTGTCTTTGAATGGAAGGATGGACTGTTAAAGGAAAATGTAGAAGGCACTGGTTTTGCAGCTGCTTTGCATGCGGATAGGTTGCATTTAAAATGAAATGAGAACACAGGTGCATATTGGATAGCACCCTATTTGTTTAAACTTTATAAACAGTTGAAATTTCAAGATTTTAACTTTAAAATCAAACTTTTTGGGTGCATTTTAATTGCCTGCCACACTCCCCCCACCTCCCAGATCACCCTCAGACCTCCCACTTGGTTCTGGTGCTGGATAGTCCATCCATGATGGTATTACAACTGCCACAGCATCTCAGGGGTTATGAGTAGTACCTCGTCTAGTTGTTCCCTGGCCTGTGTGATGTCCCTGTGCTCCCCAAGGTGCGGTTCTCTGTTTTAGTTTTTAAATCAAAGTGTGTAGACAACAGGAATGGTGTCAGGGTTGTGCTTGTATAGCAACACAAGGCTGCGTGTTGAGCACCATGGAGTTTATGTGGAATGAGAGGTTCCGGGTTGCTCAGAGGTGGAGTGTTGAAGGACTCACTAGCGTTTCAGGCATGGAGCTGGATCTGCGGAGAGCTTGTGTGTCTGCCAGTGGGGAGAGGTCCTTGGGGTGAGCAGCCCTGCTGCAAACCCTGGGTTCTGTCCTGGAGGAAACGGGTTGGCTCACTTGGACAGCCGTGAGCAAACCAACATGCCTGTAGTCTAGATAGTTGGGGGTGAGGAGCAGAAGCTGAATTATTTGATGTTGAAGAGAGGAAATGAGTTGTAATTCAGTTGCCTCTTCTCAGAGGGGAGCCTAATTACAGCAATTCTGACTTCAGATGGGTAAGCCTTTAATAAAATCTGGTGGGATTGCCATTGTAGAGCTTAAAAATCATTAGTTTGGGTTGCTGACACACCACTCAACTTTTGGAAGTTCAGGGAACTATTTCAATACTACAGTGTGTGCTAACAGAAGCAGCATATTGCTGTTTGTAGACTTGTGGAGGGTATTTATAACCCCTGTGGAAGTTGGTTTCCTCTGAAAATGGTGAAATAAAATCCTGTTTGAGAGCAATTTGGAAGACCCAAATCAGTGACTTAACTCTTCTTCATTAATCAAATAGAAAGGCAAATACTTTCCAAAGCCCTATGTGAAAATGCAATTCAAACTTTTGCGTGTACGTTAACTTGGACCTTCTAGATAATGTGAAAGCCAAGTCTGATGGAGGAGAGAGTGTAGAAGAAAGGAAAAGAAAGAGAAATAGGAAAAAAAGAGAGAAGGAGAGTGATGGGGAGTGAGAGGAAAGGAGAGGAGGAGAGTGTAAGAGAGGAAGGGGGGTAGGGAGAGCACAGCATTACTCAGGTGATGTTCTTGAGCTCAGAGCTTATATTTCCTTATGTTTAATTTCCAGTTTAAAGCCTAATAAATGTGAAACGGGCTGGGCTGTTTCTGATAGAGTGGAACAAGGTAATTTACTGCGTGGAAGTATGAGCTGAGTGCATTACAACTTGGAGCACTGTTTAAATCTTTGAGACTTTTTTAGATAGCTTTTCAAGGTTATTATTTGTTATCAGATTTCATTATACTCCCGTGAAATGGCTGGTGGTTTCGTTGTGATTAATGGTACTACAGAAAATGCCAGCTGGCCTGACAAGTCTCCAAAACAATGGTTATAATAACTATGTTGACAATAAGAATGATCTAAATGAGTTGGTTTTTTTCTCTAAAAACGAAATGGGATTAGGTTTAAGTAAACAGCTCAATGACTAAGTCAAAGTGTTTCACATTCCATATGTGAGAAACAAGGAGATTTTTTTAGAGGAAGAGAAGCAATCTGTGTCTTACAGCAGTTTGCATCGGGGTGGGCTCTGGGATGGTGTTTGTTCAACGTAGTCCCAAGGGCAGAAGTACCAGGAGTGAAGTGTGTGGGGAATCACCACTGGTGCATACGACCACAGTTTGGGAACTTAGGTTTGCTTTTTTTTTTTTTAACCAAACTAAGAACTATCACTAAATCTGAAAGAAAACAATAGTGTATGATTGCCACCACTTTTGCTTTGTTTCCCATTGCTCTTTATTGCCAGAAAACAGCTTTATCTTCTCAGTCTACACAGATGGATGTTTGTATCTGGATTTTTCATCTTTCTTACAATTACACTGCGGGAGAATATATAATGGCCCAAGCTATTGCTGAGCACTGGGGCTGTGAGCACACTGGTGCACATGTGAACATCTGCACATTTGTGTGTCCTGTGAGGAGGGGAAAATTGCTTTTATGATTTTTTGGGTGGTGGGGTTGTTCTCCCTGGGTAGCTTATTGACCTTCTATTCTGATTACAAATATGGGCTTCAAATGCTGAGTCGCAGACCTAGAAAGTTTAAAGATGGCAAAGAGAAGTATAGAGCTAAAAATCTGTTGTAGAAATGAGGCTGGAAGGACTTCTGTAAAGCCATTTGATGGTGTTGCCATTAATCCTAGAATGTTTTGGGTGGGAAGGGACCTTAAAGACCATCTAGTTTCAACCCTTTCCCCTGGGCAGGGCCACCTTCCACTAGCCCAGGTTGCCCAAAGCCCCGTCCAACCTGGCCTTGAGCCCTTCCAGGGAGGGGGCAGCCACAGCTTCTCTGGGCAGCCTGTGCCAGGGCCTCACCCCCCTCACAGGGGAGAATTTCTGCCTTAGATCCGATCTCAATCTCCCCTCTGTCAGTTTAACCTCGTTCCCCCTCGTCCTATCCCTACACCCCTGATGACGAGTCCCCCCCCTTTCCCGCAGCCCCTTTCAGCCCTGGGGGGCCGCTCTAAGCTCTCCCCGGAGCCTTCTCTCCTCCAGCTGAACCCCCCAACTCTCCCAGCCTGTCCTCACAGCAGGGGCTCCAGCCCCCCCAGCATCTCCGTGGCCTCCTCTGGCCCGGCTTGAGCAGGTCCGTGTCCTTCTTAAGACTCCTGTAGTTGTCAGTGGTCCATTTGAGAGTTCTCCAGGCCACAGGCACCCTTGGCCATTTGTTGCCCCAACAAGCTGCTGGACAGGAGTTCTGGGCCCCTAACTTGGGCGAGTCTGTGTTGTAGCCCCAACACAAGGGCTGCAGTTTTAGACCATTGCTACTTACCCTGTCCATCCTCGAGAAGAAAAAGGCCATCTGCCAGCAGCTGAGTGGCTGAGTGGAGTAGCTGGCTTTTGTGGGGAGGGTAAATCAAACAAAATCATTGTAGAGAGAAGGTTGGACTAGGAATTAAGAAAAGCACTTGGACTTCTTTTTTTATGAGTTACATAAAATTCCCAACGGATCTTTGTTCAGTCACTTTGTTCATCTGGGGTTTTTTTCCCCTCCCTCTTCCTCCCTCTTAAGTTTTCTGCAAGCTGTTTCTATCTGGGACTGTCTCCTCTCTTTATTCAGGTGACAGATGGTACATTAACTATCTTAAGGTGAAAAGCCTTCCAAATAAAAATAACCTCTCCTACCTCTGAGACCACTGACTTCTTTTAATTGCAGGTGATGGAAAGGACTGTGATTTTATGGAATAAGGTATTTTTCGCTAAATGGGAAGCTAAATTACTTATCTGTGTTTCCTCAAGCAGAGGAATATACATTAGTATATACATTGATGCAAATTCTGAGCAATTTTCTTACATAACAGTTGATTAATCAGGTTATTTTCCCCCTAGGCTGTGTGCCAATGTAGAGCTGACATTGTACCTTGCATTCACCTGGACATAATAAGCCTTTTTTTTTTTTTTTTTATTCAACCTTTTCTTCTTCCTTTTTTTTTTTTTTTTTTTTTTTTAAGTTAACCAAGTTTGGCAAGAAGAGGAAATACGAGTAATGACCTCTTAGATTCTGTTTAACTGTCCTGGGAATCAAAAGGTATTTGGATGCTAGGTGGTGTTTTAGAAACAAACAAGAATTGCTCAAGGATTTCTGAACCACCCCCCCAGGACAATTATTTTATGCCTAAACACCTTTGAAACTCTATAGTTCTGTGGACCTTCCAGACATCTTAGTTCACCTTCCCCGTGTGCTGGTTTTCATCTAAAGGATAAAATGAACCTTCCTTCTTTTCCAACTTCCAGCTAGATTTCAGTCTGGAATAAAAAAAGTCCAAATGCAAATATTTTCTTTCCTTGCTGGCTAACAAAGATGGAGCCTTCTATACACAATGGATACGGAGTACTTACAACTGGGTGTAGCCTCAAAAGTTAAATATGACTGCTTCCCTGCTGTGCTTATATATATGTGTGTGTGTGTGTTTAATAGGAAGAGTGTGAAGTAAACTTTTTATTTAAAAAATTTCAAATAGAGTTGCATTAAATATTGCCTTGCCTATAGGCTATTTTGAAATTCAGTATTAACTTGATTAACTTTTAAGAGGAAATAATGCTTTTGTATTAAAAACCAAGATACAACTTGTATCTCCTGTGAGCTGCTGCTGCAGATCCTTGACTGAATCTCTGTCTTGACCTCCTTGGTCCTGTGGTTTGTGTTTCCGTCGGTTCACCCAGGTTAGGCCCAGTGGTGCAAGTTGAGTGGAGCTAACCAGCTAATTTTCTTTTGTTAATCCTTTAATGTCTTCCAGTGGCAACGCTCAGTATATATTGAGGATTTATTGGGAAAAATGCCATTAAAATTGCAAGTGAATGGGCTCTGAATGTGGTGCAGCCGGAGGGCCAGCAGCGAGGCTCACCAGCTTTTTCCTCCTGCGTTCAAGCTACCATTGTTGTAGCCCTTCCCTTCCACTCAAGTTCATGCTGTGTTGAACTGAAAATCGATGAGATGTTCCCTTCAGAAAGGAAGTGGTGAATTAATGTGTTGAAATACCAATAACATGAAATTTGGCTCTATTTAGAAGCCTAACAACATGAAATTTGGCCCTGTTCAGTTGTTGAAGGGTTGAAGGCGTGAACTCAGGGGATAGCGCTACGTCTAATGTTGGACATCTGTTTTTTTTATCTATGCAATTATTATTTATAATTACATATTTTAAACTTTGTTTCCTTAAAGCAGGACTAAACAGTGTCTATTTTTATAAACAGATGAGGATGCTAAATTCATACAAAATGTTAATAACAGAATGACAGTAATTATAGTCTCTAACTTTGTCGTTCTCTAAGATTTCACGAGTTGAAAAATTTACCCAGCAATACTCTTTGGAGGCCTATACAACCTTTGGCATGTCTGTCCTCTTCAGCTCTCCAAAATAGTTATGCCACAACTTAAACAGTTACAGTCTGTGTTTAGTTAGAATATATATTTTTAAATGGCTTCATTCCAATTTCATCTTTACTCAGTATTGCTGTATAGGAAATGTGGGCCTATGTAGCAGTTATCTTTGAAAAAAAAAATCTCTTTTATCTGTTTGTTTTCTTTGAAATCACCTTTTGCTGGTTTTTATCTGAATTTTTTTCATGCTTGTTCCTTCATCATTTGTTTTATATTTTTCTATCGTATTTTAATTATCCTTCCTATCTGGACCGTCTACATACACACATATGCAGATAAAATAAGGAGATTATATGCATGTGTGTTTATGTAAATGTAATATATATGACATTATATTATACATAATACAGTTATGTGTATATATTTACTGGCCGTGGCAGAGCTGTGGTGGTGAGTTTGATGCTGCTGGCCCCCGGGGAGAGGCGTGGGGTGGGGGAAGGTGGGTGGCACAGGGTTATCACCACTGCTTTTTAGATTCAAGGTTTCCTTCACTCTTTATTAGCAACTGTAATAATAAGTATTACTCTTCTTTTACGTGAAAGCTGCATAAATAGGTGGCCCTACTTCAGACTTTAAATTCACTCACCTGGAGCAAGTCCAGCCCAGTAATCCTTCCAAAAGCCATGAATGGATGTGGGACTGTGCATAAGAACCATCTGGTTTACAGCCCTCCTGGATTTCTGAAAGCTGCCATGGACACTAAGCACTGCACAGTTAAAAATGGATATTTTTATATCTTAATGCATTATCAAATTATTCATTTTGCCTTGAGAGAAGTATATTTGCAAGAAGGCAAATTCCCATTCATCTGACTTTCTTCTTGCTTTGCTCTTCTGCTTTGCAGACAAGCTGGGAAATTAATGAGGCCATAAACTGTTGAGGGTGTTAAGTAATAGAAATCTACAGTATGAGTTTAATTTTCTTCATGGTGCATGATGGTTTAAAACGCAGGCAATTAAGTTTCTCTTTCCTGTGTTACACAGGTATATTGGATAATATCTAGTGTCCAGAGATTATTTTTTTTTCCCCAGGAGAGTGAGAGAGACATCAATAATTCTGCAATTCTCTAATTCACATTTTATTATGAGATTTTTTTTTTTTTTTTAGCCTAAAGGTAGCTAGTTATATTTTTCCCATTCTTTATTGCACAAACTGTTTTCTAATTGAGTTTTAACATTGTAGAAGACTTCTGAAATGCTGATAATCCAGTTTTAAGATGTCAATATGAGTTTTAATGGGGTTTTTTTTCTTCTCGCAGATGTTCTTGAAGGCTACAATGGCACAATCTTTGCTTATGGACAGACATCATCAGGAAAAACACATACTATGGAGGTACAGTGGCAAAATTAAATCAGTTCGGTAGCGGCAGTAGAATTATATGTACAAATTACCTGAACCAGTTAGCTATCTGGAGCACTCGCCTCTGAGTGACATATAAAAAGACATCTGTGCATGTTTAGCTTCTACTGCCTTTTAAGCTGTAGTATTTTTTTCAATGTGGAGCTTTTTTCAAGAGATGTCTACAGATATCTAAACTAACAAATGATGAGTGAAAAATATCAAGTGTAGTTTCACCATATTTGTCACAACAGTTGAGGTATGTGTATATTTTGAAGAATTTGAGTGAGATTTGTTAATCCACAAATGAAAACAGTAGTAAGAGTCTGTAGAGTTTCCCTTGCATGCAGGATTATGAAAATTCAGGTCTTGCTTATTGGTTTTCTCATTTGCACTCCCCTTCTGGGAATACCCCTCTGGCATGCTGCAGCACAGATGGATGAATTTGGAAATTGTTGCTTTGGAGGAGAACAACACCAAATTATACCAAATTCAGGGGCTGAAGTCCTAAGTCTGTTTGTATTTCTGCTACATGAAGTGACAGTGCAGGTTTTTTTCCTGTGGTGGTTTGGTTTTTTTGTGGTTTGTTTTTTTTTTAACTGTTCCGTTAGAAGACATTTAGATATTTTAGTCTCTTGCTCAAAAAGAAGGATCATTCAAGCATTTAATGCTCATAGGATTGTTCCATTACAACACTGTGCAAGCTGTGTCTATATGTCTTGGAGCATTTGAGTTCAACTCCAAAGTTTAAAAAGGAAAAAATGAGCTTTCATTTGTTTAACAGCATCAGATGGTTTTGCTACACGATTAACACAGGTGACCTACCTAACCTGAAGGTTAAAGGAGAGGGAAAGCAATATTCTCTCGAGCCAACAGGCCTTGGTGAAATTGCTGTTCGATTGCCACAGTTGCTCCTTTCCTGGAGGATGCAATAACTGATGCCTCACGTCTAATTAAGTTTGTCCTTGTGAGGATGGGAAATCACTAGCTCAGCCCTCACAGATGGCACAATGGCTGAGTAATCCACCAGCTCTGGATGTAATTAAATCAAAATGTCTGCAGGGCTTGAGCTGGTGCTTCCACATGGCATGGGGAAAGATCTCTTAAAGCCAATTTATATTCAGAATTACAAGCTGCGATAAAGAAAATGACTGTAGAAAAATGGCTGTTTCACTTCTTTAATAAAGAAAAAGCTGTCATTTTAAAGTGGAATCAAGTCTACATTCAGTTTTAATCCCCCTTTTAACCTAACATCCTCTTGTAAAGTTGCTAAAGTATGTTGTGGAAGAAAAAAATAGTCTGAAGTTGAAGAAATAGTAAATCCTCTTGGTAAAGCTGCTGTGGAGGATTTTCTGTGAAATGTGAAATGCTTCATAGTGTTAGTATTAAGCTTAAGCAGGACACGGTAGTGTAATATAGCCGGGATAGACTTTTTGACATACGTCGGTCTTTCTCCTGTGCTAGATAAAACATTTGCCAAGCAGTATAGCAGGACAGATACCTTCTCGAAAATTTTTGCCTGTAACATTATATTGATGGGCTTTGACCTTGTAGTAGAGTTTTCAACACTAGGTCCCTATAGATTGTAGTTATTATGTCAACATCCTGAAATTAAACAGCAGTGTCTCAAATGTTGCACTTCACTAGCTCCTGCCTGCCTGCTATGTTGAAATGTGGAAATTAATGTTCTTATTAAAATGAGAAGCTTTAATGAGCAGACAACTCTCTGTCCGGGTGCTCTGGGGGAGTTTACTAGCTTTAATGTCAACGTGGCAGCAACAGCACATTTCTCCAAACTCTATCTGAAGTTACAGCTAAATTTATGAGAGTGGGTTGGGTTGTTGGGTTGGGTTTTTTTTTTTGATTCCACCTTTTCAGTGAATAGCCTACCTTTAACTTTCTGTTCCAGTTGATGGTCTCCATAAATTCTAATGAGACCTGCCTCAGTCATCTCTTGTTTTAATAAGAATCTATTTATAATAGAGTAAAAATCAGTATTTTTCAATGTATCGCAGACTGTTGGTGTTACAGTGTTTTAAAGACTTCTTAAAGCATTGAATGTGATCATGTTTCACTGAAATCTCTGCTGACTTAAAAGTGAGAAGGCCCAAGCCCAAGAAGTTGTAGATGCAGCGGTTGAGTTATGTGCACATTTAATCATGTTTTACAGATTGAGTTCTCTTCTGAGCTAGAGAAAGCTAGGTAAAGGAAAGCATAATTATTACAGGGCTTGTTGGGACTGGGAGAATGTTTAATTAAATACTTTTATTAGTTGTCACTTCCCCACAGTTATGAGGGGGTATGTTTACCTGGTGCAGTGATCCCAAAGCTGATGCACCTCTGTGCAGGCAGAAGTCTCTGCAACAAAACTTGGAATTCAAGCCATCCTTTGGCCGAGCTCACAACCCAGCTCCGTCAAAGCTGCTTATAGAAGCAGGGACACTGCACAGCTGTAGTGTTTCTGGATCTGTAGCTGCCTTTGCTGCCTCAGGGATCGTGCATTTTGTGGTACTTAATAGCATAAACGTACCTTTGGTTGGATATTAGGCGCTCAACAAATCTCCGTTTATCCAACTTTAGGAAAATCTCTTTTCCCCTCTTTGGGAAAAATTTGTGCAGTAATACAGGGTAGTCAGATGGTCTCAGTGAGCTTTTCAAGGGAGAAGGGATGGGTGGTGTGAAAACTGTATTGCAGCCTCTGCTCAGTAGCAGCGCTGTGTGATGGAGCCGAGGGCTGGCAAGGTAAAACAGAGCGTTGGGGTCTGGTTTAAGTGTGTTTATACATACCAGTTTTCCCCTCTGTCAGGGATTTAGTTATTTAATCACCCTCTTTTTCATTCTCATAGTCTGAAATAAAATGGTCTATCATATGACAAGGACTTTTTAGATTTTGAGAAGCTTAATAGAATGGTGGATATGGTATAGCGTTTTAACTGCTCCTGCTGCAGAGGGTAATATTATTTGTATAATATAAATAAAATATTCATGGCTTAGATACAGCTGAATGTTGCTTTATAGGGAAAGCAGTCAGCAATGTAACTGATTTATTTATACTCCCTCCCCTTTTTTTTCCCCAGGATGTGTATGTAATTGGAGGGCAGAAACCTCTTAACTACTTTAAATAAAGGCTTTGAGATGGGGAGATTATGTCAGTTCTTTGTGTTAAATTTCCTTCGTCCTAGGTTGATGCTTAGAAGTTGATTGTCATTTCACCAGCTTTAGCATAAAGGAAGTAACATCTAGGAAGATTATATTTGACTATACTAATAAAGGCTGAGAAACTTGGAAAACAGGTCAATGTGACCCACTAGTCATTCACAAACATGCATAATACTGAAAACCACATGTATGTGGGTATGCTTTTCTTCCTATTTTGTTAAATAAAATTTGTTGTTTAATAATTTTTAGCAATTACAGATCAGATCTGACTTCCCATGATTTGGAATTGTATGGTTGTCCACTATTTAAAAAATAAAAAAATAAAAAATTCCTACCACTATTTGGAGTAAGATGCTTTGTTTCACTGATATGGGCTGTACTACTTGGACAAACATATATTCAAAAGATACATTAGAGTTCTAGACTCTGTGTTCTCATGGAGTCTTACGACTGCTGACATATTATTGCATATTTAATCAGTTTCATAAAACATTTGGAAATAACAATACAGCGTATGCTGTAGTCAGAAAAGGGTTTTATTTCGATATTTCTGTTCTGTTTTCAAGTGGTGTTAGCTTTCCTGAATGTGTCTGGCTTTTCAAAAAGAGCAACGCAACTAAAAGGAGCCACACCAGCAGGGAAATTGTTGGGTTTTGTTAATAATCAGTTCTTGAAAGCATAAAGGAAGGTGGTTTTTCAAATTAACCCAGAGAACAGTGGTGTTTGTAAGGCACAGCTCGCTGGCAATAGGCCCAGCGAGCTCAAATCAGAGTACGTTACTCTAATCCCCAAATCCCTACAACCCAGATTTCCCTTTAGCTTTCTAGCATGGTGGTGAAAGAGAAACAAAATGCTTTAATACTTGTTGTTTCTGACACATTTCCAAATATTTGATTTAACTGGGAGAACTGGGCTGTAGTGTGGATGTCTGTTTGTGTGTGTTTGACTACCTTTGATCAGAGAGTGACAGTGTGCTTGGCAAGTGGCAGGAGCTGACAAAACAAGTAAGTTCACTCCGTTGGGCGAAGAATGCTAAACACATTGAGTTGTTCTGCCCCCTTTTCTGTGCACTTAAATCAAACAATCCCAGCCCCCCCGAGCTGCAGACACGTAGGTGTCCACTGGAGGAAGGTGTATTTGGAAAAACATTCTCCCCTCTCCTTACCTGAGCAAGGCTTTCCAAGTTACCAAGGTTTGGTTTTGTGTCCGCAGGGAAAGCTGCACGACCCTCAGCTCATGGGAATCATTCCGAGAATTGCACATGACATCTTTGATCACATCTATTCCATGGATGAAAACCTGGAGTTTCATATAAAGGTAAATGCAGACTGACGTGTTACGTAATGGGTCGGGTCACAGAAAGTTGAGCTGGGTGGGAAATCTGCATTCATGCTGTAACATTGTGCTGCAGAATTTTTCCTTTCTGTCTTTTATAACTCAAAACCTGTTCCATTACTGAAGATATTTACTAGAAATAACCCAATACAGTTACTAGCCTTTGATGGAAGTTTTTCTTCAGTCTGTTTTCATCTCAGGTTTGGTAGTCTGTTACTTGTCTAGTCTCTCACCACAGGTGATAGCTAGCCAAAAGGGTGAGAAAACACTTATTTCCCTGCAGCTTCTCCAAGGGCTATACCTCAGCCCTGCTAGTTATGACCATAAATACCATTGATCCGCACGACGTTTGTGAGAATACTGACATGTTGTTCTTATCTCAAGGATATAAACAGTCCTCTGTAATATGTGGGTTTGAAATGGAGGAAAGATGGCTTTGGGCAATTTATGGAAAGATGTCTAGAAGTAAATTTTAGCTCAAAAGCTTGTGCATGGGTTCCTTAAGATGGTGATCCAAGTCTCGATTTGAACAGCTGCTGTGTTTTTCCATGTCCCTATCTTAATCCCAACCATATGATCTCTCAAATTTTTTGAGTGGCCTTTAATTCTTACTGTTCATCCGGTGTCCTGGGGAGCTCTCAACCATAGGGGGCACATCGGTCCGTCTGGCAGAGCTGGGGTTAGACTACGGCTTGTTTCCAGGCAGACATCAGTAAAATTACCCAGTGGATTGCAGGAAAAATGAACACTCCTCTGTGTCGTCCCTCCATCGAAACACACAAAATACACCTACATATCTGGCTTTGGTAAAGTAAAGTAGCTGAGCACAGGTGGAATGTGGGAACAGTCTCTCCTGCTGTGACCAGGTGATGCTCTCTGAGAATGGAGCTCTTCTCCTCTGTCCTTCTTGTGTCTAAAAGTTAGAGATGAGTGACTTTTTAGTGCTGCTTGCATTAGAGCCCTTGAAGCGCTTCTGGCGGGTATATATGTATGTATAGATATATATTTTAATAATCGAACAAAGTACCTCTGAACCTGCTACTGATCTGGAAGAACTAGGTCATCTTGTATTGAGAACCCTCTCAGCAGTGCCTGCTCGTGGGGGTGCTCATGAAGTACAGACAGAAGCAGCAGCCTTACCCAGTACAAATAAAACCATCTAAATATTTGAATAGACCTTGGATTGTGAAATACTGAGCTGCTTAGAAGAGACACCTCTGAATTTTCATAGAAATGGCTTCCAGAGAAGTGACACTGATTTCTTTTCATCATCTGTAAAGCTCTCCTGTGGCTATTGCTATTCTACATGATAACACTTGGATACCAACATATGGGGACCCCCTTGTACAAGATGTAGTGAATTCCTGTCCCGGCAGAAGATTATTGCTTTAAAAATGATGTTCTGCCAGCACTGAGTTGTTTCTGTGGCTTCCTATCATAGTTGACGTTTATGAATATCTTAACAGAAAAGCTGCCTAAATAGAAGTGAGTGAGTGATTATACAAGGAGCTGTCATTGAGAGAAATGCGTGTTCTGTCATTGGGAGCAAGAATTTAACCAAACTGTCATACTCTTTTAATAACTGAGCCAATGTTGAAAATTAATTATTTTTTTTTTCTTCTCTCCCTCTTTAATAGAGACCCGTTTAGAACAGGGAGGGGAATTTGCTATCTCTTGTGTGGGTTGGTCCTCAGCAGTGTGTTAATAGGATAATACAAAGCACATGGGTGAGCCAGACTGTTGAAATGAGCTGGTCTAGAGGATGGCTTTAACTGGGACACAGGTGAAGTACATGCACAAAAGCAAAATATATCTATTTAATAGTAGTTGTCACATAGGGAGATCAACTCATCAGTATAAAAAAACAGACATAATTTATTTTTTCACATGAGGGAGAATGATAGTTTAATACATAGCTAGAGATTAGAGATACCTGGAGTTTAGCCATGTAGTATTCTAGCTAAATAATCCCTGGATAAAGCTTATTTGGGGTACAGTTAGGCACCATGCCCCTAACACATTTCTGTTTGCTTCTGTGAGTCAAATACCCTTTCATTAACAGAGTCATTCATTCATTCTCCCTCTTCTGAATTCTTTTTTTTTTTTTTTTTTTTTTTACAATTGTGTCTCTGTTAAAGAAAAGCTCATTTTCAGTTTTGTCTTTGGGAGTTGATTCAAGACAGATTTTACATATGCTTCACTTAAAAGCTTAATTTAATATATATTGCTTAGGCTTATGTAACTTGTATGTTACCCCACTGAAGGTGCTGTCTGCTTTTGGGCTGCTGAATAACAATGTACCTCTTACAGTTGTCAAACTTGACCCTTCTCGTGATGCAGCTGTACTGATATGATAGCAGCTGAATTGATTTGATTCTGTTCAATATTTTTGTCAATCTTGCCTATGTAAAAAAAAAAAAAAGATTTCTCTGAGGGTTTTTTTGCAACACTTCCCTGATGAATCATTGATAAATGAAGAAAAATCGATGACTTGTAAATCATTCAAAATACAAGTATGTTCACACGGAAGATGTAATTTAAGCTATGTGGGAGGTGGGGTTTATTTTTAGTTTGATGGGTTTTATTTTGACAGATACAGAGATATAAGTACAGAGATTTTTAAGGCACCAAAGTTTAAATCTGTAATGTTTATGATTACTTAATTAGGTTTCCTACTTTGAGATATATTTGGACAAAATAAGGGACCTACTTGATGGTAAGTTCTGCATTTCTTATGTGACTAAGTGGGTTTTGGTTTGGTATAAATCAACACTTAAGGGGAAACAGTTACTTTTTTTGAGAGTGATTTAAATTTAAGCTGTAGGACTGGGTTTGTGAAACAGAATTTTGCAGTTAAAGTCATCTGATCTCTGACTCTTGTGCACCTGCCTCTGCAGTGCTACATAGCTTGATTATAAATCAATGAGTGCAGAGAATTTTACAGACCCCAAGGCAGGTCTGAGCCTCATTGGCAACATATGTTCTTAAAGTAAAACTCTACAGTTTAAAAATGTATATAGCGTTTTGTTGAGATTTTTTTGCTTAAATTTAGAATACATTTGGTTCAACTTACTCCTTGTGTTGCTTCTGTTAGGTAGAGTTTGTTGGGAGTGATCGATCTCTTACAATTTGTGTCTCTGTGTGTGTGCGTGCTGTATGTTAATGAAAGTGTGAATTGTGTGGGCTGAACTGGTCTGAAGACAGAGCAATGTATGTAATGGCAACACAAACCCAGGAATATGTATTTGAGCTTTTTGGAATTCCAGTGAGTTCTTCTCTCTCTTCGGAAATTCTTCAAAATCCCAGTTGGTCTGTTTGTTTTATTAATCCAAGCAATAAACCAAAAGCTTTTGTGCCACAACGTTAACTTCAAAGAAACAGGTATAAGATTGACACAACAAGAAACAACTTTTATGTAACAGAAATTTCATAAGGAGCAGGATGTGACTACAGTTCTCATTTACAAATTTAATACATTCATGGTATTTGTCATGCCTATAGTCGAGACATTATTACCTGTGGAATATTCCTAATGATCTCCATCTTTTCTAGTGTCAAAGACAAACCTCGCTGTACATGAAGACAAAAACAGAGTCCCATATGTTAAGGTACAAGGAAAATTTGATGCTGAGTTTTTCATTCTTTCCCACATATGCATTTATTTACACATTTCCATTTGTGTTGCAGTGTTTTTGCTGAATGATTCAGCTCATGTTCGGAGTCTTGAATGTTAAAGTAGTATTGGTCCCTGGATTTAAACAGTTTCCTGAAATATTAATGGGCTTGAATCACATTTTCTTTATTTTCCTGACATTAAACATTTCCGTTTGTTAGTATGGTGTTAAATTTTAAGTATTCCTATTCCCATTTCATGACAGTTATGAAAGAGAACATCTTGAAGAATCTTCTTCTTTAATATTTTGTTGCTGTAATCTTGCAATATTTTAGAACAGATTTTTTGGGTTAGGGATTTGTTTGATGACTTCCTGGGCTCTCACTTATTTGTTATGAACATACTTGTTATGAACATATGTTAATATACATATAATATTGTTCTGTTCCTGGGGAGGGAAAAAAAAGTTAAAATAATTCCTTCAGTAATATTGCATTAAGGCAGAGAACAAGGACTACGCATATTGTCTTGCAGTTTGAGAGAGAAAAACTAATTTGGGTATGTAACCTAACCCAAATTAGTAACAGGAATACATGCCTTATCATTCCCCATATTCTACATACAGAAGCTCTTTTCTGCTGCATGTTTGGATTTGAGCGAGTCTTTAACCTTGTGAAAGAAAATTGTCTCTCAGATTATCCCGTGGACTCCTGAAAGTCATACAAAGGGATATTTTGGTCCATTCCCTCACTAATGATCATGTTGGATGTTGATGGTTCTTCTAATTGTTTTGTTCATCAGTGCTAAATACTCTTCCCGTTGGCATTTGGAGTACTAGGATGCTGCCTCAACTTTTCTGTTTTCAACTTGCATATTTCTAGGGTTGTACAGAAAGATTTGTATCTAGTCCTGAAGAAGTTTTGGATGTCATTGATGAAGGGAAAGCTAACCGTCATGTAGCCGTTACAAGTAAGTGCTCTGCGGGAGCTTGTCTGGATATAAAGTGTGGGTGATTGTAGCTTCCTCGTGGTGTATTGATTCTTCATGTTCACAGAGGGGTTTGAGTTATTTATGTGAACGATGTAACGATGCACAAATTATAACGCTTTGAAAGTAATAGAGCTGGACTTTTGTTACCGCTTCACTGCATACAGGAACATTTATTGACTTTCAGCTTTGAGAACTCCTGAATTTAATATTTGGCATTGTATAGTATTGTCACATAAACCATCCAAATTTGTATTGTTACGTGTAGTATAGATATTCTGAAATTATGTGCACGCATTCTTCTTTGTGCTACAAGTCAAGAACTCAGAGCAATTCACTGGTCAAATAGCAGGCAAAGGTTGCAGAGCAATTATCAGCCTCTGCCTACTAACCTCTTGCAAGTGAAGCAGTGACTTGGATTGAGTTCAATGATAGCAAAGCAAACAAATCTTCCCGAATTAAAAAATCATAATAATCACTTCAGCCTGTGCCAAATTTGTTGACATTGAGTTGCGTACAGCCTACTAGCATTACGGTGCTAAAATGGGCTGTTTCCCAATTTATACTGTAAGATGTCTTTGATCCAAGCAGTGGGCTTGGCAGAACCTCAGCTCGTAACTCAAATTTTGGTGGTAGGGTGGGGTTTTTTGGGTATGATTTTTGTTTGCGGATTTTTTTTAATTGATTTTTTTTGTGATGCAACAGGTAACTTCTTTCTCTTCCATGTCTCTACCTTCTTGCTTTGTTAAACCCTATGTTGCTTTAGCTTTCCCATGCCTTCCTCACCATACTAATAGAAATGTATTCTGTTTTTTTTCTGAGTAATGCCTCCTCCCATTGTTTCTGCTATTTTCTTTAACAAAAAAATATCCAAATACGCCTTTTTCTGTGATACTACCTGCTGCATTTGGTGCACCCAGAAAAATTATGATGAAAGCTGACAGAGAATGAATTTTATCTAGACTGAAGTGGCAAGGAGCAAATTTGGAAGTGTTACTGAAAAACACTGACTTTGGAAATGGAGGAGAAAAAGATAGTTCGGATAGATATAAACATTGCTATGAACGGGAATGGGGGAAGGGTGGTGGTGGGGTTTGTGGTAACAGAAAATAGAGAAAACAGATGAGAAAAAGTGCTTTACCGATTCTTAATATTTTCCTTTTGCTACTTAATGAAACTTCAAGCATAACATGGTTACAATCAAAGTTAGAATAAGTGGAAGCTGAAGCTATAGTTACTTGGGTTTTACCTGCAGCCTGGGTGAAGGAACATCTAACTCTGTAAACAAAAATCAATCTGAAATTTGAATTTAAATAGCGTGGGTTTCATGAAGACCTTCGCTAAATCTTTGTGTGAGATCTCCTCAAACAATTGCACTGAGACCTGCCCAACTTCTTTTTATTGCAATTATTATTATTTCTCTTTAAATTCTTTTGCTCACCTCAGAATTATTCCTCTATCCAGGATGCTGAACATACATTTTCATTGTAGTCCTATGTCTAAATAGTGTCTGTTCTATCACAGCAGGTTTTGTCTAAGCTGTCTATACTCATGAAGAAGCATAAAAGAACAGAGCCTTTATTTCTTACTGTATCTGTGAAATGTTATTTTATTATTCTTATGCTATGATTTTTTTGCTTATTTTTTTACTATTTCTGGTCAAATTTTATTGCTTCAGCGGAATAAAAAAACTTTCCAAAAAGAATGAAAAGGAAAAGAAAAAGCATCTTTTTTTCCAAGGCTGTCATTTATCGTGAGTCTGATTAATTTGTTCACGTTGGGAGAAAGTAGGAGCTCATTCCATAGTCCATGAGCAGCTCTTGGCACAGACACTGCTGTCAGTACAGGGGTCTGGGCTCTCCGGTGAATCACCTCATACTTTGGAATTTACTAGCCATAGGCTAGCTTGGATGAAATGTAATTTCTCATCGGGTTCTAAAGTAATTTAAAAAAAAAACCTTTCAAATGTGATTGCAGATATGAATGAACACAGCTCTAGGAGCCACAGTATCTTCCTCATTAATATTAAACAAGAGAATGTGGAAACTGAGAAGAAACTCAGTGGAAAGCTTTACCTGGTAGACTTGGCTGGTAGCGAGAAGGTAATCCTTCCTTTTTTCCTAAAATGCTGAATGATCCCAGTGGGATCACTGAACTGATCATGGGAATGTGTGTCAGTGCTAAGCGAAGCTAGGTTTTACAGAAGTCTTACCTTAGGCTATCGTTAGTATGGCAATTTTATATTTTTTTTAAATGTAGGTTGGAAAAAAGGAGCAGATCAGAACTATTGGTATGAAATGCAGAGCTCAAAAATCTGCAGTATAACTTCATTTACAACGAAGTGGATCGAACCAGTGTGATTTTGTATAGCGTCACATTTAGTTGTGAATATTTGAGGAAAGTAGTGTAATTGTAATGTAATTTGTCAAATTAGACAACTGTTTTAATTTTCTTATATTCAGACATGTCCTATTTCTAGGTTTTCTGTAATTATTTCACATGCTAGACCAATGAAATAACAGCAGTTAATACAGTTATACAGCTGAAGTCTATTTGAAGCTCGCTGAATGACTCTCTTGTGGTGACTATTTCTGCTTTCCAATATAGAAAAATACTAACCAGAAAAGAGCTTATGTCTGTTTATCAAAAGAGTAATGATCTAGAGCAGTTCCGCAGTGGAAAACCAACATTGTTTCCCAGTTTCTCATTCTGGCAACTTCTGGAGTGTTCAAAATTTCACTGTAAATGAAATAAATAAATTATAAACCTTGTAATTTTGCAACGCCATGGAATTCTTTATTCAAGCTGGATGCTTGGTGACTATTGGGCATGTCAAAATAATTACTCATGGTGAAGCTATGACTCTCATTGTGGTCATACAATTCTATTTCTTTCTGAAAATGAGAAATAAAGTGGAAGATTTTGTTCGATAGCCTGGGCAGCTTTCAGAATGCTCATTGGGACGCAGTAGTTGATAACCCATTGGTACAATGCAGAAGCCATCCGAGTAATTAATTGTGTTACTTTCTGTTACTGAACATAATACTAAGCGTTAGATTAAGAACTCTTCACGGTGTTTAAAAAATGAGTGCCTAGTCAGGCTTTGCTCTCCTCTGAAAACAAAACTTGTGGGGTTCTTTATGTTTGTTAAGACATTGTACAGAAAACCTGAAAGAAGGGTTTCCCTGGTAGATTACTTTCCTAAAAGAGACCATTACCTTTCCTTTTATGTCATGTGGCATTTTTAGAGGAAAGTACACATACTGTAGTTTTAATATGGAGAAGAACCCCCCCAAAAATTTAGAGAAAACCCCCCACAAAAAGAGAGAAAAGACTCTAAAGCTGTGTTGCTGTCCAAAGGAGTGCTGGTCCCAGGCTGCGAAGCTTCTCACCCGGGCGCCCTTGGGATCCAGCTCAAGGACCAGTAAAGCTCGCGTTCAGGATGGGTGAGATCACACTTTTTCAGGCCTGATATTCTTGGTCCATGCAAGTAAAATACAAAGCCAAGACACTCATTCGGTGGCATATGCATTGCCACTGAGTGTGCCCTGAGAATATACCTGTGATGTTCCCTGTCTGTGTGGACGCTCTGGCCTTGGGAGTGGTCCCCAAGTGTCCTCAGGCAACCTCCCAGCTTTTCCCTTAACAAAGTAAGGGGCAACTTGCTCTTACACTGGAAGCAAAGTGGAAGTATTACAGGCTTCCACTAACAAAAAAATGCAGATAAAATTCTCCTTCTTCATGCTGAGGACAAGCTTGCTTTGTTTTTCTTCCAAGAGCATCTTTAACTGTTGCACTATCTGCGTTGTATTGTACAGACGGTCGCTGGGAGCTGAGCCTGACTGTTGCCTGCTCTCTTTGGTAGGTCAGCAAAACTGGAGCGGAGGGCGCTGTTCTTGATGAAGCTAAAAATATCAATAAGTCTTTGTCTGCTTTAGGCAATGTGATATCTGCCTTGGCAGAAGGAACTGTAAGTAATCCTGTTTTGTGTTGTTGAAGAATGGCTTTTTATTTATCGGTGTCTTTGCCACGCACATAAAAAAATAAGCTAACATTTCAATTCAGAAAGAAGAAAATATTAGCTTTCCAACCAGTGACACTTCTGCTGTTCTACTAAAGATAAGAAACGAATTCTCAGTGATTTCACTTGAGTGATTATCCAGTCTTAGCACAAACAAAACAATTGCTCTTCAGGATTCTATACTTCAAATCCATTAAACCTGTTACTGTTGACTCATGTTCTCTCTCATTACGATATCATTATTTAAAACAATTGTCTCTTACTTATATTTTGATTAGAAAACCCATGTTCCGTACCGAGACAGCAAAATGACCCGAATACTCCAGGATTCCCTTGGTGGGAACTGCAGAACCACCATCGTTATATGCTGCTCTCCTTCTGTGTTCAATGAAGCAGAAACAAAGTCAACCCTGATGTTTGGGCAGCGGTGAGTCCCACTGCGTTAGGCTGGATGACACTTACTCAGGCTCTTCCCTGTGTTCTGAGCCAGCCGTGCTATGGGGAGCGAGAGGAGTTCAGCGTTTTAAAATAGGGAGGTTATGGTTTCTGGAGCTGTTCAAAAATAGTACTGGAGAACTTGAGAAAACTGTCTCTCCATTCCCTATGGTACCAGAAAAATAAATGTTAATGTTGGCCAGCAGTTGCACTACTTAAAAGCTCTGGTAATTTTTCCTGCAGAAAATACAAAGTGTTACAGTCGTTCTTTGAAATTTTATGGGGAAGATAATGGTATTGGGCAGTTTTCTGGTGGCTAACTCAGTGGAAACCATTTGGTTTTCCTTTATCTGATAGTGCTCATGATGCTTTTAAGATGTGTCTTCTTGAATGGCATCTCAGGGGTTACTGTTAGGGTTGCAAGAAGTACTCTTTAACCATTAAGAAAAATGAACAACATGGGCACAGTGTAATATTGACAACTTTGTTAGATTACCATGATGGCTCACAGACATTTTTTTACATGATTGAAGCATCTTAACAATTTAGCAACAAGTCCTCAGAAACAGCGAAGATAAAATAAGTGTGGAAGTATTCAGAAAGAAAATTTCTCTTCCATATGTGTTTGTTGGCAATAGTCATATGAAATACATTTAGAAAGTTTGCAGAAATAGGTCAGGCTGATTATGTAATTACTGCTTTTGTTGTAATGGAGGAGAACTCTGATACTTTGGAAAATGACTCATTTTATTTGTGTAGTAGCGGAAAGAAAAAATATTAGCAAGTTATTGTTTGAAATAGACTTTATTTAACGGTTTGTACAATACAATAAATTTGTCTCTGAAAATGGGTTGTTATCCACCAGGCATAACATTTGCATCGAAGCCTGTATTGTTAAGGAGCATTTTATACTGGAAAGTAAAATCATGTTTAAAAGAGTAATCTGACAATCTTCTATTAATTCATTGCCCTGTTGTTATCCTTTAATGCAAGCTTTCCTTAGATTTTCGTGAGGGAAGATGATCGCTTTGGTGTATTTGTCTAAGAGCATGTAAAAGTGCGGGACAGAGAGCAGCAGTTGGGTGCAGCCCCTCTTTGTGGAGAGCTGTGCATTGGTGCAGGTGAGGCCTGGAGGACACTTCTGCAACACACTTTCCCTCGAGCATTGCCAGAACCAGCGTTAACTTGCCCTTGGCGTCTGCTCTTGGGATTTGTGGAAGGTGAGGAGGGACCGACGTGCTGCAAAACCCCTGAATTCCTCCGATCTCCGCTTCCTATAGCGTTTCCTTCCTTCACTGCAGAGCTATAAGCTACTCATTTAAATAACAGCATACAGGGAAAAACTCCCCAAAGGGAACTTCACAGGTCTCTGCAGTAAGTTTTTATGGAAAAAAGACTGTAGAGGGAGGAAGTGGTCATTAACATAATTAGGTTAAGTGTTGCCATGGCATTTTAATTCACCATTGTATGATGAACATGAGTTTAAATTACTGAAGATGTAAGCTTCTACTGCAATCCCATCTACTATAATGTGTGTCACAGAAATTTAGGTAAACACAAATGTTAAGATGCAGTAATTCAATAGTGTTAATAACTTTGAAGTATAATGAGTCGCACAGTTTTTGTTGATGGTAAAAGTCTAAATGTTTCGATGGTTCAAAGTTCAAACCTGCAGGCAATTTCAGATGAGTCTTGCACCTCCGTAGACCTGAAGAGCTCTCCCAAAGGTCCTGCTAATTCATCCTGGATAAGGTTCCAGGGCAGTAATGCAGCTGCAAGGGACATTTAATTTTAAATAGATAAGTAGGTACTGTGTTAGGTTTCAGTCTGCTTGCTGTTATGCTAAACTATCTGTCTGCAGCTGTGGTTTGAAATAAAAAGAAATGTAAGCAGTGAAATATCAGATTAAGGGAGTTAAAAGGTAGTGTGTCTTTTTAAAAATTATTTTTTAAAATCTAGATTAAAAGAGGTTTACTTTTGCCATGTGCTTCAGGTTCTCTGGAAGTTGTGTGCTTGGGTACTCAAGGAGGTATGTGCAGAGGAAGTCCAGTTTCCATGTTATTTCAGTTTATATTTCTCTTGGTTTCATTTCTCTTTTCAGTCATCAGTAAATCTTGCTTTTCTGTCTGTGGCAAAATAATTTTCAAACCCACTCTGTGCATCCTGGCTAGAGAGCTTGGAGTGATGTGACATGACCAACATTTATCTAGGAAGAGGAACATTTTTAAGATGTTCCTTACTGAGGCCTAGGATGTCAGCTGAAAAAAATGGGAAAAACAACTAAATACTCGGTGAGAGTGCTCGATTGGGGTTTACTGTGGGGTTTTTCTTTGCTGAAAATCTCTAGAACTGGGCTGAGATAGGAGTTCCTCGTGGAGAGCGTTCACTTGTGAGAGAGGAAATAGAAGTAGGAGGGCTGGCGGTGCACTAGACCTGCAGAGCAGCGCACTTGCTGTACACAGGGAGTAGTATTTGTCAGCATTTTGGATAGGAATCTTGCTGTCTACGGGAAGTGGTTTCTTTTACAGGCTCTTCGGTTTGTGGGGGTTTCATTTTTCTGATGTGACAGTTTTAAGGACCTGAATAACATTAAAGGGAAGGTACATGACTCATGGGTGATTACTGGTTCCTCCCTTTTTCCCGGCAAAAAAGAATTACATCACCATTAAAATAAGTGCCAGCAGTAAAATTCATCTTCGCAGGCCCACTTGGACTAATCAACATGTGCATGGGCTCCTCTGTTAGTAGTGGGTTGGTTTCTTCTTTCTGCTCCATCTTTTCTTGTGTTTTTATATTATTCTTAATTTTACTTGCCAGTAAGTACTTCATCCATCATTAGGGTAACGCAGTCGATAAACTTTACGGTGTATCATTTTTTTTTCCCCCAGTACAGTTAAATGAGTGGAAACTGGAGCCATATTTTTGGCAGAGACAATATTTAAAATAGTGCCTAATGGTTAGCTTTTACAAGTACAGGGTTATTTTAAAATATTTCTAAGGTAGTAAAACTCCTGCTTGCCACATAGTGCAAATCACTGGACTGCAGTTTGGAGTATGAGGCACAGGTGTGGGAGTGTTTTCTTGCTGAAAAAGCAAACTTTCGGGATTTTTAGTGATTGACCAGTTTTAAAGGATGCTTTAGAATCAGGAAGTGGAGCTGTGAAGGAAATAATTCAGGTCATGTGCTTCCCCCAGTGCATCTATAGGCCATTTCCAGATGTAGTTTCTTGCATTGGTGTTTCAGCCACCACTTTACAAACTGATCAGAGGTTTGTCTGTTATTCCTTTCCTTAGTCTCTATTTTATTCAGCAGCACTAGAGTTATTTGGAGGGACTTGATGTCTGAGCAGTGAAGGGCAAAGATCTGAAGCTTTCTTAATTCATACTGATTTGTTTGTTTTTTTCTTTTTAAATGTGGATTTGCTAGAGTAGGTGCTGTGCATATTTTTCTGCTTGCTTTGCATTTTGTGGTGCAATTGTTTAGGTTCAGCTGGAGCTAAGCACTTTCGCAATAATAAAGTGGTGGTGGTGGTTGTTAGAAGGGTTTAAATTTTGTGATATTTTTGCCTAGAGAGGCAGTAACTCTGAGCCTGCCTGCAGTGGCACAGGCACGAGTTGAGGCTCCCCTCCCACTGAGAGCCTTCTTCAGCCCAGCAGTAACCCCAGTACCTTGCATTGACAAGCAGTTCTCCTCCTTCCCTTCCTTCCACCCCCAAAATGTATTTGAAAATGCCGTTTGGCTTTTAAGAAGGATAAGTTTCCATATCTCTGCTTCACTCTGTTGACATCCTTCATGCTGTGGTGGCTGAAATATGGCTGAGTTTTGTTGGTGGAGTTCAAGGGGTGGTTGTTAAGAGATGGGGCGAGCCCATGGTGCTGGTGTGGGGTACTCTGCGGTGAGGCTCAGGCCAGGAGAAACTACGAGGTGACAGCTTACCTAGCAGAGCAATAACAGCAGGACTTGGTTTGGTCCTTAATCCAAGTAGAGTTTCTAGAGCTTCTCTTTTTTGGTTGACCCAGCGCTGAGGGATCTGGTGGAGTTGAGAACGGTCAGTGTGAGGTTCATGGTTGGACTAGAGGACCTTCAAGGTCTTTTCCAACCTTGATGATTCTGTGAATATGAAGAAACAGATCCACATCTGCTCCAAGTCACTGGCTGCTGGATTTTGATACGGAAAAATTTCTGTAGAGGCTTCCAGGTAGTAATGGTCCTGAGGGATGGAGAGAAAATGGAATTGTAGCATTGCGCTTTAGAAAACAAATTGCAAACGTTTAGTAGTTCCCCTTGTGTTATGGAAAAATTTCTGAATCCTCACTGTTGTATTGAGATACAAGTGGCAGAGCAACTGAGACATGGTTTTGTTGTGCAGAGCTAAGACAATTAAGAACACGGTCTCTGTGAATCTGGAGCTGACCGCGGAGGAGTGGAAGAAGAAGTACGAGAAGGAGAAGGACAAAAACAAGAGTCTAAAGAATGTGATCCAGCATCTAGAACTGGAACTGAACAGGTGGAGAAACGGTGCGTACCAGAAAACGGGAATGGGTACATGTCTTTGTATTTTTAAGTTACATATATTTAAATCTTGCCTTAAATCGTAAGAGTCATGCTTCCTAATAATAACTGAAAGGTGAAGAAGCAAAAACCAGGGAAGCTGCCATCAGTCATACACAGGAGTTACCATTATACATGCCAAAACTAGCGTGATATCAGGTGTAGAGAATACAGGAAGGTGTCAGTAATTTTTAATAATGCTAGTAATATTAATAAAGAAAAGGTGAAATGTCATTATGTTTGGGATTTTTTTTAAAGAACTCTGCTCCTTTTACATGAGAATCAGTCCTGTTATGCTTTAAGGTAACTAGATCCTGGGTTTTTGTTATAATTGAGTTTTAACATTAGAATAACTAGTCCTTTAGTACAATGATTAGGAGTGTTGTGGTTAGAAGAATCACCACCTGTCTCCTTCTGTGGCTTCTAAGTGAAATTTATGTTGAGAACAGCCTATTTTCTGTTTAGGAACAGAGAGAATCTCTGTTCAGGGTAGGTTGTAAGATCAAGTGTAGAATGGTAGAGAAAGAAGAATATTTTTATGCATACATACAAATCAAAGAATCTTTATTGAATCTGGAACACTGACAAATAATTTTAGTGAACGATCCTTTTAATCTTTTTATTCCACATATTAAAAAAAAGTCAGCCCCCCCAACTCCAAACCAATGGATGACCCCCCCAACCCAAAGAAACCAACCCTGCATCCCTCTTTCACCCTGAAATCCCAACAAACCCCCAACGGTAAAATACTGCTTCTTTGGAGTAATTTTTATTTTCTAAATTGCTTGTCATCCAGGTCCTATATGTTGATGCATCTGGCAGTTCAATAATATGTAACTCTTGAAAACGTGAAGTGTCTAAAGTGAAAACAAATCTGTGATTTAATTATTAGTCACAATTTGTCATGCACAGTCAAGTCTGGTTTTGAACATCCTGGGTGAAATCACTACTTCAAAGATAATACCCGACCTTTATGAATACAAAAAATTGTTTCCTTGTTTGGCTCCTTGTGCTGTTTACTTGCCTTTCAGATGAGATTGTTACCTAATGATTGCGTTCCCCATCTTTCTCTGGAGACTTCAGCCCAGGGAATATTCCCCTTATCAGCATAGTGCAATTGCTATGGAGACGGTTGGTCTGCTGGTGGTGTTGAGGAGTGCTGGGGATTTATAATCTGCTCATGTTCTGCCTGTTTCATTCCATGTTTGCTAAATGTGATGACTTCTAATTTCCTTCCCATTCTAGAAACAATTTTTTTTAGAAAACCCTCTATAGATCCTTTCTATATGCCGTATAAACAAGCCTTGTAACATGCTGTCCCTATTGTTTTGTCTAAATATATGCACCTCCTCGTCCCCGCTGTCCTGCTTTTCTCATTGGTGTTACCCAGCAATACATTCAATGCATTCAAAATACTATTGATTTCTTGTCTGACCTCCTGCAGTAGCATCATTTGGAAGGATATTCTGTCAAAGGAGGCTCTTTACAAATCCAAGAGTCACAGAAATCGCATCTTGAATATGAAATGCAAGATAAATGCATAAATATTCCGTTGGTATAGCTTATTCTATAAATTGAAAAAATAATATGCAAATTAAAATTGTAGCAGAAAGTGAGTGTGGCCAATTCTCACTGAAGCAGAATTTCAGCAGCCTTGTGTCCAAGTGCACAATTTAGTCTGTGTTTTACAGGTAGAAGGCTGTTGTCACCCAATGAATGAAAATCTAAAGATTGATTTTGGGAGGCTCCCGATGGATTCTCCCCAGCCAGAGGAGTGTTGCTGTGTGTGCAAAGTCCCACGGTCTGACCGAGCCCACCTTTCCTACTCTTCTCTGTGCAATGCAACAACAGAAAATCAATTTACATTTTTCTCATTAATAATATAAAATATCATCAAGCCATTAGCAACAGGGCAAAAAAGTATTTTGAGTGAAGTACTTTTATAGAGGTTATGGTGCTTGCTTTCAAATTACTCTTTTTCATGCTTTACACTTGAAAAAATTATCTTCTCCGTTAGTTGGTCATGCTCTTTCATGCCCTGTGTTGGTTTGCTTTGGGGCCTGAAATAGCCTGCCTTTTTTTTTTTTTTTTTATGTATTTGTCCTGTTTATTTGTTTCCCTGCCAGTAAGATAAATAGTGCCTACGCTGTCTTGGCAAGAGGAATGGCTGGTAAAGCGTTACGGGACTAAAATATTGTAGCTTTCTGTAGAAAAGGAAAAAAACCCAAAAACTGGTTTGTGCAGAAGGGTTGGAGGAAACCTTCCCTCAGCTTGAGCAAGGCGTGTGGCATTCAGGGGCTCGCAGAGGCTCTCAGCAGACTAATGAGAGTAGGTTCAATTTGTGGCGTGAGCGCCTTGCCTGTCCCTCTTCACTGAACTGCAGCAGGCTCGTAATTGCAATGCGCCGACGTTACCGAAGAAAATATTCCTTGGAGAAAATGGTTTTGAAAGAACATGTGTAGGGAGAACATCCTCTTTGGTATGCAGAGGCGACGTCTGAAAATCGGTGTATGCGCTTTAATCTTAGATGTGACAAGGCAGAAGGTGAATATTGTTTTAAATGCAGCTGTCTTGCTGCTTGTCCTGATGCTCTAGCAGTTCATTATGGGGGAAGGAGAGTTGATAAGGCAGTTGGAAATCTAGAGGGGAAGAGACATTTAATTGCCAGCAGACTTTAGGCTGAAAGTTGGATTTTTTTCCTCCGTATTTACACTTCTCGTAATCCATGGAGCTAATCCCATGTACAGAGGGCCTGAGTGAAAGGGGAGCCAGGATTTTAGTGCTTCTAATGACAGCCATTCAAACCATTGCCACATTTCGTGTGTTCATGTTTCTAACCACGGAGGTCATCCTTCTAACGAGGATGCCCGTCTCTTTTTTTTTTTGCCTGTCACTTGTACGCGTGGCAGCTGCCTGCCTTGCACAGCTGGATACAGCCCTCCTTTGCTTTGCTGAGTCCCTCTCAGAAACTGTGAAGGACCATCCCAGGATGTCTGTGGGTTTGGGCAACCCTCTCTCTTGGGTTGTGGTGACCGTGTGTTGTGTGTCTGCAGGAGAAGCTGTCCCTGAAGATGAACAGATCAGCGCCAAGGACCAGAAGAACCTGGAGCCTTGCGATAACACCCCCATTATTGACAACATCACTCCGGTTGTTGCCAGTATCTCGACAGAGGAGAAGCAGAAATATGATGAGGAGATTGCCAGTCTCTACAGACAGCTGGATGATAAGGTGTGAACATTTGGTTTGACTCCATTCACTGGGTGTAAATGGAAAACTAAAACAGAATGGGTGTGTGTCTCCCTTCGTTTCCTGAGTACCATGAACTGGAAAATGTCCCGAAGTTCAGAACACTATCGCTGCTTAAAACCAGCCCTTGTCCTATCATGTCCGCTCTGTGTTCTCTCTGCAGATAGTGTTTGGGGGCATTCACCATGAAATCAGACCTAGAGTTTGCCTTTAATTTCAAGGGCTCGGTACAGGCTTTTCAGCCCTCCTTTTCTTCAGTGATATTTGTAAAATCCCTCAGCAAACTGTAATGTCATCTTGGAGTCACAGGAGAAAGAAAAAAAGGGAGGCTGTATCTCAATATTTTTTAATATATTTATTGTGTATGAGAATTTTAAGAAAAATATATATAACCATCCCTTGGGGCTCTTTTGTTCATGTTGTTCCAGCTGTGAACACCGCCTGGAGTGCAGGTGGCTTTTTTTATTTATTTATTTGCACAGCTTGAAATACATCATTGGTACTTAACACTATCAGCAATACATTTACTGAGCACTTGCCATTAATAGCTTTGGCTTGTGTGAAGATAAGAAGTGGGGGGAAAAAAAGGCATACTAAAACCATTGACCCTTATGGATGAGAACAGCTTAAAAGGCTATCTAGCAAAAGTTTTCAGGGTAGCTTTAATCATTAGTGAAAACTCGATTTTAACTTTCAATTGTAATTAGCAAGAAAATATCAGAAAAAAGCCCACTGTTCCCTTGTGTGTTAATATTAAAGTCTGGCTGTTCCTGAATACCAAGGGAAGGAGTGGAGGGTTGTGTTTAAGCCTTAACTCTGACGTGCGTGAGGTGTCTCTGCACAGCCTGGTTGCACACAGCAGTATGTTGCTGGCATACAAAAGAACAGTTAAGGTCTGTAAGAAATTACAGTTTTTCTGTGATGGAGAGTACGTGCCCAGTAGCAGTCTCTAGCTTTTACATATTGATTAGAAATAGAAAAAAAAAGACTGTCATTATTTCACTTCCCTTCATCAAAAGTAGCAAAGCCCATTGAATTATTCTTGAGGGAACTGGCAGCAGGTTTGAGTTTTATCCCAGAAAACATGGGAAGCATAATTTTGGTTCATTACTGCAGTACTGTAGGAAATGAGAAGGTACTTGATCCCCCAAACCAAACCAAAATACCACCATTTATAGCTTGTTACCGTGTAGATCATTCTTGTGTTACATCTGAGACTATTTTAATATTAGAAAATGGTTTGATATATTCTAGTCGATCGCTGTATTACTATCAGGAATCAATCTATAAGTGTGCTTGTCAGTGAAACACAAAATATCAGTTGACTCTGATAGGGTAAAAAGCAACTGTTTATCTTTGGTGAATTCCTTTAGGGAAGGGTACCTGTGATGAGAGCAGAGGGGGGCTTGCTCAGGGGCTCTGCTGGCTGTGGCGTTCTGGAGGAAGGACTCCTGCAGTGGCGTCCATCGTTTCTCTTCTGTATTTAAGATCAGTTCCCAGCCATGAGGATGCTGCCTTACCAAGGAAGCTGACGTGCCAGTTGGATGCCTGGCTGCGCACTACCTGGCAGGATTTGCTTCAAGAGCTGGGTTGGAGTAGGAAAATACAAATTCTGCAGTTGAGGGGGTCAAGTTCTGTGTTGTGTTTTGAGCTTCCTCTTTCATTAATGCAGTTCAGAGCTAGCTGTAAATTGTAATTGATTAATAAATCTGTCTCTAGTGATCTCTCTTCAGCCAAAATTTGGGGACAGTAAGAGAGAGGGAGGGAGGAAAGGGGTGTGTTTGTATTTGCACATCTATAAAACATCACATATGTTGACAAAGTCTCCTGCAAGTTATAAGGTGCAACTCTGACCACATCAGTGTCTTCTTTACCATCAAGGACACCTCTGCTTAGGTATAAACGAGAGACAACTGCATCTGTGCATTGCTTTTACTATGTAGCTCTCTGTATGTTTATTTTTCTCTCCTCTCATACCACTGAAATGTGTGCCAGGTTTTCTGGGGTATTATCCCTCCTTCTTTTCCAGAAAGGGGAAAAGTGACCAAAGAACTCTGAAAAGAAACTAAAAATCTTTAACCCTTTTCATTGCAGGATGATGAAATCAACCAGCAGAGCCAGTTGGCTGAAAAACTAAAGCAACAAATGCTGGATCAAGAGGAGGTAAAAAACTTAAAAAAAAAAAAAGAAACTATAAAACCCCCTTACATTTTGCTTATGAGCCCCTTGTTTGGTGATCCTGTCACAGTTGTTGTTGTTCATATTAATTGGCTAAAATTCAGTAGGTAAGAGAAACCTGTGTGGCAGATAGGTTTAAACTTCAAATTTCATAATATTCTCAGAAGAGCATTAAGCCTTGGTAACTCCTTGTAACAGCCTAACGTCCTGCTGGGAAGTGATGCTGGAGACACCAAGGTAGGAGCATCTCCAGTATTTTTCACTTCAGTTTTCACTTCAGTCATGGTTTTCAGTTTGTCTGTATCCTTTCAGGTATTCAGACCCTGCAGAGTGCAGGTACTTACAGATTTCCTAGTTTAACAGTATAAAAATTACTTCTGGCAATCAATTAATGATGTTCATTATTTTGGGAATTGGAGGCAGTACTGAGAGACATCGGTGAGACCGCAAAACTGATCAGTGGTGCTGATCTGCTTTAAAATCTTGGATTGCTCACTTCAAACGTTTTGTTTCATTGTCTGTAAAATGAGTCGGGATTGTTTTTAAGATGAGGAATATGATCATGAAACTTACAGTCAAGTCATCCCCTTATCTGTCATTAGTTTATGAGAAGTTTTAGTGCAAATTGTGGCAATAACACCAAATTCCCCAAATGTTGCTGTGTGATCTTTCTTAGAAGGTGGTTTTATGCTGATTTGCAAAAGTGTGAGAAAACAAGCAAAGGGCTGTTCAGACTAAGGAGATAATCCTGGTGTGGGAGTTCACCCATCATTAGTGTTCTGAATTGTTGGTGTCTCTCAGCATGAAAGTGCCGTGGTTCTCGAGGAGCGTGCCTCTCCCAGCTGCCCAAGCCACTTTGGCTGGAGTACAGCATTCTGCTGGCTGCTTTTCTTGGGTGTGAAACCTCTCGAGCAATTAAAAAATGACTCTGTCCACGTTTCAATCCTTATCCAAGCCCTCAGGAAGGGTTTCCAAGGTTTAGCTCCTTGACGGGGAGAGAACAACATATGAAAATGTCTGTTATTTGTCACTCATGACTTACCTGCTGTCTTTGGGGACTTACCCTCACTGCAGGAATTACCAACTTTATTTTACTCCACGATGAAGCTCTTCGTTCACTTGCCACAACTTTCTTTTGATTACTCTGTATTGTGTGCTATCTGTGCCTATACAAATGTAACAGAATTTTATGCATTCTCAGCAATGTTATTTTCTGATGTGTGTTACTTACGCCATCTCACTTCTCCCATCTTTTTTACATCACTGTTCTGATCTAAAGCTTATTTTTCCCCTCGCGGTTTCTCTTTCATCTTATTTTTTTGAGTGATGTGCATTCCTTTCTTTCTGTTAGATATTTGGGAGCATGCTGTATGCAGGCTTATTCCCCACCCTCTTTGTTTTGCATAATCAGTATTACATCTGGAAGATGAATCAAGTTTTCAGTGGCCTCTAAGCCTTGCCTTACGGACCACTTTTTCGCCTTTTTCCACATGATCTAGTCTAGCTTTGCTGACTTACTGAAATCTCTGCAGCTGGTGTCGCACAGCTTGTTCAGAAGGTTTAGCTGCTTCATCTGTCCATCTCTTCCCTTTGAAAGCTAATGCACTATTTTTGTTTTCTTCTTTAAGGGAATTGAATTAATTTTTCTAAGGTTTTGTCTTCCACACGTTAGCCTCACCTGCGCGGTGGGAGCGATGTACCTGTTTTCTCTTAAAGCTGTGATTAGCTGTGTGATATACTAGCTGCAGAGCAGCTGCCTTGCTCTGCTTCCCCCTAATTAACCAGAGTACTTTTTTCTGCTTGATGAAGCTAGCAGGTTAATTATAAATCTAAGGCCTGCCACAGATGGCATTGTGCTGATACTGGTATCTTTTGGTACCTTTTCACCACTGGCTGTTTCTTAGGGTGTGTGTTTTGGGGGGGGATTCTGAATCTTTCACGTGCTGGGAACAGATCCGTGACGTGCTTCAGCCATCGTCTCCTTCCTTTTGTTTACAACTGATTGGTATAATGGGTTATTAATCGCCTTTTAAAATCGTGGTATATTTTTCCACATTATATCAGCAAGACTCTTCTGAGGAGCTGTGTTTATGCTCTAGGTGATACATAACGCTTCCCTTTACTTGAAGTCACACTAATATTCACACAGAAAATTTCTTAAGTAAATGTAAATAATAGTTCCATCTGTGTTTAGTAGAAAGATTATTTTAAGCTATTTTGTTGTTTAAATATTTACATGCCATCTGGCTTTGGCAATTCAGTGGGTTTTTCCGTAACGTGAGTGCACTTCTGAGGCTGCAGCATTACCAGTGAGATAAATTTCTCTTACATCTGAATCCTCTCGTCGCCACTTTGGGCACGTGCCAGTGTCTGAAGCTGCCTGGTTGGTTTCCTGTTTTCCATTAGTACTCTGAGCCAAAAAAAGCAATGTCTTCTCTGACATTCTCCTTTTAGGTGGTCTGTTTTAGAGAGAAATACATTTCTGTTTTGCTTGGGGTCTCACACTCAACTTCTTCATGGCCTGGGAGCCAGTGGGCAGTGGTGGGACAGGTCAGGAGAAGCTCACCCTGCACGCTTTAGTAGTGCAGATTGTGTTCTGCTGTCTAAGAAAGCTGCAGTACGATAATATTATACTAATCCATACATAGGAGGGCTCAGAAATAAGTGAATTCTGCAAATGAATTGTCCAAACTTTGCTGTTAGGATGAGCATGAATGCCTTCCTATATCTCAGTGCACTAGTTTTATTAGTTATAGTACTATATTTAATGTTTTTATGCAGTGTTAAGCCCTGATATTTCTTGTTATTCTGAAAAGAACAATATTAGCAATAAATGTTAGGTGGCACCTTTAATTTATATCCCCATCCTTCTGCAGTGTATGACTGCTGTTGAGTCTGGTTTTGTGCTAAGGACCCAATAGCTGAATTTTCAGGACTTTAACATCTGAGTGAGGATGGAGTGGTGCAAGGGAGAGAGGACCGTGCCACTGACCTCTTACAATCAGCACTATCACTGAAACTTCAGCATCTCTCTTAGTAGCATGCAAAGAGTAAATTTAATAAGTTTTAAAAATTGAAAATACTCACTAGTATGTGTGAAGTCTGTATTTTCTTCTTAAGATAATTTTTGCCTCGGCTAATCTGTCTTCAGCGTTGCGCTTCAGATGATAACTAAGAATAATCATCATAGATTTGCTTATCAAAATGTTGCTCTAATGCCACAAGATCTTTGAAACTGCCTCAGAGAGCTCTTTTACTTGGGTCATTTCAAAGCTGCGGGACTGTGTTTAAACATTGTACTTTGTGGTATGTTTTGGTCCTAGCTGCAGCATTGGATTGAGGGCAGGAAATTTATTTGGAAGTATGATACGGTTTTAAATTAAGTTTCTCTGCCTCGGTCTTGTGCCATAATAGGATGTGATTAAGATTTTTCTTTGCATTGAAGTTCGGAGCCTTTTTTGCTTCCTTCAAATACATTTATGCTGAAAAATGATGCTCTTTCTGGTAGAGCAGCAGGATTTCTTCTCTCCTGCTTTCTCTCTCTTGCACACGCTTGTGTGCTCACTCTTTCTTTCTCCCTTTGTCTGTTTTTGCCTTTTTCAATGTTGTCTTTTGAATGAGCTCTTGGGTGACTTAATGTTTCTGTGATACCTGCTTTCCAGCTTTTGGCCTCCACTAGGAGAGATTATGAGAAGATTCAGGAGGAGCTGACCCGTCTTCAGATTGAGAATGAAGCAGCGAAAGATGAAGTGAAAGAAGTCCTTCAAGCCCTGGAAGAATTAGCTGTCAATTATGACCAGAAATCCCAAGAAGTGGAGGACAAAACAAGGGCCAACGAGCAGCTGGCTGACGAGCTGGCACAGAAGAGTGTAAGAGCAAGTGGTTTATAGTGCTGGGTCCCTCCTTTGCCCCCTAAACTCTGCACCTCCCTTAAAGATTTCTGTAGGGGTTCCCAGATAACTGCCAGCCTCTGCCATTTCAGTAATCTTTCAGGTATTGCTGCCAAGTATGTTATTATGTAGGTTAAAAATTGGAGTAGAAGGGAAGCTGTTAAAAGATCCATATTTGTCGACGCTGCCTTCTCTTCTGTCTTAATTAAATGATAAAATTAAGGTAATTCAGAACGTGCTCTGTGGAAGCTGATGGCAGATTGTGGCTCTTCCAACCTCCGTGTTTGCACACCATAGCAGCAACTGAACTGAATGTGAGAACTGGCCATTCTGTGTTTTGGTTATTTAAGAACTGTATTATGCCAAGAGAGATGTGAAAATCTGCTTAATGCAAATTGCAGCATTTTGTGTTTTACTGGACTCTGTGCTGTGGAGCAGAGATTTTACATAGAGTCGGGAGGACTCAAGGAGGGAATCAGAACAAAAGTCAGCTTTTTCAGCTGGTGTGTCCTGGTCTTAAGGAAAAAACCTGATCGGAGAAAAAATTAAGATTAGCTCATTAGCTTAATATGTCCTTACTCCTTAATTCATTACACAAACTGAAGAAGCTGTTGTAACAGGTCTTCATGGAAGACTTCTTTATCCACTTCAGTAAAACAGATTACGATGAGACCCATTTGAAAAAAACAAAAAATTGAATTTTATATCCTTCTATACCTGTTGTTCTGTGATTAACCTTCTTCGACATGTATTATGCAAATCAGATTCTTACCGGATTTACTACATTTAATAGATCTAAAGTAGCCTTGTTAGGCAGTGAGTTGTGAAAGTGGATTATGGCAAGGTGGAATTGTATGCGTCAGTGCGTTGAGCCAGTAGGCATGTTCAGGAAAATACAAGACAATACCGTGTAACCTACATACCACAGAAGAACTGATGGCCTGTGGAGAGGAGGGTAACTTTTGCTTTTAAACCTTTTCAGAGTGCCCTGACGGTGACCCAGAGGGAGCTGGGCCAGCTGCAGGAGCTCAGTAACCATCAGAAGAAGAGAGCTACGGAAATCTTGAACCTGCTGCTTAAGGACCTGGGAGAGATTGGAGGAATCATTGGTACTAACGATGTTAAAACAGTAAGTTGGCTGTCTTTATTGCTTGCTCTCCACACCTCCTGCAGTATAAAAATACTTGATGTGGAATATGCGTGACACAGCAGTCCTCCCAGGACGCTGCTGTTTAAATCCTGGCTAGAGCAGAGAGTGAAATCCTGAAGAGGTCTTTGTCTGGGTCAGAGATGGTCAGTGTCTGTGCACACAATTACCACTTTTATTCCCAGCTCAGCGTTTGGGGCCAAACTACTGCAGCCCATCTGTGTGTTGAGGTGTTTATTAACGGGGGGGCTGAGTTCCCCCCAAAACAACACACACGTACCCCTGCTCCTTCGTTAGCTGGCATCACCCTGTATTCCCAGAATCTGGAGAATCTTTATTGGTGAGATTTGGCTTCTGGTTGGCTACCTTTTTGTTGGAAGGTCGTCCCAAAACTTGTGTAGCTGAAGGTGAACAGTTCTCAAAGCCAGATACTTGTGTTTCTGAACAGAAGATGCTCTAGAACTACCAATTTCCAGCACTGGTAAATTTGTGCTTGATACCACATAAATAATTACATGAGAGTAAGACCAGCTTAACTTTTGTGTATTGACCTTTATAGAAGAAAAAATTGCAGGGCATCATTTTCCTCTGAAGTAAGAAAGTAAGAATGGGAGCAAAAGTGGTTGAAGCAGCAGAAACCTTGATATCTGAACCTGCCTGGAAATGGTGCAGATTATGACCAACTTTGCTTTGGAGTTTGCCTTCTGTCTGGCTCTTGGGTTTACAGATGCAGCAGAGGAGGTAGCTACTCACTCGGTCACACTTCTCCTGTTGTGGATGAGCAAAATGCTGAGAGTCTCAGAGAAGGTATTTGTATGGTCATTGCTAAGTGGCACATCTCTGATGGAAACTTCTCATGACCCAGGAAATTGTCCTGGTGATGTTCACGCCATCTTACCTGTCCATTTAAAACCACATGGAAAAGAGCAATTTCTAGAACTGAATAAGAAACAAATTTTCAAGATGTAAATCCCTTACAGTGCACTCCATTTTCTTGCTTTTAGTTCACTTCTCAGGTTTTGACCAATGAACTTTCCTGCACATTCAAAGCCAAAAGCAAGCACGTGTGACTGAGCGTTGACTCTGAGAGTTGTTGATATCCTGCTAAACCCCCCTTAGACCAGCAGATGCTCCAGCCCGATTTACTGCAGAGGACACGATCCCTGTCACCTGATGTGGTTATGCAGATGCCAGAACCACAAGACCAGACTTTGCTAAATCTTAGAGCAACCTCTGGTGGCCGTTGCAATAGGAACTATAAGAGGAAATCTTTGAAAATGGAGGCAGAGCCTGTGTGATACAAATTTTTTATAGTAACTAAGATGTCAGCATTTTACAGGACAGCTGTCAGTGCAAATAAGGCCAGATTGAGAAGCTTTTAGAAGAATAATTTCAAATTTGTTGGCAATTAGTATCTTCTCAAAGTGTGTCTAATTTCAGACCAGACTGAGAGTTTTGGAAGCAGTCACATTTTTTAGGCTTTTTGGGAGAAGATACAGCATGTTACCTTCCCCTTGGCGGTGGCTGGGAAAAAAGGTGAAAAGCAGATGAAGTTGCTGGCCATATGCTTGGGCAAGGAGAACCTTCACAGCTCATCAGTGGGCTACATGAATTAAGTGGTTGAAGAAAAAGACATACAATTAAAAGGCACCATGTTAAACCAGGGAAGGAAATGATGTATAAATAGAACAATGCTAATATTTAGAGGTGAGAGCAATTGCTTTTCTCCTGCCAAGTGACATTTCCAGACCTGTGTCTGTCTTATGCCTCCTCATCGAAGAAGCACAACCCTCCAAGAGGAGACTTCTTTAAGGAGTGCTTTGAAAATGCTTTTCAGCTTTGAGCTGTTTGAAAAGCAGGAAAATTTCCCGTGCTGCCGACATGAGAAGGTTTCTCCAAGATATGCTCTTGCCATGATGGTGAGATGATTATTTTAGATGTTGAAGCACACTGTGAGCACAAGCTTTGATTTCTCACTTTTGAGGCTCATCAGTGAAGATTGTAAGAACTGGAGTGGTATAATGTGTTTAAAGGTGACCTGAAGGTCTGTGGGTACTTGTTGAGGGCTGTCATGGGGGCTTCCTCGCTCTAGACAAGAGTTTCCCAGCTGGAAGACTTCTTTGTGTTGATTTACCTGTAAGAACCACACCTTCCAGATTGCAATCTTCTGTGTGTTTAGTTAGCAGATGTGAACGGGGTGATTGAGGAGGAGTTCACCATGGCACGGCTTTACATCAGCAAGATGAAGTCTGAGGTGAAGTCTCTGGTGAACCGCAGCAAGCAGTTGGAGAGCGCCCAGATAGACTCCAACAGGAAGATGAACGCCAGCGAGAGGGAGCTTGCAGCTTGCCAACTCCTCATTTCACAAGTATGTTTGCTCCTTCCTTGTCCCTTCGCAGCAAGGTTTGACGATTTCTCGGCCTCCTTCCTCATGAAATGTGTATGGTAGGAGCGAGAAATGAAACTTAAGGGAGCAGAGTGGTGCTTTCTCTTGTCTGTTTTGTTGGGTTTTTTTTCTCTCTTTTCCCATTCCTCCCCCTCAGTGTTTTTCAGCATATTCTGTGGCAAGATGGTGTCCTGCTGTAGAACTCAAAATGTGTTCTATGGCATAAACTGAAAATCCTCCTCCGAGTGATTTCCTCAGCATGAATTTGTATCTTGTACCTTCACTTTAAAAGCAGCCCAAGAAAGGAAGCAGTGATTGTATGGTTCACTAGCAAAACATTTGGAGAGTGCCCCCAGTATCTGGTCTGTTAGTATGCCACCAAGATAACTAGGCAGCAATGCATAAAATTGAAACATGGAAAACATTATGATATCAGATAGAAATCCAGATGGTAGGAGGGCTTCAGAGTGGGTGGCAGTTACAAGCAGTGATGCTTGTTGCAGCCTGCTGCAGGATTGGGGCTGAATGCTTTGACGTGCTCAACTGCTTTGAAGTGGATGTGGGGAGGGGAGGGACCGTATAGTTTATGGTATTTCATTTGCTACCAGTTTAAGAAAAACTGGAGCAAGGATAACCTCTTGTCCTGCAGCAGAATTTTATTAAGTTCCACTTAATAAAGCTGTAGCTCAAAGCATGCTGCTTAGTCTTACAGGGAGGCTGGAGTCCTGAGGGTGTCAGCTATCCAAAAATGTTAAATAAAAACTCTACTTTTCATCCTGTCTTCAAGCAGGCCCTGGGCTGGCATGGCCACTGAAGGAAGTCATCCTGCCAGCCTGTGCTTCTCCTGCTCCCTTTCCTTGGGAGCTTGCATTAATAAAGCAGATTAAAGCTTGACTGACAAAGCAGCTGTGTCCATGCTTCTCCTGGCAGGAGAGAGCAGCAGCAACCAGAGCTGGGAATAAAGGTCCCAGCAGTGGGTGGTGGGGCAGCCTCCTTCAGCTGTGGTGTTGGCTTACGCTGACCCGGTGAAGGTGTGAGCAGAAGGCAGCCCAGCTGCTGCTGTGGGCTTGGTGTTTGTCCTCAGCACCTATTTACAGACAGGAGACTGGAGGCTTAGGATTTGAGAGATTTATCCATGTACTGTGTGTTCACGTGGTGAAGAAACCAAGTAGAAATACTCTTAAGCAGGTGATCACCTTGCCTTGGCACTTTGGCCACCAAGTGAAAGAAAAGAAAAGCTGCAAGGACAGGTCAGGAAGAGCTCGGAGAGGTCAAGCCTGGCAAGCCTCAGTTCTGAGGCCTTGCAAACTCAGTCCAAAGCTGCTGGCCTGTTACTGCCAACGGCAGTGCCCCATCACAGGGCTACAGGGTTACGGTGTTAAGCTGGTCCATAAAATGGTGCCTCACCGCTGCATGCCGTACCAAGAGTCTCCATTTTGGGGCCAGAACATTTGGAGCCAAGCTGGGAGTTGGCCAGGTTTTTGTCAGGTTTGTTTGGAGGACTTACTCCCCAAAACGTGCAACTTGGGTGTGCACTCGTCCCTTCCTGGGGACCTCGGTGCCAGGAGGGTCTGAACTATTTTAGTTCCTGCTAAGGATTACTCCTCCCTAAGTCTGATCTTTACAGGAGCACCAACCCAGAGGTCTCAACCCCTCTCAGCCAAGGTGAACTTCAAGAACAGTGAACCACAAGTGCTTCAGTGGCTTTATTAATAGCATGTAATAATGCCCAGACAGTATCTTTTATCCCCAAATTAGAAAATTCTAATTCAATTTTGGATGTTTTCACTACGTTATTCAGTATTTTCTATTTAAACATAAGCCCTTCTAGTTCAGAAGGATGTTAGCAAGAAGCAAATCATCAGGATGGCTGGAGAAAGTTGACCTGAGCTTCTGCAGGTTGAAGCATGCAGGAAGCCACTTCGGAACCCCGGTGTTAGCTGGTTTTAGAAAGCTGCTGCTGTTTGCTGAACAAGTCATGAGCTTCCAGGGATGTTTTGGAATTACTGCCCTGTTGTCTTGGGCTACTAAGCGTGACCTTTAATAACGCAGTCTGGTTTGATCTGTTAGCTGCTTCTCAGGTGCTTTGCTGTATTTTCTCCTGGTCATCAGCTCTGGATGTGGAGAATTTTCTGTTTTTTCCTCTTTATGTAGGACAGTACCTGAATTCCTAGGTAACAAGCTGTGGTACTCACATCTCATTGCTGTTTCCCTTGTCTTTAAAGCATGAAGCAAAGATCAAGTCCCTTACAGACTACATGCAAAACATGGAGCAGAAGAGAAGGCAGCTGGAAGAGTCACAGGACTCTCTCAATGAAGAACTTGCCAAGTTACGTGCTCAAGGTACAACGTTGGGTCTTGTGGTCATCATTTCTTTTTCTAACTATATCTTAGAAAATTCAGTATTGGCTGAAGTATTGTATCTACAGTCCCACCACATTTTATTGTCCACTTAGTATTTTGTGGTGAAGACATAAAACTGTGATTCAGTACATTGCACCAGATAAAAACAGAATTATCTCTTTCAGCCCAGTCATTCACAAAACACAGAGAAACAATTTTTCAGAAGAGTCTAAAACTTTACAAGCTTCACCTCGTGCTTTAATGGTGTGAGAAATAATAAACCCAAACACTTTAGCCAAGCAGCTCCAATCTTGCTGAATCTCCATTCTGTATCGTTCTTGGCTGTCCACCTAATTTCAAGTAAAAGGTGTGTCCTTCCTAGCTCCTATACACCATCCAGCTGGCTTCATTTTATGAATTACTTTCCCCCCCCCCTTCTGATTCAATGTGGAAAATGTGTATCAAAAGCAGTTCTTGTAGCTAAGCTCCTGGTTTATGTAAAATTACAGTGTGGCCTAGTAGCCTTGACATTATTCTGGATTTCTGCACAGGGATCTTCTTTGACTCTAGGAGAAGCAGGTGGTGACAAGACATTTATTTTAACATCTACATTTTTAGAATGGAATTTTTATTCTATCTCCTGATCTTCCTTCTCCACTCATAAGAAATACCTAGTTCTGGAGGCACCATTTCTCAGCAGAAAGTGGAAGGGGACAAGGAGGATTGTGAGAATTAGGGTTATAAGGAGACAGAGTAGGGTTGGAAAGGTGCTGGATGGGCTGAAAACCATGTGGCCTGTTAGTAAATGGAAAAAGGGAGTTTGGGAAGGCTGGTCACAGCTTGGGTACTGCAAACCATGGCTGTTTCTGCCCCTCCAGAGCTGTCTCCGCTGATCCTACTGGATCCAATTGTTTTGGCTTTTTTAATGACTGGACACAGCATGTTCTGGAATTGTGTGGTTAATTCTTGACTGTCTCCAACTTTCAACAGAAAAAATGCATGAAGTCAGCTTCAAGGATAAGGAGAAGGAGCATCTGACCCGGCTTCAGGACGCAGAGGAGATGAAGGTAGTATGGCATGCTGCAATTTTAGAGGGCGTTTCTCAGTGAGATCGTTCATTAAACTGGTAATTAGGGTGTAATTTTGTCTTCCTGTACACGTTGTGTGCTTTTAGAAAACACTTGCAGCCTCTGTCAGAATTGCCAGCCTCTGTTAGAAAATCTGCCTTCGTGTAATTGAGTGACCTTCACAATGTGAAATTGGAGAACTTGCTCGTATTGAGGTTGTTGACCAGGTGATGGAATAAAGTTAGTTATAGTCTGAACATCTGAGGTGAGCGTGTCTTCTGAGACCAGCTTGTAAGCTGAGCCAACTTCAAAGAGTGGAGAAGGTTCAGTGCACTGTGTTTGCTGAATTGGAGATGCCCGAGTTCCTGAAATCGCACAGATGGAGAACCAAAATATGACCCAGTATATTGCATCCATAGCTGAGAACAGTTATTGTGCTTGAAAAATGATACTGATTCACTTCTATGTTACTCTGAATTTTTGCCAGTGGAACTCTGCTGAGAGTCAATTTGCTAAGTAGTAAATCAGGCTACTGGGATTAATATAATTAGGGTATAAAAAAATTTATAAAAAAAGGACGCCACTTTCCCAAATAATTTGGCAAGAATTCTGACTTACACCCTAGAAATAATAATTAAATATAAACGTGTTTTCTGGTATTTTCTTCTTCCTTTGGAATGCAAAGAAACGTTAGTAATGCCTCGGTTGTATTTCTGACAGGGTTGAAAATTACAGAAAAGGAAGAATCCAGTTTTAGAAGGATAGTGATAGAGGTTTGTCAGCTTCAGAACTTTTATCTCCGTTAAAAAAAGTCAAAGTTAGTAACAGTTGCACAGTTACTTCTTGGAAGAAAAGCAGCAAATCTTTTATTAGTAATCTAAAGAGATTAATTGAGTTTTTCTTAGTACTTGAGATCTGTCTAATCCTAGAATTTAAATAACAGGGCTGTGGATAATTCCCAGAGAGAGGGAGGGTATTTTGGGTTTTACTTCAGTCACGGGTATAGCTGTACAGATAATTTCTTGGTGAATAAGCGGGTGAAATAATAGAGGACTGGTAAAAAAAAAAACAAAACAAAACAGTGTCCTTGTTGGCTCTTGATATGCTAAGACCCTGGCTTTCACATGCGGTAGTTTTTGCAAGAAAATGAGTAGAAATCGGTGTACATCTGCTACTAAAACCGGTCTGAATTAAATGCTTGGATGAGTAGATGCGCAGTTTTGTAATCACAGAAAGATACACCATGCAGATTCCTGAATTAACCCGATTTGATAAGCCCTCAAATCCAGAAGGATAGGTTGCTTTAGCCGACGCGTCAGAAGGAAGCTTAGCTGGGTGTTACTTGGTTTCTGTTTCATGCATGGCTCTGGTTTTTGCACTCTGCAGAAGGCACTGGAGCAGCAGATGGAGAGTCACAGGGAAGCCCACCAGAAGCAGCTGTCCAGGCTGAGGGATGAAATTGAAGAGAAGCAGAAAATAATTGATGAAATCAGAGAGTATGTTCACTCCCTCCATCACTTTCTCTGTTCCTGTCCTGTCCTGTGACACTGTAGGGATGTTTTAGGGTTGGTTTTGTTAGTTTTAATTGATGTCTCTATATTTCAGTGTCTTACAGAAAGTAGTGTCTTTACATGCAACAGCCAACCCTCTAATTATTTTGCACGGTGGATTATAATGCCTAGTTTTTTATTGTGGAGCTTTAACAAGTCCATAAAACTACACAGAGGAAAAAGAAATAATGTTACACCTTCAGGTCAGTAGGTAGAAGAAGTTTGGAGAAGAGCAAATTTTAAAAGATAACAGGTTTTGAGGGCCTCTTACAGCAACTAGTCCTGCCACAGAGAGTCTGTGTGACTCAAACGTGTCCCATTTTCACACCCTTTGTATTTCTTCCTGACACAGCAGTGTAATTCTGTTAGTCAGATACTCCAGCACTTGAAAAACAGAGGTCTTCACTCCTGTGCTCTTCTTTTTGTCAGTGTTCATATAGTCTGGGCAATCCTGATGTAGTGTTCATTCTTTCATCATGTTTATTTTGTGGCCAAAAGACTAACAAGAGGGAGACGAGAAACATGAGGAAATGGGAGAGAAAGATTGCAAGAGCAGGCTGTGTCCTTTAAGTTAAAGGAAGCAAGCCACTGAATTTAATTCTATAATATTTCTAAAAATTGTTCTTCAGATTCCTTATGCTTAATTCCTTCTGGAATTTTTCAGTACTGTTACAGCTTTACTTCCTCTGTCTAACCCCATTTTGTTTATGGAGATTTACCCATCCTTGTTTATGGAGTTCAGGGCTGAGCTGCATTTTTCTTTCCCATTCTAGTATGAATCAGAAGCTGCAACTGGAACAAGAGAAACTGAGTGCTGATTATGATAAATTAAAAATTGAGGACCAGGAGAAAGAAATGAAACTGGAAAAGCTCATGTAAGTCACTCCTTTTCACACCTGCTGTCCTTGAATATAGTGTCCCTTAACGTGTCCACAGGCAACGTGCTAGTGGGAGGCATTTCTGTTGAAATATTCACACTGAACATATCATCTCAGTAACAAAGCCAACATGCAGTACAAATATATAATTACCAATTACTCCATATTTTTGTATCTTAGACTTTTCAGTAGTGGGTTTGATACTTGTCAAAAAATATTTTTTTAAAGGTCTGATTTTATGAAATATCACAGCAAGTGTTAAATCCTTAACACACAGCAAAAACAAATAAGAAAGAAATTGGGGGTTTGGGGTGGGTTTTGAGGGGGTTTGTGTTTGTTTGTTCTTTAAGTAATAAATCTGATGTCTAAGTAAAAGCCTTTCCTGGAAATGACAAAAAAAGTGGAGATGGTGGCTCAGCCATTCCATGTGAGAAAACTGCATATTTGGGACAGTTGAAAGCATACTTAGAGATGCAAAGAGATTTGCTCCCATCTGCAGATGTTCTACTCAAACTGAATGTTGATTGATTCTTTTTCTGGTTTATATGACTTCAACATTTTTGATTTGTGTTTAATGTTGTGATCTTTCTAGACTGCTTAATGATAAAAGGGAACAAGCAAGAGAGGATCTTAAGGGGCTGGAGGAAACAGTGGTATGTCTTCATTACAATTTATTGAGCTTTTTTCCCCCTAGGTCATCTTCAATGATATATTACCAAACACTTGCATCTGTGCCCAGGGGAATGAGCAATTTATATCACAAGAGACTAAACTTGTGTATTTTGCCAAATTGTGAAACAGAATTTTAAAATTTAAGATTAAATTCTGTTATTGTCACTTACGGGTGTTGTGTACCGGTACTCATTGTCCCAGTTCCCTCAAATCACCTGAAATAACCAGCCTACTGAGTAGTGTAGCTACAGGTGGGTGATACCTGCCTGCCTCTGACTTGACCAGAGAAAGGTGCTGTTGCGCGTGCGATGTTAAAAATGCAATCTGTGATGGGTGGCTCCAGTCATGAAGCTGTTGCTGCACAGTTCTGTTGGAAGCTGCGTTTTTATCTGTCTGTAAAATACTCAAGCTTTCTCAAAGATCTCAGAAGCTGGTCAAAACCATAGGTGGTTTAGGAGATCACAGAGTGGTTCTTTGCTGGCGTTGACATGGTTATTAACTCAAACCCCGCATTTTCTCCTTTGTCTGATGCTTTAAAAATTAAGCTTATAGCAGCCTCAGGATCCATTGGAGTTCATTACTGAAGCTGAAGAATTTGGATCTTTTCAGCTTTGGCTCCTGATGGCTCCCCAAAACATAAGCCTTGTTAAAATAAACTCATGAGAGGGACAGATTTAACCAGCCTTTCTGGTACAAACTGTACTTGTCAGATACTTACAGAGCTTGCATGTAGGCTTGGCTTGCCCTGTACCCAAATGAGTAAGGCAGCTGGAAATCAGTTAGGCACTGCCATACCATCAGCATGCAGGTGGCTTTTTCTAAATTATTGAATAAACATCTTTAAGCTATCTTACATTAACATTTTATTCACTTTGCTAGAGTTGTAATAATTACTGCAGCAGGAATTAAGAATCAAGCATAGGGAAGTTCAGGAGAACATGAGCCATCAAAGGCCAGATGGTGGCTCAGCCCTGCCCGCTGGTGTGGGGAGGCATCCCGTGTCATTTGGGTGATCGCTTTGAGAAGGAAGGGAGGAAGAAGAGCTTTGGTAGGACCACAGCTGCTGCTTTTCTTGGACTCATTCTCCTTCCCAGTGCTGGGCTGGTGAGGAAACAAAAGAAGGGGGGCTCATAGGAGGGAGTTCTGGGGTGGTGATCTGCTGGGGCAGCACCCTGAGTGGGGGCTCTCGGGGCGGTGCCTCTCCTGGGTACTGCATCACTCACATAAATAAGCTGTGTTTGTACAATGAGTGGCTGCTTGTAGTCCATGAAGGAAGCTTCTCCCTCTCAGTTTCTGGTCAGATTTGGGGTGACCTGCCTGTCCACATAGCTGCCTTTCGTACGGATGGATTAGTCCTTCCATCCTTCTGGGAGTAGGTGCAGGGTTGCCTCTTGTTGTTGTCACACCTTCAGTCTGGAGTAAGGTGTTTATTTTGCTGAGCCTGAGAAGTTGATGCATATAAAAAGCTGGGAAAAACCTGGGGTTTTTTGCCAAAACTTAAAAAGCACTTCAAGATCTTAAGTGCCTGTGAGTAAGCATTCAGAGTGGGCCGCTGCGTTTGCTAGGGAGTGAATCCAGAGCTCTTTCGCATCCCTAGATGTGTGTAACCCTGGCTAATGGGTGAGGCTTCAGCTTTCTGCTGGTGTGTCCCCACACCCCAAGACAGAGGCACCATATTTTCAGAAGCAGCTTTGGTGTGGTGAACACCTTGGGAGGTGCAGGAGCTCTTCAGTGGGGAACAGCGTGGGCATTGCTGTTCTGAGAGCTGCATATACCTGCGGGCAGGTCCATCTCTAGAACTACAGCACAATACAGTCGTATTACTGACTCCAGTTTGAGGAGTATTACCGAGGAGAGTATCTACTATGTCTTACTGGTTTGTTCTTTTTTTATTTTTATTTTGATCCCAGGCAAGAGAACTTCAGACTCTTCACAACCTGCGCAAGCTGTTTGTCCAAGATCTTACCACCCGTGTTAAAAAAGTAAGACTGTACTCTTAAACCAAAGCCCTGTCTTTCCTGCAGTATTTGTTTTGTATATGTACATGTATGTACATGTAACATGTATCTGTTATGTGTATGTATATGCAATATATGTGATTTGCTGGAAGCCTTTAGTGCATGTTGTTACAAAATATTGTCTTTTTCATTAACAGTGAGTAATAAGATTAAAACTGTTCTGATCTTTATTAGCTTTTATTTGGTCCTAATTTGCTAAGGACAAGTCTCGGTGGTTAAGTACAATGTACCAATCCAATTCAGTTCAGTTACAAAAATCTCAAAGATGGTATTAATAGGTACTAGAAATTATTCAGTAAAACTTGCTGTAACTTACGCTACACTGAATGCTTTGGCCCTTTCTTTCTATGGGCTTGTGACTAGTCAGCCCTTCCCTGGCAAAATTATTATCTGGCAGAAATTAATGTATTTGTAACTTGAGGAAGAGGCAGAAGCTGCCATACTTTTCAGTCCTTTAGAGTAGTTTGGGGGAAGAATTTTTATACTTTTTTTTTAAGGTTGAAAACCTGTATTATATAAAAATGTCTCCAAGGAATGGAAAAAGAAGGAAAAGGGGTTTTCCCCACTAAAATCGATATGATTTTCCTATTCAGGACCCCCCATAATTGTTCAGTAAGAGCAGTTTATTTTTTTTTGTAGCAGGGAATGTGGCTCTTAACTATCAAATGAACAGGTGAAATAAATTCTCTTGAATTTGGGGCTCTTGAAGACTCTTCTGCCTTTGGGAAGCTTAAATTCACAAAAGACCTGAGCTTCCTCTTGAGTTTCTGCCTGGCTTTGCTGAATGCTGCATCTCTCTGTGCAGAGCGTTGAACTTGACAGCGACGATGGAGGTGGAAGTGCTGCGCAGAAGCAGAAAATTTCCTTTCTTGAGAACAACCTGGAACAGCTTACAAAGGTTCACAAACAGGTAGGGCCTCTGCTTCTGTCCTCTCCGTGCATCCTTCTCCCCATCCTGCCATCCTTCCAAAAGAATTACACTTTTTTATGTTTAAAAGAATAATTTTTGAAGGTAACGTACTGTCTGAGAAAGTGGTGCCTATAGTTCTCAACTAAAATTCTCCTAAAAGTAGGAGTTGGTGTTAGAGTTGTTCTTCCTCCTACACCTAACTTCTTATGAATGTGTTAAATAAACAATTATTTTTTCTGTGAAGACAGATTTTAGCAGTTTTGGCAAGACTAATTGTCACTGTATTGGTGTAATGCATAAAACCCAGAATAAAGTGTTTGTTATTACCCTTGTGTGCTGATAGCTGGTTGCTAGGTGGATTGTGTATCCCCAGTTTTGACTCCTGGCCTAAAGCTCCTGAGTGACACCCTTGGAGGTGACTTGAGCAGAGTCAACCAGCAGAGTAGGAAAGCAAAGAAATAAGAGGTTTTCTGTGCAGCTTAAGGGCTGGTACCTCGCTGGGATGCTGAGGTTGGCCATTCCTGGGCATGTCCATCTCTGTCTCCTTCCTCTTTCATGGAGTTCCCATTGCCTTTGGAATTCTGCTGTTTGGAGAGACAAGGGCTACAGAGAGACCTTCACCCTCTGTACCCACAGTGCAAGTAGGGGTGGAGGGGATGTGTAGTAGGCAAGTGTTTAGGGTGTATGTCAAGGAAGAAGCCTTATCCTCTGCTTTACTGGAAGTGTTTACATATCAATGGTGTGTGTATATATCTAGGAAGCACCTCGTTGGATAAAACTGGATTCTTTCCACCAATAAGTATGCTTCCACCCTCTTGTCAGATGTCAGTATTTTTGAACTGTGTCACACTGTTCAAGTGTGGAGAACAAAATAGTAAAGATGCTTTTGATTTCATTTTTGAATAGTGATACAACATTCTCCTGTGCATTAGTGAGACACAGCACTCACTGAGATTTGCTTTATTTATTCCTGTGGATGTGCCAAAAAAGCTGGACTGTGACAAGTGTCTGCTAAGGTTCAGTATTTTGAGATTCCCAGGGAACAGATGGTTTAAAGACCTAGTTTCTAAATGTGGAAATCGGGACATGTTAGGAGTGTTTTTCCTTTTACTGCTTTGCCTCTTTTGCACTCAGTTCATGCATCTGCTGGGTTTTCAGATACAGATTTTTATAGCTCTCATTAGCGTATATTTACTCAAAACCAACGAGGAGTTCATGTCTCATAAGAAACTCAGGGAAAAATGACATTGGACTTGACCTGAATGTGATACCATCCTGGTCTTATTTCATATCATTAACTATTTTGTAGAACAAGGGTTCAACACTTGCAGAAAAAGCACATTGTGACAATTTTTTTTAGCTTTGTTTGTGTTTTTCTTCTGGCACTAAGCCTGGACTAGCAGGTGTAAACCATTTTGATTGTCAAACAATGTGTGAATGTTAGTACGTGCTGTTGCTTTACTGTATTATTAATGTGATAGCTAAACCACTTTCTTCCCTTCTCTCCAGAAAAGGGAAAATCACTCGTTTGGAACAGTTTTCTGTTGACTTCTAGTGGTGGTATGATCTCTTCAGTAGAAATAGTACTGGATTTTTCCAACTGTTTGCATCAGTTTTTTATTTATCAAAAAATCAGTCCTCTCTCTTGCCTGTTGTTGCATGTAAAGTTAGATGTTATTCTGAGAATTGATTAGACCTTGCTCAGGTTTGTATTTAATTGAGGAAGCGCATGAATTTAAAGTTCCATATAATCATCACATTTATAGCTCCAGGCCTTAAAGTGATTTCTTAACGATGTTTGAAGCATTGAAATTCTCAACTTTCCCATATGCTTGAGTAGGGAACAAGTAAGTAAGTGTGCCATAACCACGGGGAATGACGAGTTTTTGACGATACCCAGTGTTGTCCATAAGCCGTAGTAGTTTTGAAATAACGAGGTGATCAAGTATTTGCAAAATGCTGGATGTTTCTGCGCTCTGACGGACGGCAGAGTTTCTGTCGTGGTCACTCCTGATGTCTAGCAAAGCAGATATGGTCATAGAGCACCCTGCAGCAGCAGGCTTTGTCCCGGAGCCCTCACCCTTCAGTATCAGATCTATGAAATTTGGTTGAATGGAAGTAAGTTATTTTTGGAAATTTCTTTTCTTGCAGTTGGTACGTGATAATGCAGATCTTCGTTGTGAGCTTCCTAAGCTGGAAAAACGACTTAGAGCTACGGCAGAGAGAGTTAAGGCCCTGGAGAGCGCACTGAAGGAGGCCAAGGAGAACGCCATGCGAGACCGCAAACGGTACCAGCAGGAGGTAGATCGCATTAAGGAGGCCGTGAGAGCCAAAAACATGGCACGGAGAGCACACTCTGCTCAAATTGGTAAGGACATGGAGCTAAAGGGTTAGTGGGTGCTCACATACTTCATGGTTGGTCTGTTTGTTCGTGTGTAAATAGAGTGAGCTTTGAAAGCAGCAGGCCAGGGCAAACCACAGGGTCTGCTTCTCCTCTGCTGCGCAGGAATCTTCAAAGACTTCACTTTTTAATAGAATCTGCCCCACCTAAAGTTTAAAGTGCCTCTGCTATTTAACTCGGTAAATAAATGGCATAATGGGTCTTGTGTGCCCTTCTAGTGACCTGAAAACTTGTCTCTTTAAATCAGTCTCTCCCATTCTTCCTCCTCCCCCACATACTCTCCTTCTGCTTTCATTATTTCCTTGCCTTTCTGGACCTTGTCACTTGCCCCTTTTTCCTGGTTACTCCTCCTTGTGATTTCATTTGGACTATGTAGAGTCAAAAATCTTCCTATACAATTCAAACGGTTGATATATCTGTGGTGCAATCTGAATGTGTGCATACAATCAAATGGTGCTTAAGATAGGGCAATTTTTGAAATGATTTGTTGGAATTGCTGAAGTAGAAGGATAATTTTTTGCGTGGTGATGCTAATACTGGTGTCTTAAATGAGAGAATTAGGCAGCACACAGTATTTCCCACTGTATGCTACCTCTTGGAGAAAGCCATTGACAGCTTTGTCTCAGCATCTTCTGGTCACTAAAAAAAGGCCATTGAATGACTCGAGCGTGGCCAGAGAAGGGCAGCGGAGCTGGGGCAGGGTCTGGAGCACAGGTCTGCTGGGGAGCGGCTGGGGGAACTGGGGGGGTTCAGTCTGGAGAAGAGGAGGCTGAGGGGAGACCTCCTGGCCCTCGGCAACTCCCTGCCAGGAGGGGGCAGAGAGGGGGGATGAGTCTCTGGAGCCAAGGCCCCAGCGCCAGGCCCCGAGGGAATGGCCTCAAGCTGCCCAGGGCAGGGTCAGGCTGGCTCTGAGGAAGGATTTCTGTGCAGAAGGGGCTGTTGGGCGTTGGAATGGGCTGCCCAGGGCAGGGGGGAGTCCCCGGGATCCCTGGAGGGGTTGAAGAGTCGGGCTGAGCCAGCGCTGAGGGATCTGGGGGAGTTGGGAACGGTCAGGGGGAGGGTCATGGTTGGGCTGGAGGAGCTGCAGGGGCTTTTCCAACTGAGATGATTCTGTGATGTAATTAGCGATATGAGACATAGAATGTACATCACTGACCACCAAGTGGGTCTCGACTTCCCTCTGTTCTACAGACAATCCATAATCTTTGCAGAGATGTGGGGGTGCACAGAACAGTTAAGCAGCTCTGTCCTGAGTGGGAAATGGGTGTATTTGGTGTTGGCCAAGGCAGGGCCATGCTGTGTTCCGCAGAGCTGGGTGACAGACGACTCTGCCAAGCGCGGCTCCTTGTTTGGAAACAGCAGGGTTTGGTCTGGAGGAGAAGGTGAGGTAGAAAACCTTGTGTGGAAGCTAAATTTCTTGTCTGGTTTCCTACTCTTACTCTGCAGCCAAGCCCATCCGCCCTGGTCATTACCCAGCGTCTTCTCCAACGGCTGTCCATGCCATCCGAGGGGGAGGGATGTCGAACTCCAGCTACTATCACAACACCAAATAGACGAGAAGTAAGACCAAAGTAACTTACCCATCTCTTCTTTCACTGATCACCCAGTTTTCTTACATTTCTGTCTTGCTTTTAGAAGACCCCCAGTACTTTCTTTCTGATTTTAGTAGGAGTTGTTTGCTGATAACTGTGAAAATTAATAATTTAAGCAAGGAGTGCCTTGTTAGAATGCTTTGCAAGCTGCTGATGAGAGTTTCTCTTAAAGACTTACCACTTAAAACTTCTTTAATAAACTAAAATGCTCTGGAAAATCTGTACTGAAATTCACACATAGAGGTGTGAAAGTCATGTAGTAAAAATAGAGTCCCAGAGGTTCCTTCTGCCAGGATAATTTTCAGCTTTCTGTAACATGTGAATGCTGCCATGTTGTGATATTCCAGCCTGGGACAGGGGTAGAGCAGCCATAAGTGGCAGCAGCACAGAGCTTTCCAAATTCAAGTGTCACAATTTGGCCACCTTTACTTTTGTCTCTTTTGCTTTGCACTCTTATTCACTTCTCTTTAGGAAAACAAACAAAAAAAAAAAAAACATTTGTAAATTTTGTATTTAATTGCAATTTTAAATTTACTTTAATTGGCTTGAGGGTTTCTCCTAAGCAGAAATCTGGAAAGATGAGCAGCATATTCCTATGAGACTGCTTCATGTACCCTACCCTACCCTTCCACTTGTTATTTCTGAGGTATTTCATGTCCAGTATTATTTTAGATGATAACTTTATGTTATAGGCATACTAAGAGTTCAATGGTAGTGAGTGGCTGTGAAAACCAACCACTGGACTGCTAAATTGTCCCTCCAAACTGGCTTTTTTCCCCTCCTTGAAGATTAATTCTCTTTTACGACCCTCTTCTGATTGTATGTGGTTTCCTTTAGGCACTCGGCATTCCTGGGTGTGTTTTTCTTCCTTTTATTATTTTTTTTTTTTCTGGAGAATGTTTCATGTCATGCATGCAGGCAAACTATCCATCACATCGCACTCAAGCTGTTATTGTGTTGTGTGGATTGTTTCTGTTCATTGTGTTTTCCCTGAGTCCCGTAGCTGCAAGCAACATATTTTCGCTGTGGATGAATCAGGGCAAGTCTTTGCTGAGTGTTTGTGTGTGGTAGTTCGTTCTGAACTGAAATTGGCTTTTCCAGCTCACAAGTGAGATAGCCTCTGTCCATCTCCTTCATTGCATTCCCACCTCTGTGAAAGAGCAAAGGGAAAAGAGCGTGATAGAGGCATGTAAAAATATTTCTAAACATGTAACAGCTGCTCTGTGGGGAAAAAAAAACCTGCTACCTGCCTAAATTGGGTGGGCCTTTAATATACCATCTGCTCTGAAATAGTCAGACTCCAACAGGCCACACATTAGGTATAGGCACATATCAAGTGAACGACTATAGATAAATAAAGTTACTAACAAAATAAATACACTTAAAACTGGATGGGTGTATAACAAGATAGGACTTTGGAGGTCACTAAAAAGCAATAAGAAGGCATAGAATGCCTCTCGGATGTTTTAGAAGCTGAGTTTTAGATTTGAGGGCGGTGGAAGATGAGCAGATTCAGGCCACGCTTGGAATGCGTTGCAGAGGAAGCTCATGGACGATGGGGGTGAAGAAAAAAGAGATGGAACATCTTAGAAGAAACTGGGTAAACTTACAGATTTATGGTTTCTGAAAAAAATTAGAAAACAAATTTCTGAAAGACAAATGGAAGCTCTCCGGGTTGGAATGAAGCCATTTTAAAAAGTGTGGGTTTTTCTTAATTGGCAGTAGCGCTCCTTTAATGGCTTTTTTCAGTTTAGTTTCCTTATCACTTGAGATTGAATCTAAGGCCTGGCTGTGTGTGTGTTACGTATCATATGTAAGGCAACAATTTGAAATGTTGTGGGAGTTGGACTCAATGATCCTTATGGGTCCCTTCCAACTCAAGATATTTTATGATTACTACTTCAGAGAAGCATATTTTAGGCTAATTGGTTTCTAAGCGCAGTCAAGTTCTAGATTTTTTTTACACACATCTAGAAAGATGTCTTGAAAATGTAGTAAACTAAGGCCAGGCAGTGATTGAAGGTCAGTTCTCATCATTTTTGGTCCTTCGGTTAAGAAGATTATTGGCAAATTGCAACTATTTGGCTGCCGAATGAGTATCAGAGTAATCTGAATTCTGAGCTTGTTAGATGGAAGCCCAGGGCTTGAGTAAGAGTGGTAGTAAAGGTGCTGCTTGTGCAGGGAACATTTTATACAGGTTATTTCCATAATATTGTTGAGACATTTCTAAGCACTATAGAACTACACCGTGCTTTTCGCTGGCACAACTCTACACACCTAGAATTAGAACAGAACTTTTTGTCATATTCATTTAACAGCAGTGCAATAAAGGTGAGGTTTCTATATAAATGTTTGCTGTCAAGTAACATACCCTCTCTCTGGAATTAAAATTTTATAGCAGGATGAAGGGCCATTTATCTTATGTTCATTCATCATTCGCAGTAAAGATAATAGACACTTATTGCTGTTAGACTGGTCAGTGATGATGATTTATTAACCCAGCAGCCTACCCCTCAGTAAGAGCCAGCACTGCTTTTGCTGGGTTTAGGAAGTTAATTGGTAAAATTTTTTCTGCAGAGCTGGGCAAGGCTGTGAGGCTAATCAGGACAAAGGTCAGACTTGGCCCAGTTTGGGCCACGTTGCCTGGGTGCAGCGTGCATGAGGGGATGATTTCTACTGCAGACAGCGTAGTGTTTGATGAATAACAGTAGCAGATGGGAGAGAAGGAAATGTGGGTGTTAATGAAACGTGGTCCTGAAATTGCAAATTGCCAGTAGCTGGCAGTAGGAGTCCTGTTTGGCTTGTGGTGCGTTGCTGTAAGAAGGTGGCGCTGGAATTGCTACAACCGTGTGGCTAAATTTATGCCAGAGTTTCATGGAGACAGCCTTGGGGATTTTGAAATGTTTATTTCTATAGCACGGTTCTGAGTCAGTTCTTACACTTTAATCTTTTCTGGTCTAATAAAAAAGGTTGAAATGTGTCCTTTGGTGTAAATCGTACAAAATTTTTGAATTTTGTGGAGAGAGGTGTTTCGACAAACCTTTAAAGAACAATGCTCCCCGTGTGTGAACAGCTGCACATCAGGGCGTGGGGATAGTTGTGTATATTAATTTTTCTGCTGGCCAACTACAGAGCCTAGCTGTGTACTGTGTATCTAAAACTCTCTATGGGTATAGTTTCTAAATGCAGCTAAACACAATGAAGGTTTCAAAAAAACTTTAATATTAAAGTTTTTTAAATAATGTCTAGAATTAAAAAACCAAAAACTATGGTAGGTATTTTGCTACAGATAGGTACAAAAAAACCCAAACCAAAGCTCAAATTGTTTTGACTCTTTCTCATGCTGCCCTGCAAAGTTTCGGCCAAAATCTGCACAAAATTCTCAAATTCATGATACAATCTGATTTCATGTGGTTTTTTTCTACATCATGAAAACTTATAATACGTTTTGGAAATGGAAATAAGCATAAGGGTGGTTGTCTGAGCAAACTTGAATGTCCCTTGCAGGGTGCTAGTTAGTAACTGCTGGGTGGAGGTGAATAACGGGAAAAATGCATTAAGTGGTAGAAATCTATGTTGAACTGTATTTTATGCTTAAAATACACAGCCAGGTCAACATCAGCACAAATGAGCTCATTTTGAAGGTCTGCCTTTCAGTTCCTGAGGTGGCCCTGCTGAGAGCCCTCCCTGCACCCCATGGCAGGGGCTGCCGTCCCGTTTCTTGGGGTGCCGGTGGAGCGGTGAGCCTCGGTGGTGCTGCATGCCTGCATCTCACGACTTAGGAAGGACTTTCTCCAGGTAGAGCAGGGATCATCTTTGAGTCTGCTTTAATTATACCTGGGACCTAAGGTGGGCCTGCACACGGGGAACAAAGGGGCAGGAGCCGAGCTCGGGGACAGCCAAGGCTGGAGCCCGGGGGTAGCGTGGGTGATAATATTGCACATTGGAGAGGCATTTTTCCCAGCCCGCTCTCAGTGAGGGAGCCGCAGGCTGGAGGATGCTCTCCTGCACTCACAGACCCGTGAGCAGGCCGGCCCAGCGCCACGCTCCGGCGCTGCCTGGAGGCCTTGGGCAGGGCGACTGGCCGCAGATGTGTTGGTGATGGGTGTGCTTTCCTATTTCCGATGTGAAGGAAGCTGGTTATCTGCCTCTCCTACCCTTCTAATGTTTGCTCAGACTTGTCTGATACCTCATTTTGAAAGAAGAAGGATGTGAAGCCATGCTAATGATTGCAGTAATGCTCCGTCACGGCCCACTGAAATTATTGAAGCAACTTGTCCTGGGATCTGGATTTGTGAAATACGCTGTGCAAACAGGCTCTTGTCTGTGTGTCCCTTATCCTAAAGTCTCTGGTATGTTCCCAGCACCTCCCCATCCTTGAGCAAGATGAAGAACTGTTCAATCTAGCCAGACTGTAGTTAATCCAGCCTATAAAATGCATAAATTAATAACCATCCTGGTTTCCTTTAAGGTACTGATAAGGATGACAATTGGGAGCTAACCACAATTCCCACCGTTAATTTAGGGTAAATTTAAAAACACTGTTGCATCGATATTTTATTTTTATAACTTGATCTTGAATATGGACATGGGTTGTTTTTTTTTTTTAAATAACTATACAAGAAAATGCTTAATTGAGGAAAACACATTTTGTGATTTTGTATTAGCTAATTTTAAAATGTGCTAGGCACATTCAGTTACTTGCATGGTGCTCTCCATACGGCTAATGAGAAGTGTGTGGGGGGAAAAAATTCAAACTGAAGAGTTTTTAAAAGTCTCTACTTCAAATGTTTTATAATCAACCTTAAATCACCTTTGTACTTGGTAACGTGCCTTGAACTTTGCTTCTGGATGGAATTATTGAATGAGTGAGAAAGGTGCTTGTATAATGTGCATGTATGTTACATGAAATTATATAGTAAATTTTTATTGTATATTATCAGGATATTATATAAAAATATTTTTTATATTTCTGTAAACATGTACTTTATATATATCAGGAAAGTACCTCTCTGTCAGGAGACACACAACAGAAGGATTGTTTTCGATTTGTGTTTCTTCATCCTTTTGTTTGATAAGTTTTCAAACTTGACTGCAGTTACTTTCCTTGCTTGTTATATAAGAGATGCACTCATCTGCTCTTCAGCATACCCCAGTGCTGACCAGTGGAGTGTAAAATCCCATTAAAAGAAGAGAGCTAAAAGGGGAAAAAAAAAAATTAGACCTTTAGATAGCGTTTAAGGATGTATTTGGGCAAGATATAAGACCATGCTACAGGTGGCTAAGAATGAATCTCATTGAGATAATTGTTTTGCTGTGACTGTGCCAAGTTGTGGGCTGGAAACTTGAAAGATAGATCTGGCAAAATTCCTCTCCCAAGACTTAGTAACAGACACCCTAATCTGATGAATTGTTAAAATTGTGCTTTATGTGACTCTTGTTTCATTGCTGTTTGGCTGCTCTGCGTCTCGTTTCTGTGAAGTGTTGGTATCAGTTGATTTGCCACGCTGCGTATCTGCTTTCTAATCCCAAACATCTACTAATTATCGTTACCTTTCTTGCTCTCTTTTGACAGGTCAATGCCACTTAGCATGTTAAAGACTGTCATTAAGTCACTAGTTTCTTTTTTCCTCCCCTCTTCAACCCGATCCACATCCTAGTCATCCTGCGCTTCCTACAGCCATCTGCAATGCACTGGTCCCAGGTATTTTGAGCTTCGTAGGATCTCCACGTGTACAGAAGTGTCCTGCTCAACTCTTCTACAGATACTTGTACAATGTATTTAACATAACCATCTAAGTAACAATAGGAAGTCTGCCACTCCGAATCTCTCACTGACTGCGTTTGACCCCTTGGCGCTGGTTAGGTTGGGGCTTCTACACTCAGATTGATGCTTTTTTGGAAGTAAATCCCGACTTCTGGCATCAAAGAATTAATTATTCAATGACCAAGTGCCATCAAAGGCAGGTGATTGTGCTCTGTCATGACTGATTTACTGTATAATATACATATTATTTTATATTTTTAGGGGATGAAAATGTGCTGCTATATGGTTTAATTTTACTGCTTAACATTTTCAGAAGTAAATTTCCCCAAAGAACCATTTGTAATATCCTGATAAAATCTTTGGACTGTATAAAATAACCTTTATTGCAGTACCTGGTAAAGATCAAACGGGATGCAGAGAAATCTGTTAGTATAGTTCTAGGTTTTGAAGTTTGGTAGTTACATGAATATATCTGTGTGACCTATCTTAAATTTAAGATCTGATCTGCTTGTAGTTCTCCCTACGGTGGTGGGTTTTCCTGGAGTGTGATGGCTAGCCATGTGTTTGTAAGCGTTGTTCTCTTATGAAATTTTGAAGGCTTTCAGAATGCTGTGGAAATCTTGTCTTGGAAAAACCAACAAGCATCCCCCCACTTTCCCCTTCCCGCATGCCTACGGCAAGCCCCAATCTGTTTGCACCAGAATTCAGATACGGGAGTGAACAGTCTCCTGCCAGAACAGACGCTACCTTAAAGAAACAACAAAAAATCCCCCCAAACCCCCAGCCCCTACCTTAAAAATGTATCTAGAGAGAGTCCCAAAGGAGGTGAGAGTTGTATTCTCGAGCTGTCCTTTGCAGACCAAATTTGGGAATACGTTTGTTAGGAGATGAAGAGCAAGGGGAAAAGAATGTCTTTTTAAGTTACATCATGTGAGTCGTCCTACGGCTGGTCCGCTCGTGCGCGCGGAGGTAAGGATGAGACCGCTTGCCTTTCCTGGATCTCTCTTTCGTGCCAGACAAACGTTCCATCTTCTCAGCGAGAGGGCACTGGAATGGTTCCGGAAGGTTCTGCTGGCAGGCAGAAGCTGCTGCTCCTCCTCCCTGCCTCCGCGTGTGTGCTGCGCACACATGCCCTCCTCCTGCGGATGCGCAACGCGACGTCGTCAAGAGGCGTCGAGTCTAGGAAGGCTATGGCCGAGCAGAGCCCTCTGGTCTTGTTTTGTTTTGCAGACATTTGCTCTTATTTCATTTGAGACGCTATTTTTTTTGGTCTTATTTCATTTGAGACACTTTTTTTTTTTAAATTTCCGAACGTGTTTGTTAGTACATGTAGAACTATTTCGTTAACGTAGAGCGTTTTGAAAGATTGTGAATTGACTTTAGGTATTTTTTTTTCTACTGAAATTATTTAGGTTGTTGCAAAGTAAGTTGGACTTAATTTAACTGTCATGGGTTTTTTTTAAATGTTGCACTATTTTGGGGGAGCATTTTGCTAAAAATATTTAATGAAGTTGCAAAATTGCATGTATTTAATTTATTTTGTATTTTCCAAAGTTTTATATTTTCTTTCTTTATGTGCATGTGCACTGCCAGAAAAATGAACTGTGAACTTGCTATATGCAATCTTTAATAAAATTACTAATTCAGAACTACTCTGTGCTGTCTTATCAGCTGTTCAGAGCTGAAATTTCTACTATGAACTAACGATCCTCTTGTTTTGGTTCTAAAACAGTTGTCTTGGAAAAGATACCAAACTTAATTGCTGTCAGAGATTTTTGTACTGTAGTAAAACCTTTGTTCTGTCTCTCGGACTCAAAGCTCAGTATGAAGTATACTGTAGATGCAGCATTAGCTTAAAAAAAAAGAAAAAAAAAAGTATTAAGTTCCTTACAGCATCACCATTAGTTCTGTATGGGAGTTTGGAGAGCTTTCTTCAGCTTGAGTAATAAGTTAGCTTTGACATCTCTTAATTGTGCTAGTGCTGATCAGCCAGTCAGTTCATCTAGCTAAAATAATTTAAGTTTCTCCAAGTTAACTTTTACATCAAGACTGTAGGAGGACTTTCTATAACTGAAGTGCTGAAAAGACGCCTTAGGCTAAAGTTGTCAAAAAGAAATACAGAAGATAGTTACTCGATTGGAAATTATTGGTTGTCAGTTGAATTTACTCTGCTTTATATATGATTCTTGTTTTGTAAGCCTATTTTAATTAGGCGACTTAAGTTTGTATTGCGCATTGTATATTCAACTTTTGTACCATTTTTAAGTCTTACACATTTTATATATATATAGAAATGGAAAACCACACATCTGCTCTGCAGAGATCAGAACCTGTCTCCTGCTATTTCCACTACTTGATGCTATCTTACTTTCTTTGCTCTTTGAATGTTGTGTTGTATTTCTTTTCGGCTTGTGATTTGTATGGCGCGAATTAAACTTCACATCTGAAATGTCATGCATGGGACAGATTTTGGTGGAACTCCTGTTCACAAATGGAAAACGTACTTCAGGTGGAACTAAAGTGCATATTGTTCTTTTTGCTAGTAATTAAAAAGTATTTCCTGCTCACTTGAGCTTCTCTTAATGATATGTTCAGAAATCTTGTGTTTGTCCTTGAGTTCACGTTTCATTGACTAGTTTTCTCGAAAGCAAGGAAAATTTTAAACCTGGGAAGATCTTGGCTGATGCATGTTTAAGTTTGTATTTAACTCAAGAAGGGTGAGAGTGGATTATCCTGAATAAGCTGAAAACGAAAAAGTCGGTCACAAAAAAACCTTTACTACAGTAATTTCTGCCTACAGAACCTTATGAGTAATTTTAAAATTTCATTTTGTAAAGCCTAATGGACTAAGATGCATGTTTGCCTGAATTTTTTATAAATAAGGCTTGGAAATAAAATAATTTGAAACTGAACATTATTTTAGTCGAATAAATGGGTATTTAACTGAGTGGTGATGAAGGTGCAAAAGGAAAAGGCCTAATCATGTTTCTGTTACTGGAGGAGAGCGAACTCGTGTAGACGTGAACAAAGTACATCTCCGCTGGAGATGGAAGGAATCCAAAAATAAATTGGCAGGATAATCGTAATCTCCCCTTGCTTTGATTTTTTGTCTTCACTGTGCCTGTACTCGGCGCGTGGGAGAGCAGCTGCCGTGCAGGATGGACACTGCTCCACCAGGTCCTCTCTCGCCCTCACGATCTTGTCCATTGAACCACTTTTCCTTGTGGGAGAACCACGGGGGTTGAGGCATTCTGTAGAATTATACATGTCTAGTTTGTAAAGTGTGTAACGTGTACTGCAGATGTGTATTCTCTGGGCTCTATGTATCTTTACAGTAGTGTTCAATTTAGGAAAAAAAATAAATTGTGGACACGTTTTGCTGGTAACAAGGGGAAATTTTTTGCCATTGCATCAAATGATGCTGAAACGTATTAAACTCTTGATAGCAGACCTGAACCCTCCTTTCCCCATCCCATGGAGATAAGTCTTTTATCTTCGTTCTAAAATCCTCTCAGAGATGGATGGATACACTGGCAGACTGCATGATGTATCATTCGAAAACCGTTACAGTGGAAAATAAAATTGAACTAAACTTTGCGGTGTGTGTGACCCGTATGTATGACATCCCAGCCTGTGTCAGAGCGAGCCCTTCGGTGGCACCACGCTGGAGGCCACCATCTGGGGTTTAGTTTTTCCTCAAAATGGTGTAGAAAGTAATTAGAAGGCTCGGATGACTCGCTGGGAAATGAACACAGGGGTTGTGTTTTTATTTATTTTTTTGGTAAATAATTGCGTTTACTGCTCTCCATGGAAATGTTCCATCTTTTCATTTTTGGTGGCCTGGAGGATGGCAGGGAGAATCTTCCACTGACTGTATAATATGTAATGGAGTAAAAGCTCCTGCATCCTTGCCACCTCCCTTAAAATCTTACTCCCTTAAATCATACTCGGGAGCTTTATAAACGGCTCATTTCCAGTAATTATTACTCTGAGCATTTCTCAATTATAGCATTACTTTTCCATCCAGTGATGCAAATTCCCGGCACTCCAGAATTTCTGTAGAAACGGATTGCTCAGTTTTCGCCGCCGAGTAGGTTTCTAATGAGGATTATGTGGTTTTGCAGCTTTACTTAACGCGTGCTCGTGCTGCTTTCGCTTGAGGCCCGCTGGCAACCCAGAAAGGCAGGAGCTGCTCCCAGCCGGGCTCCGGGTGTTCTGCTCAGGGGTGACAGACTGTGACACGTGCAGGTCTCCAAGAGCAAGGTACATACCACTGACAAAGTGAGTGTTTAGATGTACTAATTCCACATCTATACTAATATAATCACACTAGTTAACCCGGTATGTTTAGTAGGAGACATCACCGTCCAAGCAGAAATCAGTCTGTTAAAATTTGACGTGAATTATTTCTAATGCGGAACAAACTTTCGATTTATGCTGCTTTCAGGGCGTAGGAGGCATTTCTTCATGCTCTTTGAGAAGCTTCTGCCTGCAGGATGAAGAGCTTTGGCTCCATCGGGGAGGAAGCAGCTTTCCGATTTAGATGGTCGATAGGGAGAGCAGTGGGGGAGTCCCCAGCGTCCCCCCTCATCCGGTGGAGGAAGGCAAACGCTGTGGCACAGAGCTTTTACCGGGACTCTAAAAGATGCACCTCTAAGATCTCAGATAAAGCTTGTGCCTGCAGGATGAACTCGGTCATAGAGCAGACTGTTAGCAAGCTTAGCCCTACAGTTTTATTTTCAGAGGATTTAATCAGTTAATTAGCAAAACAACGCAAATTATTGTATCCATTCCCACAATTCAGCTTATACAAGGAAAACAGAGGAGGGGAGTTTGCATCCCTGGAAAAAGTCACTGCAAATCTGTCACTGTTGATGAATATATTGTTTTGCTAAAGTTCAGATACTTCTAATTTATTTTCCAGTAGAGCCGGACTCAATGGAGACTGTATTCATGCTAAAATATGGCTTAGAGACTTCCAGTTTACCTTCCAGCAGAGCTGAGCTCAGTGGAGAAGGTCTTTCTGCGCAAATACGGACCTTCAGGAGTTTTGGCTCAAGGTACCCGGTGGTCCCACTTCACCAGTTCGCACTTTCTATGCTTCTGAGAGTCGAGTCAGGGCAGTCCTGGGGCGGTGGCGATCGGGCTGCCGGGGAGGCACCGGCAAACCCCCGCGGGGGAAGGCTTCAGGGTGTCGGGGCTGTTCGGGGATAACGCCGGCAGACGCCCTTCTCCTGCAGGCCCCGCCGTGGTCAAGCGTCCTTCTGACCCCTC
>NW_020799107.1:35740824-35755722 GCF_003259725.1 Athene cunicularia
CCTGTAGGTCAAGAAGCCCCTTGCCCAGGTGAAGACCCTTCCCCTGAGCATGCGCAGTAGTAGAAGTATTGTGTCAGCAGTGTTTGAACTGTATGTAAATTACTAACCAATCATCCGAGAGAGGATGGACTTGGAAAAGTACTAATTCTGCAAGTTTTGTGTATAAATATAGTGGGAAAAATCCCATTGGTGTGGTAGATTTGTGAGAAACCACTGAGCACCCAGGCTTGTGCAACCCTAAAATAAATAAGCAGTGTCTCCCCTGAGTGTGACCCACTGCACAGCAGGCAATAAATCCCTTTTTCAGACCATAGAATCACCAAGTTATTAATGTTTACATAGAGAGTGAAACTCTGGAGAAAAACCTAGTGATCTAGGAAACAGGTCCGAGCGACTGACAGAACAAGGGAGGAGGAGGTGATGCTAGCTGGGTCTGGCAGGCTGAGCAGCAGGCTGTCCAGGCCCAAGGGTGTGATCGCAAAGCAGCTCACGGGAGAATCCTTTTGCTTGGAATCCGTCTGCAGAGTTGAGCAGCTGATACACCCTATAGTTTCTTAAAATTCTTTTCCCCTCCGTTTTTGTTGCTGAGCACAACGCCATGTGGCGCGGGATATCCCTGGAGTCAGTTAGGGTCAGCTGTGTCCCCTCCTGGCTCCTTGTGCCCCCCCCAGCCTCCTCGCTGGTGAGGTGGGGTGAGGAGCAGAAAAGGCCTTGGCTCTGTGCAAGCACTGCTCAGCAATAGCTAAAACATCAGTCTGTTGTCAACACTCTTTTGGTCATAAATCCAAAGCATAGCCCCATAGGAGGTACTATGAATAAATACTGTCTCAACCAAAACCATTAAAATGCATCTGCTGATGTTTTCTCTTAGGTTTCTATTAATCTCAACGTATTTTACACAGTTCATGCTTTTAACACTTAAAAAAAACCCCAAGCCAACACTTATTCCTTTAGCTAGGTAACTGAGTGCAGTGCTACTTTGGGAAGAAAGCTTTTTTTTTTTTCCTACTTGAGTTGTCTACTTCAAAATGTGGTTCCACATTACAAAAACAAAACAGTATTTCCCCAGGGATTAGTACTTCTGCAAAGACTTTTCCAGTTCTTTAATCTGTAGTTTCTACTCTCTTGAAGTGTCAGGAATTGATGTAAAGCATGTATCTTTGTATTCGTTGTACTAGTCGGAGAGAAATTGAGAAGCTGTTTATTTTAATGTGTAGGGTTTTTCTCCAAGCCTAAGCAATTCTTTGCCTGAAGTGAGCATTAGATGTCCTGGTTTACTTTGCATAAAGCAAGTATGCAGTCTCTTTCATTGCACAAAAGGAAACAATTGTTCTTGAATCCTCATTATATTCCCCTTGTTTCTGAATTAAAAAAAAAAAATCACACTTGTTTAAAATAATAACCAATTAAAAAGTGTGCTTCAAGTGAAATGGGATTTGTATTACTGGGAAAAAAAATTGTCCTTATGCTTGATGTGTTTTAAATGCAAAGTGTGTGACCTACAGGTGTTGAATATACAGTAATTCTACTTGGCTTTAGTCCATTAAATTAGCCACCCTGCTTTCTTTAGCTTGCTGGGAAAATTGCAAATGCATTGGTTTGTGTCTCCTTGGCAGTTAGGAGTTTAGCAGGACATTGATTCTTAGTGGACTTCCAGACAGAGTCCCATTGTTTATCATTAAACTCTGCCAAGAACTTATCAGATGCTGTGTAATGAGTCCTCTTCTTTTAGAGATGCTTCGGTGCTGAAAAGAAACTTCTAACAATTCCTGACTTGCATTTCACAGTAGTCATTTTAAATGAGAAAAGCTTACTCTGGTTTAACTTTTTTTTTTTTTAACAGTTCATTGAGTGTATCGGAGGATACTTGTTAATTTTTTCCGTCATGGGCATTTTAAGCATTTGCATGTATTAAGGACTGATTTGTCACCGTTAGTATTGCATTTCTCAGGTGTGGTTCAGGGATCATGGCTTTCTTTACATCAGTGTGCCAGCTCTGTAGGTATGAACTTGGTAAGGACACTGATATATTTACAAAAAAAAAAAAAATCCTCAAAAAAATCCTCAGACACAACCAAAATGACACATGAAGATGTGCATTCTGTGCCCTTTGGTGATAACTGATGAGCCAAATTAAAAGATCGTTGCTGCCAAAAGAGCCTGCATAATTTCTCTGCTCTGGGATTCCTGCTCTGCGAGCTCCAGGGCAGCGGATGGTGGCCAAGGAATCCACTTGGGTTTTTCCTGACTCTGTGGCCTGTTCCAAGTCTCTTCTTCTGCCTGAAGTCCCCAGCCGTGGTGGCAGCTGGACAGGCGCATTGGGCCGGCACCGCTGGGAAAAAGGCAGCGCTGCATGAAAAAAATTCAGGTGAGAACAGGCTGCTGAAGCCTGGGAAAGGCCTCCACCTTTTTTCAATACAACCACTACCTTAAAGTGCTCCTCAGGCTACAGTATTAGCATTTGGGGGCAATACTCTTTCACATGGCAATTTCTAATGCTTCTGCCTCCCTGCCCAGGGTATTCCGATTTTAGAAATCAGATAGTTCATCAGCTTTCAAATGTTGCTCTCACTGACGCTATTGCAAGTGATTTCTAAGACTTCAAGTGAATGGGGCATCTCTTCTTTCCACTTGGCCTCGCCGGTGTGATGGAATATTCAGTGTGTGTTTTAAGTATAACATTTCTGTTTTCTCAATTATAAAACGCAGCAGAAGGGGCTATCAAGTTCTGATTTTCATAAACAATTTTTAAAAGCCTATCTTAAAAGTTATAATCAGTATCCCATATCATGTTAGAAGTCCTAGAAGATGCTGTATTTTGCTGTAAAACTTTACAAGTGTTTTTTACTAAAAGGAGACAGGAGGGGATTTCAGAAAATGCAGTGCAACCAAGCAAACTTCCTATCCATTTAGAAAAATATTTGAACTGCTACTACTTCCTTTCAGGGAAACAGTGATTAATGACCACTGAGCAAAGAAAATTAATCTATAACGATAAAAAGCTTCACTGGTCACATCACCTGTCTTCAGTCCCTCTTAATAAAACAGTACTGCCATGGGATGCAGCAAGGGAAGATTCCTGTGTTGAGAGCCAGGTTCGAGTGGATAATTTAAGTTCTTGCTGCATATTTCTCTGGTAACTATTTGATCAGCACATGCTTTACTGACTCCTCTCACAGTTTTGTCAGTAGTGTTCTGTCCCCCGCTGTCACTCAGCTGTCGATGTGGCACGGGGGTTCCACTTCAGTCCCCAGAACAGAGCTGTAGCAGCTAAAGACCCCTCTCTGTATCCACCAGCAGACCGTGCATCTGTTCGGTCCCAGCAGCTGTGTACCTACAGGAGAGCTGCGGTGAGGGGGCAGAAGCGAAAAGACTAATTTTTGCATTTAGATAGGAAATGTAAGAGATCCAGGTACGGTTCAGCCATAGGTAAATGCACTGTTTTTCAGTTCAGACTGTCTTGTCTTTTGTTCCGACTTGTTCTCTCCAGCTGTGCTTTCATTGTCACTCACTGCTTTGGTTTCCTCACCATTTGTTTCTTTCTCAGTCTTACAAGTTGTTGATGAATTATATCATCTCCTTTATATCAAGGGAGATTCATCTTCATTTAGTTTAAAATTGTGCCTAAGAATATTTCCATTGTTTCCTTTACTATCTCTGGACTCCAGGTTTATGGAAAAGTGCTGACATCACCAAAAAGGAATCTCAACTCCATTTATTTCTGTGCCCTAATGCTAATCTGGTCCATGAGAAACAGTTTCAGTTTTGTTGTTTGCTTGCTTGTTTCCCACTTAAAATGTTTTGCATAATACCAGGTTGGTTACATTATTGGATAGTTGAAGTTCTTCAAGTTAATTGTGAAAATCTTGTTCATAATTTCATCTGTTCTTCAGGTCACCTTTCTACTTTAAATCACCTTTTGATGGTGATCAGCCATCCTCCTCTATTGTAGGAATACCTCTTCCACACTCTTCGTTGAATAACATGGAGAAATGAATCTTAAAATATTATTTTTAAGGTAAGAATAAGAAAAGGAGTGATCAGAGCAATTTTATCTTACCTTCTGTATATGCATTTAGGTAGACATATTTCATTCTATAGAGTTTCTGAAGATAAATTCTGACATAGAGGTCAATGTGAAATTTTGCTGTTCCTTTCAGTAACCAGGAATTAAATTATTTTAAACCCCTTTAATGCTCTGCATGTTTTTGTTGTTCTTACCATAGAGCAAAAATAAGATTTTTACTTTTTTTCTCTTTTTCCCCAGCTTCTCTCCTCCATGATTTTCTGGAGTTTAGTTCTTACCATTTTCTGCTCAACTTTGATTTTAGTTCTAAAATGGAGAGAAAACAGTGTCATTAAAGGATTTTTTTTTTTTTTAAAAAAATCCAGGCCACAAAAGTGGCCTGTGTAATTTTAACAAAAACTTTCCTCTGTTCTTTGACTGAGATGTACTTTAAACACATTTCCCTGGCACTCCTGTAATAGAGTATTTTGGGCTGTACCAGCTTTCTAGAGGATGGCCTGGCCAGGGAAACTCATTCTGGTGCTGTGTGGAGGCGAGACTGGGGCAGCAGAACACGGGTGTCCCCCCCCGTGCTGGTGCCGAGAGCCCCGAGGAGCCCCGTGCCCCAGTGGGGGGACACATCCCCTCACTTGCCAGTGGCTACAAACTACACTGCTGGAAGCTGGGGTTGGGGATGGGAGCACACAAAGGGCAAAGTACAGCAGTTTAGCTGTGCTAATTAGGAGACAAAACCCTCAGCCTTGATAAGGTGATTTAATTATTACCTTTTTTTGTAGTTTATGTGTAAATTCTCCTATTTTTTTTTTTTCCAAATGGTGCAAGAGTAATCAAGAGTACTCAGGGTGACGTAGTTAATGACAGACATTGGAACATGAGTGAGCAAGTGCCTCTTCAGTCAAATTAAGACCACTTCAAAATAGTTTGTGGTGCAAGAGGAAACATTTTGAGTGATATTTCCCCTTAAAGAGAGAACAAGAAGCAAACTCAGAGCATGTGCCTACTTACTCTGTCCATGTTACCTCTAATGCACACATCCCCAGAGAGCCAAGTCAAATATCATTAATTGCTTTGAACAGTCATTACTCTTTTCTATGAGTACTTTAGTTCGGTTTTAAATGTCTTTCATAGGCAAGTCCTATTTAAAAAAAAATAAAAATCTCTCTAGATATCCTCTGTCTATTAAAATAGTGAGAAGCCTGTTCCCTAGATTCAATATCTGACTAAACAAAATAGAAAGGAATAGAGCAAGCTATTTAGATGTTGGCAGATACTAATACAGCAGAACAAAGGAGGCAAAAACCACTGGATATTATAATCTACTCTTCAAGTTAGTCATTTAGACCAGGAAATACATTTTGCTTCATTACTGCAGATTTATTACAAATTATGGTGCATTCAGCAGCTGGGAATTATTCAGTAAGTCTTGCCGCAATTCCATGGTAGATGAAACCCAATGTAACTATTGACTTTGGTGGCGCAGTCCTCTTTCCTCCATTTCATACTTTGTGTTCCCATCTTTTTGTCTTCATGTCTGCAACCTGCTGGACCTGGGCCAAGCCATTTCAATTACTTCAGGTGGCAGAAAGCTCCTCTGCCAAAAAATTTGCTCAGTGCACTGAATGTGGCATAAGGTGGATGCAGGGCCAATGCCAAGGAGGGCATGAGGCTCCTTTAGCTCCTGTATGTTGTTCAGTCAGCTACTTAACTCATGACTGATTATTTATGTATTCATTTATTACACTAGGGCTTCTCTACATGATCCCTTGTGATGAAAATGATGGCTAGAGAACAGAGCTGACAGCCCAGCACTCCCATGGGTTCAGCTCTGCAGCCAGCAAATCTTTGGATCACTTCTATTTGGTTTTATTTTATTGTGCAAGAAGACTAGAATGCATGATCACACATACAGCTTCTGAGTGTACAGCTGCTCCTTTGTCTTCTGACTCATCCTGCAAGAAGTACATTCAAGCAGCATGGTCCTAGTGTTGTCCAAAAAGGGGATTTGTTGCCTGCTGTGCAGTGGGTCAATAATCACACGCTCAGGGGAGACACTGCTTATTTATTTTAGGGTTGCACAAGCCTGGGTGCTCAGTGGTTTCTCACAAATCTACCACACCAATGGGATTTTTCCCACTATATTTATACACAAAACTTGCAGAATTAGTACTTTTCCAAGTCCATCCTCTCTCGGATGATTGGTTAGTAATTTACATACAGTTCAAACACTGCTGACACAATACTTCTACTACTGCGCATGCTCAGGGGAAGGGTCTTCACCTGGGCAAGGGGCTTCTTGACCTACAGGCGGGATTTTTAGCATTATGATGAGGGTAGTTCAGCGAAGGACACATGGACCTTGAGTTTGCTTGCCAAGTTGGCAACGTATCCTCTTCAAGGCTGCAGATGTCCTTGCTCAAAGGCGGCTATGACTTTTTCTCCTGAATAGGGATGCCTTTGGCTTTGACGTAGACAAAGAATATGGTTCTTGACCTAAGCACAATATTGCTACATTGTACTAAGAGTTTAACTTTCAACAATTCCAGCTGGGAGAAGAGATGGTGTAACATGCCCTGTGGCCTTCTCAGCTCCTGGCTGGACAAACCCACATGTCTCAGCCTGTCCTGTGTCCCAGCCTCATCCATCTCAGACACCTCTGCAGGACCTGCTGCACTTTGTCTTGCTTGTACTGGGTGTACAACACGGTAGCACTGCTCCATGTGGTCTGGCAAGGGCCAAGCAGAGGGGAAGGATCACTTCCCTCAACCCAGGCTGTGCTCTTGCCAGCACAAGGATCTGGCTGCACCCCTCGCTACGCAGCCACACTGCCAACTTACATTCAACTTGCAGTCCCCCATTTTGCTATTTATCTCGCAGCATCCAAAGCATGCCATTTCTTTACCTGTATTTGCAAAAGCCACCTGTAGTACCTCATAACATTAGTTTCATCATTATATACTTGTAACTCTCTCCATTACATTATGTCAGCACTGTAAGTGATTTCAGCACTTTGGATCAGCAGCAATCTGAACACGGGGAGAAAAAACTCAGGGACAAAATGCTGAAAGGCTGAGGATGGAATTAAACAATTCAGACCAATGTTACCTGCTTCATCGTGGCTTTAGAAAGCCCCTTGACACACTTCATAGGGAGCAAAACAAGAACTGTGTACCAGAAACATGCATTTCATTTGATTTTGCTTTCTAGCAATGTGCTTCTGTTGGGAAAGGCCACAATTCTACTTCAAACACGTTCTGAAGTCTTGCACTCAGTGCAAGGTCATTTAAACAGAGGGTTTCAGCACGTATTCTCTGATGTCTCTTCTAATTTCACAGTCTCCATCCAGACACTCGTTGAGGCCCATTCACCCTTGGCAAGCTCCAGTGAAACCTCCTGGTCCCCTGGTTTGCACTAAAATGAGTTTCACTACAAACATGTTGTCTGCTTGCAGACACAGTATTACAACAAAATAAAAATCTAACAGTCTAATTTGTGGGAAAGGTTTGCTGGCTTTTTGAAACAAAAAGGTTGTTGCCTTGGTTGTTTGGGTGGGGCATTTTTCCCCACAAAAAATAAGCAGGCACATATTTAAAGTACTTTAACTGCCCCAATTCACTTCCATGCCCATAATACAAATTAAGGCATGGAATACTGAGAGGATTCACGAATAGTATCCCAACAGCCATGCAAAATACTTCCAATGTTGCCCTGTAAGAGGCCTGTAGAGGTCACAGGGAACTTGCTAAAAGCTGGCAGCTCTCATCAGTGCAGCAGTTCGGCAGCAGGCAGAATACTGCCTATCAAGCACTCCACTACAGAAACCAAGATATGAAGCACTATACAAAAAGGCACTTAGGTTCCTTCCTGGATGGGTATAAATATGTACCAAAAAACTGTATTAAAGGAAAAAAAAAAAGTATAGTTGTCTCAGAGCCAGGTATTCTAAATATTTCTAAGCAAGCTCAGCATAACATCAAATAAAGAACCCTCAAACCCCTCCCACTACGCCGTTTGTACATATGCAAAACATTTTTGCCACCATAGGCCCCATATAAATGAATAGCTAGAGCCTATTAACAAGTCACGTGGCTGAGAGGCAACAAACTCTGCCAAATACTGCACAGAACGTCCAATAAGCCACCACAGAGAAGCTGCTGGTCTGTGCCCATGTCCCAGCCTACATCAACCGCTCTGTCGTACTGGTGACACGAGGCCTTGTGCTGTTTCTGACACTCTAGGAGATAAAAATAAATGAAGATGCCTTTTTTTTCCCATTATCCAGTGATGATTCTGGTAAGGAATTCCTTAGCTTTGTATTGTAAACAGCATTTGAATTTATTTGAATTATACAGTTCTTTCCCTGTACTTTTTTAAAATGAGAAATTATACAAAGTATACGATTTACATCTCCTATACCGTTTCTTCTATCACCTCTACCCCTGCTGTACTGTAGTCTATCATTTTTGTCACTCACCATGAAAACTTGAGCCTACATCCATCAGTTTGTTTCTCAAGTACAAATTTCTATTCCATTTATCTAAACTTTCCTGTCCTGTGCACTTTTTAACAATATGCGCTGAGCCACAAAAATGTTGTTGGCATAGGCTAGAACAACTGAAACTAATTTTCAAAAATTAAGATGAAACCTTGCAAGCATTTAAAGCTCCTGAAGGTATACTGTATGTTGCACTTCAAAGTGAAGAAAAGCACAGAAGAAAAGTATGACTTTCAAATATTGGTTCTTGATGTTAAAAAAGAAAAAAAAAATCAAGTTCAGGATATTATTAGACCTGATGACATACCTAAAAGCTACATCTGATGTCATAGTTCCCAGCCTTTTCAAGTCTGTTTCCATGTCAGGAGCTTAATGAGCAGAAAACCGAACAAGAACTCCAAAGAAGATCAATGTCATTCAACAAAACCTTCTCGTTTCACCTTTTTTTTTTTTTTTTTAAACATTGCATGCATTCTTGAGAAGACAATGATGACAGATTGAATGTCAAAACCTTTTAAAAATTTTTCTAACCTTTTAATTTTTTTTTTAACTCTTAAAAAGAAGCATTGCTACTCCGGGCTTATGCAATGTGAAAGCCAAAATCATGTAATAAAAAGCACGCTTTGCCTTCATCTGAAGCTAATTTAGAACCTATTATTTCTTCTACAGGTCTAATCATATTTTATTGTAAGAAATACCTTTCTTTATTATGTTAAGATAAACATTAAGATGTTTTATTGTAGTAATTTCTTTAAGATACCGAATATGGTGCTGACATGATTCAAGTTAAGTGCAGGAAGCCGTAACTCTGGAATTCCCTTCCCAGCAACACTCCTGGCTGATATTTACTTTTGGAACATCGTTGCCCTCGTCTGAGTCTTGGTCTCCACTCATCTATAAAATATCTGACCTTCAGGACTGATGCTGATGTATGTCATACAAACACTGATTAACAAAAACTCATTTCATTTAAAGCCTGAATTTCCAGGTATGTTGTTTAGTCAACCTTGCTCAGAGCCCAGACCAGCAAAGCTCTCTGCCACAGGCTTTCCCATGGACTTTAACAGATTTATGCCTCCAATTAGATGCTTGGCTTAATCAGAGCAGTACAAAGATAAGTTAGATTTGGTTTGCAGTGCGATTCCAGACCTAGTAGAGCTATAGCAGAGATATCCCTGCAGAGAAATTATTTTCATATAGTTTTACATTACAAAAATCTTTTGACTGAGTTGAAGGTGAAGTCATGTGGCCTGAAAGTGCGTCCTACACCCCACTACAACCCAGGGCTCCCCAGGTTAGTGACCAGTGAGCCCTCTCGAGATGAGGAAGGTGAATAGCTGTGCTGGGGCTGCCGCACTGCCCCCAGGACCTACACTAGTGCAGGTCTCTGTCAGCTCACTAATATTACTTAACAGTGTGATGAAATGCTTTATGAATTACACTGATTTTACAGATATCAGGAATTTATTCTTATAGAATAATGCTCGATGCATCATCAAAGAAAGGAAGAAAACTCCATGGACAGCATCTATCACCTACCACTATGGAGAAACAACACAGAACCAAACAGACTGACCATTTCAACAGGGACACTCTGACATTCACTGTTATTAACACCCAGATCAGATAAGAGACACAAATGCGGGGACCAGCAGGCTTCTGGGGTGGCCCAACTACAGTGTGTATCTGCTCTAATACCTGTCCTTAAAAATTAACCTCCCAGCGACTATAGATGAACCTCCACATGCCACTGAAAATGTAATATAATCAAAATAACAATTTGCTGCTTTCAAATAGAACCGATTTCTCAAGACTCAAGCCATGGTGGGAAACAGGATCTTAAGTTTTGAGTTGTTACAAGTCTGAGCAACTAAATCTCATACAAAAACACATTAATACATGGCCTACAAGTTTCTGAGGTGAGGAAAGATTAATAACCCTGGTATTTAACATACTATTACAGCTACAGGCACAATGAACTTCCCCCCTGTGTCTGGTATACTACTGAGTATTGCATTGCACTGTACATATCCACAGCCTCAAGCTTTCCTATTAAAACAGAATATAAAAATTGCAGCTTTCTAAAGCACTGGTCACTGCACTGACAGGTCAATCCATCCAGCAGAGAGAGACATTTCAGTAATTTGTCAATACTCAGGATATGAAAATGCATCCAAGCACAACCGGTTAATTCTTCAATTTTAAGTCTTTCTTCACCAACATAAGAGACTGGAAAAAACCTAAACCAAACTCTAATCGAGACACTCCTATGTTAGAACTGACATTAGCCATGAACTGTATGGCATTCTTATACATAAATCATAAACCATCAGAAATTATTTCTGCAGTTGCACATTAGAGAGTTGAGCTGATTTTGATGAGATGGCCTGATGTGATATTTTTCTTGCAGAGCTTCAACAGCAATTTTTTCAAGCACCTAGGTTTAAATCCACAAAAGAAATTTATGTTTTTTAAAAAAATAATTTTTTAAAACCATGGTAGATGCGCAGATGCGAGACTGCAATCTTCACATTCACCCTCTCAGCTGCTACCAGGATTCCCCAGGCACCTCAAAGTTTTCCATTCTCTAATCACGCGAAATTTTGCTCTCAGGCACATCCAGTTTTGGCAGGCCTGAGCAGCTTACCAGCCTATCTTGCAGCTTAGTCTCACGCTTGTATTCACAAGCCCTTCTTGAGGGCTTCATCTGAGGGGTTTGATCCAGATGGCACTCAGACCAGATTCCTTCACTCGTGGGGAGGGAGGCTCGGCCGGGGGGGAATGTAACCGGAGGTAGGGCTGCTCTGCCCCACGCAGTAGCTCCATTCAGCGGGGGTTAAGTGGCATGGTTGCCTCAGATGTGGGAGATTTGGGTTAATTCTTGCCAGGATTCCGGTCACTGTTTCTCCAAGAAAGTGTTCTATCAACAGCTGATCTGTTCATTTATAGCGGGAAGCTCTTGATCTCTCCTGTTGAAACTGAAACACCTTGCAGGGAACATCAAAGGTCCATCCTGCAGACAGAAAGACTTCACACACACACACAGAGAGCAGACCTGGGAGGAGGAGGATCTGCATTCCAGTCTTTGTTTCAGTTATCAGCTCTTTTATCCAATGACTTTGGAATATAAAACACCCGCATTTTTAGTGAAGATGAACGCCTCTGGTAAACCAGAATAAAGCTCCTTATTTCCAAGAGAGTCATGGTTTAAAAACCTGCATTTCCCTAGCCTCCCTCTTCCGCATACCTCCAGGCACCTTCCCACAGGTAGAATGTAGGCCCTTGACAGCTGCCATGGATTCCCTTGGACTCCTAAGGCATACAGAACACTGATGTCAGGCTTCCGTGCAGCATTTCCTTGACTCCAGTACCACTTTAAGGGATATTTTCTTAAGACATAGCAGAATTCTCATGGATTTAGCCACATGTCAAAGCTGTACAATCGATGTCTGTTATAGCACTGTTGAAAACACACAGCACTTGCTGCTGCAGGGAAAATGCATTTCACCAAATTAGCTGAGACACTTGAGTACTGGTGACAGTGATTAACAATTAACCCTCTTCCAAGCAAACTTAGAAGTTGATTAACTACTGAATCCTTTATACAGAAAGGAAACAATTCATTTAAAGAAACCTGAATAAACATAGTTTAAGGTTCTCCTAGAAGAAAATAACCCGTTTACAGGAGCACAGTTGAGAAGGGTTCTGAAGGGATTTCCCCTTATCTACTTCTTCAAAGAGTACACACTATATTCACAATATAAACCAATGTGTTTTACGTGTATATACATTACAAGCATTTTCCTGCAGTAGTAAAATGAGTAAACCTGAAACTTTCAAAGTATCTTTACTGCTCATTTTATAGATTTTCCTAGCCCTTTGATGAGCTGCCATTCCAGCAGGCAATCTTTGCTTCATACCTTTGTTGCTACTACTCACATCAACCACACCCATTTCCAGGTTGTCTGTGGGAACAGTATGCACTGGGAATTAAACGGGCATCTCCCATCAGTAATCCTCACAGCAGAATGCCAAATCCCCTATAGAGTCACAAAGTTTTTCTCCAGCATGTGCACACCAGCACAAAGTGCATTATGGAGAGAAACAAAATAGAACGTGAATAAGGTATAGAGACAGAAGCCAACAGGGAAATGCTATTTAGAAAATCCAGGCTCACCAACGGCCATTCTTTAAGTAATCTGAAATAAAGATTGGATTGCTTTAGCTCATGTTAATAAATAAATAAATAAATAAAGCTTAAGCCAGGCTGTATCCAGAAGAGCTAAGCATCCTCCTTCTAGCAAAGCAGTAGCTATGAGCATGTAAATTCTCTGCAGGTGTAAGCCTCTGATTTCCAATGGGGAGATTTCAGTGGGCATCTTTAAAACCAAAGACAATCATACTGTTATACCCACCACACAGTACTTCATTTCTAGACAGAGTAGAAACAGTTGGACTGGCAGCTGTTCCATACTCACTGTTATGCAAAATATTCCCTCCCATGCAGAAAGCTCATCTTTCACGGATGCCCACATCCTACTCCAACCCTAGTGCTGACATTAAAATGACTGATCAGTAATGCTGCTAACAGTAGGTAGGGAGCCACGAGGCACTCCACGGAACGTACATCGCTCGCTTCAGGCAACGGAGCAGTGGTGCTGAGGCTGACCAAAGAAATGGAAATCTCAAGACACAGTCCTGGTCAAAGTATCTGGCATGGCAAGGTACAAGAAGAGATCAAAAAAATTATAACCAAGTAGATGGATGAAAATGAAAGATACTGGCCACAATGAACACAGTTCCTAATACTGCCACTGCTTTGGGGAATAATCAAATGCTACAGCTGGTCATAACAAAATCCTTTCTTTAAATGCCCAGTTTCAAATGGAAATAAATAAGACCTACACTCCACAAAAGATTACCTAGAAACCTAGCTGTAAATACTATTATTTTTCAGATTTGTTCTGGAGAACATCTCTGCAGCGAGCTACAGTCTAGTGGAGGACAACCCACTTACCTGCCTAGCTAATTTGACTGAATGCTATTAATGCCTTTCTAACAGATTTTATACTGTATGTCTATATAAATTTTATACAATTTTTTAATATCTTGACACACACACACACACATACATACACACACTGTGATTGCTCTGGTAAAATAACTAGTACTAAAACATGATGACCCTGGTGGCGTACCCCAAATGCTCCAGCTCAAATATCACTTTTACCTGATAAAGTTTAGTGAAAACTGAAGAAGACTTAGGCTGACAGCTGGGACAATGCCCAGATTCAGGGAGTAAGTCAGTTCTCTTTGCTCTTCCGTGATAACTAAGAAACAGGCACGACAGTTAAAGAGATGCACTGTGGCTGCTTTTAGCTGTGTTGACTTAGAATTGTATATAGTGCCAAGTTTCAAGTTTCACATCTTGCATATGTCCAGACATGTGATTTAGCCATTACCAGAGCAGCCTTAACCACTGAGGCCTCTTCTATGGAAGCACTGCAGGAAAACAGCGTAGCGTAGTATCACAGAGGGTCAGTCATTACCTTTCCAGCTACAGTGGATTATTCTGAGAAACCGTCACTTGATAAACTGGTAATACTCCTCACAGCACAGACAGCTCCTCTCAAAACCAAAGACAATAGAAAAAATAAAGCACAAAGAAAAATAATTTAAATGTGAATTGTATTATCATCAATCCGTTACACGTTAGCACTCACAGTAAGAGTCCATGATCTTATCTAGTGGTGGTAACCACAGGCAAGGTTGTAAACATGGATTTAACTAGTCAAGAGTGCCTTCTGACAATTCAGAGAAACTCTCAATTCCCTTTCTTTTGGCAACTAAGTATATAAGCAAAGACTTCTTTTGCAATTGCACGTTCTTCTTAAAGCAGTTTACCACATAATTACTTCACTCTGGTGGTCAGACTACACTGACAACTCACAAAGCCACATACAGAAATATGTCTTTAATAAACTTATACATTCCACCTATCTGGGTATTACCGGAGGAAAAAAAAAAAGAAGTTTTATATCCACACAGACTAAATGAAACCCTTTGTGAGAAGAGTTATACAAATTGGACTTTCTCATCATCACAGAAGCAATGCTGAATTCTTAGCAATATTAAAGAAGATGGGAATATGGTTAAAACCCCCAAACCCTAGAAATAACTAGAGGCTTAACTAATCTATGCTTTGAAAGATCAAAAGTCTTCAAGTGTACACAGAATTCCACAATTAAACGTACTCAGGTAGGATATTAACACAATTAATAAAGTTAGAAAAAAGCCATTTGGAAATACTATGCCAGTACAACAAGTCTATCAGCACTATTTTTTTTTTTTTTTTTTTTTTTTTTTTTTTTTTTTTTTT
>NW_020799107.1:35755772-35759016 GCF_003259725.1 Athene cunicularia
TTTTTTTTTTTTTTTTTTTGAGTATACATCCAGAGAAAGTCTGCAATATCCTGGGCTCTTGCTTTGAACAAGTCTTTGTAGTCTCCTCTGGCCACCAGCCAGAGGAACCACCATGTTCTCATGGTTGTCTGTCAGTTTGAACTACAGGCACTAACTGCCCAGTGTCATGGTTTATAATAGCCGTGTTACTATTCCCTGATAAGCAACTGAAACGTGCATCCTTCCCAAGACCTCCAGGCCTTAAGGTCAACTCTAAAACCATTTTTGCTCCCTCATTTCTGAATGCTTAAGTCAGAGCTGTCCCCAGAAATAAAGCGAAGCTGCCCAAAGCAAAGAAAGAAAAGGAAATACTTCCTTCTATTCCTGCGCTGCCTAAAATGATCCTGCGTGCATCTCTGTGCCTATCAAGATTGTGCACAATGCATTCACTCAGCCTGCAAAGTCCCAGGATCTGTCTCCAATTGTACTTACTCTAGCATGACACTGGGATACAAAGAATGTTCATAAATAAATTCATGTGTCCAATGACATTTTCCGGTGTTTGGACACCACCGGACATGTTTTTCCAAGAGAGAACGACCCTTTAAAAACATTAAAAGTGGCCCTGTTACTTTTTGATCCCCTGTACCTACTATCATTACATTTCTGTTTTTAAAAGATCTGACTTCAACAGCTGACACTTATTTAAAAACCTGACCCATACTGTAGCTCTTCAAGCATTTATACTGAATGAAGGCATCAGACGAGATGCTGTTTGCCCTGTGCATTTTTTAGAAGAAGTGAAAACACAGCTCCTTTCAAGCCAAAGGTAGCTTTGTCATCCAGCTTTTTTGGGAGGCAGTGTTCCACCCTACAGCCACAATTACTAAAGGCTTTAAAGGTCTTACTGTACAAGGAAGGGATGGAAGCTAGCGGTTTGAAAATCCAAGAGCACCTAGAAGACAAAACACGCAAGAGGTTCAGGTTATCAACTATTACTGTAGGTCTAACACTGCAGGAAGCACTAATCACTTTTAAATACTGCTTTCTTGAAAACGCAGGAGAGACGTAAAACGGCCCCCAAAACCACTCCCTTGCTGAAAGTCAAGGGATGAAATGCTGTAGTTCAGTCACGCTGGCTCACCAGCAGTGAGAAAGCTGGTTAGTGTCAGTCACTTTTCTTTCCCCAGATGGGTCACCCCAATGGCCAGCAAGTCTGAAGTGGGTAAGATTGGAAAAGCTGTGTAGAACGGTGCAAGGCTCTTGCCTGCCTTACATGACTAATATTCACAGAATCATCGAGGTTGGAAAGACCTTGAAGCTCCTCCAGTCCAACCATTAACCTAACACTGGCCGTTCTCAACTTCACCAGATCCCTCAGCGCTGGGTCAACCCCCAGCTTTTATCGCTGAACATGACATTATACGGTGTGGAAGATCCCTCTGACCACACCAGGTCAGCTGTCCCAGCTGTCTGCCCTCCCAGCCTCTTGCCCACCCCCAGTTCTCTTGCTGGGGGGGCAGAGTGAGAGACAGAGGAGACCCTGGTGCTGTACAAACACTGTTCAGCAACAGCCAAACACGAGTGTCTTATCAACAGTGTTTTAGTCCAAATAGAAAATGGAGCACCACAAGGGCTGCTCTAAAGAAAATTAACTCAGTCCCAGCCAGACCCAGTAGAAACCCCCCGAGCAAGCTCCTGTAGCAGGGTCAGCATATAAACGATTCCTTTGTACAACAACTCAAGCATGGCAAACTGATCACCAAGTCACAGAATGGTTGAGGTTGGCAGGGGTCATCTTGTCCAACGCCCTGCCCAGACAGGCCACCTAGAGCCAGTTGTCCACGACTGTGTCTGGACAGTTTGTGAATATTTCTAAGGACAGAGACTCCACAACCTCCTCGAGTAACCCATGACAGTGCTGAGTTGATGTTGAAAAACAAATTCTAATGCAGAAAGAAAAATTCTGGTCGTCACAGATGTTACATAACACAGAAAAAAAATGCATTGCATTAAGATATTTGATGTGACTTCTGTTATTCCATATATCTTTGGGCATAAATAACAAAAAAGTTAAGAAACCTCTCTCTATCAAAAAGTAATAACTATCCCTTTTTAAAGTTTGCCCTACTAGGTGGTGGGCTCACTAAGTTCTAACAGGGAAAAGTAAGTCCTGTGACAATAAAGGATGCCAGCAAAGGCCTTTTCTCTTCTCCAGTTAATTCTTAGTGAAATATTTTTCTATACCTCTGAAATCCAGCTTTGAACTACAGCAAACAATTCTTTCCCATCGGACAGCAATCTATTTGTCAAACCATTAGGGCATTGAAAAAGTCAACGTTGGTCAGGAAAGGGAGTACATTCCACTGCAGCATTCTCTCAGGACGTTCACAATAGCTGAGGAATTGCCCTAAGTGAACAGCGATCCTGAATCCTGGCAAGTAGGTGGAATATATAAATCTCACCTATCAAGAGTGTTTATATAGAACAATCAATCCTACAGTCACAACCAGGAATGATTAGAGTTGGCAAGTATCACTGAGGAAGGACACACCACGGTGAAATGCATACCAAGAGACTCACCATAAAAACAAATGAACAACAAACACAACAACGACCATCCACCCTCAGCATTCAGGCTGCTCCACACCCTAGGCAAGATGTGCAAGTTTAATCAAATCTATTACTTGAAGAAGCACAAAATCTCACATATCTCTAATATAATAAATCCAAACCATATTAGCCTAGAATATGGACCAACATGTAATTTTTTCTTCTTGCTAGACACCCAGATATAGACCCCTTGCCCATCACAGCCTACCAAGCAGCACAAGAACTGACACTACTGGCCTGTGACATCCATAAGCAACGGGTGTGCAAGATCGCAAATAGTGAATTCACTGGTGACTCTGAGCAGGTTTCCCTTACCCAAGCTTGTACTTTTAGCTCCAGAAGTTTCCAGTTCAAGTCTAGAGGCCTAGTGGCACCATTCAAGATGGCAGCTGCTACATTAACACAAACCAGTTGTATTTTGATTATCTGCAAGACAAATCCAGAAATATACACTGATATCTTCATTATTTTGAAAATATAATCTGCTTAGTTCCTCAGAACCAAGGAAGTACTTGTACTTCCTTATAACTAAATAAGCTGTTGCCCAAACCACGACAAAACAAGAAGGACCATATAACACGAGCATTACTCATTAACTTGGATGTGAGGAAGATAGCTGGGATAACATGACTGAAATATCTATATATAAACA
>NW_020799107.1:35759066-35808597 GCF_003259725.1 Athene cunicularia
TGGGTGCTCAGTGGTTTCTTACAAATCTACCACACCAATGGGATTTTTCCCACTATATTTATACACAAAACTTGCAGAATTAGTACTTTTCCAAGTCCATCCTCTCTCGGATGATTGGTTAGTAATTTACATACAGTTCAAACACTGCTGACACAATACTTCTACTACTGCGCATGCTCAGGGGAAGGGTCTTCACCTGGGCAAGGGGCTTCTTGACCTACAGGTGGGATTTTTAGCATTATGATGAGGGTAGTTCAGCGAAGGACACATGGACCTTGAGTTTGCTTGCCAAGTTGGCAACATATCCTCTTCAAGGCTCTGGGATGTCCTTGCTCAAAGGCGGCTATTGACTTTTTCTCCTGAATAGGGATGCCTTTGGCTTTGACGTAGACAAAGAACATGGTTCTTGACCTAAGCACAATATTGCTACGTTGTTCTAAGAGTTTAACATTTAACACTAGGTTAAACATTAAAATACTTGCTGTGCGTGGTTCAGCGACCCAATGGTGCTTGGTAGGCTGGTTGTGAATGTCAGCCTCCCTTATTAATTGCTTAGTCCTTGCAATGGAATGATCCTCGTTCTTCCTGACTTATCTTCTTCTGAGTCGCCACTGCTCTCAGGGTTCTGTGTCTTTTCACATTGGTTGCTTTTCCAAATCTTTGAGTTACTGAATTGTTACTAAACTGGCAGTGTCATTTCTCCACTGTGCCCTTCACTTGTTTCTGCTTCATTGTTTGGCTAAATAGCCTGTGTGCTTCCTTGCATATGGGCTAATGGCAATAACCATGCTCAGCAACAATGTCTACAGTGTAAGCAGGTCAAAATCACAAGTCCGTGCCTCACAAAACTCTGTTTGGCCCTAGTCACATAACCACCCATAAATCTGCAGCCATAACCCCGTAGGCTTTTGCACAGTGCAATTTGCATTCATGTGTGTCTAGTATTTATATAGCCTAGGTGTCTAAATGCAGGCATACCTGCTGAGTATTTATTGATCTATTACCAGAGCACGTGAGGAATGCAAACCAGCTACCCAGGACCCGGCTCAGAGTGGCAGTGAAAGGACATAGTTTATTTTAAGACAGACTGCTTGGGGGGTGAAGTTCACAGGTAGCCTTCTGACAGCAGACAACAGTAACCACGTTGTCTGTTCCTGCTCATTCCTGTGCTGTGTTTGCATAGGCATTTATACAGCTGCAAAGTGAACTGAGCCAGGAAAAGGAACGTGGCTGAAAAGTAATCTTTTCTGGGTTTATTTTAACCTGGAGCGATTCCTCAGTTTGGTTCACGGTGTGGCCACACAACACCTTCTGGGGGGCAAGTCGGAGGTGGGAATGAGCAGTTGGGGCCTGGCAGGTGGCTGCTGCTTCATGTAATTTCAGAAGTACCGCTGCTGAACGGCTAAGCTGCAGTCCCAGGAGGTGGTATCACCTTGCTGCTGCCTGCGGTCATCTTCCAAAGTGCCTTTCCCTGCTCCCCTCCTTGGCTCCCAGCTGCCATCCTGGCCCTGGCATGGCTCTGGCATCGGCATGGGGCACTACAGGATGCTGAATGGCTGTATTAGTACTCAAATTCTGCAAGTGTGGTAGCGCTAAATGATTCTCAATCCAGACACTTCTTAAACAAATTCATTACGCTAATCTTTAGGAATCTCCGTGCAATTTGGTTCTTACATTTGCTGTGAGAAATATTTCTTTTTTTTCCCCTGCACTCTACAAATGGTGTCAAGTAAGTGGTGTAAGAATGGAGAATAAAATTTTGAAATTGTTTTTCTTTCTGTTTGCTTCTGGGTTTATATTTTGTTTTGTTAGGTTATGCAAAACTAGTACCACTTGGTATTTATTAAGACACACAGATTAAAAATTAAAAAAAACCCAAACAAACCAGAAAAATGTGAATACCTTTGCAGGCTGGTTACTTAAAAGGAGAGGATATCTGAGAGATTTTTATACTGGAGACAGGAAAAACCCAACTTTGTCAGCAATATAATGGGAGAAAAATATCACAGTTGTGTAAGATACACAGCACAGAGTGTTAGTTTCTCAGCAGCTGTGACAGTTATCATGACAGCTAAAGCCTTGAAACTTCTGTTCAGCATTTTTACAAGCAAAACACCACACTTAAAGTAGAGAACTCTGCCAGCAGTCATACTCTTGTAAGTAAAGGGATTATGAAACATAAGCATTTGGATGCTGATTTTTATATTGTCTGTCAGGCCTGAATAAGCAAAGACTGATGAGGTATAGCATTTTTTATACTTTATATCCAAAATCAAGTTTAGGCTGACTTTTAGAATGAAAGGTAGGACATGTTTCTAAAAAATTTTTCAGAAACCCTCACAACATTTGGTATTCAACAGCAGCTGCTAAGCAGAAATTTCTAGCTGTTGAAACTGGTGAGTTGTTGGAGGAATATTAGATCCATATTGTCTCAATAAAGTGAGAATTCTATTTCTGTGTCTTGTATACTGTTTTGATAGTATAATGAATTTAAAAACAAGAAAAATCTTGCGGCCTTAAAATATGTCATGTGTTTATTCTGTCAGCCCGGAACACGCGTTGAGCACAGGCTGTGGTGTCTGCTGACCTTTCTGCAGATGTGTTTCCACCTTACAATAAATTCAGTTCTGGTCGAGGGCCAAATAATTACTGCTGTGCACGGTGCTCTGCGGTGGCTGCGTGGCCTGAGCTCTGCAGCATTTTGGGGGGGCACCGCTGTGCTGACTGCGTGAGGGCCACGTGGGCTACTGCCCGTTTTGCCCCACCAGCCCCAGCACCACAGAGGTGTTCCCTCCTCGGCTTTTGTGCCCTGGAAGTGGGGAGGGGAGCAGTGGGGCCTGACGGTACCAGGATTATGAACAATTCGAATGGTACTGCCCCACGTTACCTAACATACCTGGTCTGGTTTTTAGCTTTTACAGGGGTTTTATGTTGTATTTGCTGCCTCTGCAGAAGTTATCAGGATAACACTAGAAAGATTATGGGAAAATTAATGCCATTTTTCTGTTTGCACATGGTAATGCTCTGCAAATACTAAACTATTTAGAAACCTTGAGAGCTTCTACAGCCTTTGTAGGTGTCATGGAGTTATTTCAGACATTTTTGCTATCTCTTATCACCTAAGTAGATGTGTTGGTTGATGTTGGTAGCGTGCCCCTGTAGTGACAAGTGTTGAAAGGAAGATGAAGAAGCAGTGTAAATAGTTTCCAAGGCTTGTGATCTTTTTCTTACCCAATTTGTGAATTGTGGAGGACTCTGATTGTCACATTTTATGGTTGTGATTCAGAAGCATCCAAAAGCTTCCTAGAAGGCTACTGTGTCTGCACTCGAGTAGCACTTGCTTTCAATTCAAGAGAAAGGTTCTGATAAAGCTTCCTTTGGTTTCATTTACAGTTATATCACAGTTAGCAATAGGCTTTGTACTGTATTAGTGTAACGTAATAATTCTCGATGTTGAAGTAGCAGTTGACATTTCAAGGACTAATTTCATATACTTTTTAGTAGAGACAGCTTTGTACAGCACCTTTACCTCTTCCTTTGTCTGGGACAGAGTGCTACAGTGAGCTCTGCTTGCTATTTCTTACATGTTGGATTTTTTAGTAGTTTTCTGCTGAGATGTCAGTGCTTACATTTGAACCTGAAGGATGCATTTTAATGTAGTTGACATAGGGAGTTATAAAATTGGATTTCTCTGCAGTCTTCACAAAGCTAAACAAAGGGAATAGGTAACCCAAAAGGGCCCCTGTATCCACAGGGAAGTCCGAGAGCTTTCTGTTCAGCAGGTGGAGTGAGCTCTCGGAGTATTTACGGCTCTGTTCCAGTTGGAAGACCTTTCTCAGTCTGCTGTGATTTATGCTCTCCGGTGTGTCATCTCATGTCTTCTTTCTTTTCCATCCCTCACTGCTGCTTCTTCCCCTTACCTATTCATTACAGGAGTGATTAAAACAGTTGAACCTGAAAATAGTAACGCCTGACTCTGAGGGAGAGAAAAAAGAATAGGGAAGAGATGAATGACACCAAAAAGCACAGGCAGCTTAGTGTCAGAGTCAGTTAAGAAGGGAAGAAAGCTTCTGGATACTGGGAGAGCACAGCCACAAGATGCTTTATGGGTCATTCACACCTTCTCCTTCATCGAGATTGCCAGCTGTGGAGGCCATATGTTGGTATGGACTGCATCCCTCCAACCTGGAGCAAAATAACAAATGATTCTACCAGTTTGTTGAAGGAGCACTTACTGGGGAATATTCCCTTGTCCTCTTCTATCTGTTACCACCTAAGAGCCACTCAAAAGAGAATCATTCCAAGTGTTCTTTGTTCAAGGCAGCTTTCTGAGCCCTGGAGGTATTCATGATACAAAGCAGGAGAACTTTCACGTGGATGGGATTCTTAAGCTATATTTATAATTAAGCTAGGATTATTTTTTTCACTCCACCCCTGTTTTCCCCACCCTACACTTCTAAGCCTTTGAAGAGAGGCCAGCCGTCTGGCTTGTATGTCATAGTTCTATTTCTGGAGTGCTTCCAGTGTCAGAGATTTCTGGCAGCTTAGAGGATTTTATCAAATGGGGACCATGAGACCATCACACCAGCAGAATTTCTGCATCCCTGCCCTTCTCTGTGTTACAAGAGTAAAGCAGAGAGACACACAGGTTCCAAACTGGAAGATGGAATTCCTGGGATGAACTGTCTTCCTGAGATGTGTGTGAATATGGATGTAGTGTAGAGTAAGCATTCCAGCTTTCTCTTGATGCTGCACTAAGGCTGTTGAATGCCCTCGGTGTGTTACCGCTAAGACAAGCTCGTGGAGATCCACTTATTTATTTGAAGTTGTTTATTCAGAGCAGCCATGAGAATGGAGAAAAAGACTGATACTGGCGTTGGCCCAATTCTATACCAGTGCTAATCTCTGACTAGCTGCAGATCCCAGCCCTAACTAGATTGAAGGGCATATTAGTTTACAAATACGGGTCCCTATGATCATCAGCTGTATGCTTTTGCTTCTATTCTGTAGGAAGCTCCCTTGGTACTTAATTTTTCTATACTTAAACTGTGGACAAAATAATCCTTTTTCCTTCTGTGCAATGTGTGTCAGCACCGGTTGATTAAATCCTGGCATTTCTGTTCTTTAAGGAATATAAGTAATTACACTAAATTGTGTATTAGATTTTGAAATACGGTCTGATGGTTGTTTAAGGTTTGGCTGGGGGTTTCAACAAACTTGCTTCCTTCGAGATTATTAAGTGTGAAATTAAATTCATATCTATAAGAATACAGCATTTATGGCTGTCAACAAATATCTCCCAGTCTGTTGTCATGGATTAGTGTAAGATTAAATATGTTTAAGGTATGCAGTTTTTCTTTTTCAGATGGAAAAATGAAAAGGCTGCTGACTTGCCTTACATGGTGGATGTTTGTAGTGGAGCGGGAAATTGGGCCTATTCCTTCCAAGTCCTAGGCTAGTAATAATATGGTCATTTTTCCTTCCTTTGTGTGCTCCTAAAGTTCAGTCAATTTGGTTTTTTGAGGGTACTTAAATCTTATTATGAATGACTTTTGAAACTAATTATAATTACGTGTGATCTTTTATCTTTGGAATCAATTCTGGAGAGGTCGGTACAACAGTTAATTAATTTTCTTGTCTCTGGTTATTGATTGCTCAGCTTGCTTTGTGTAAGCTGTTCTTGGTCCAGCTTAACTGGTCCTTTACATGCCTTATCTCTTGTCTTTGGCTGAGTCTCTTATATACAAAGTAGTTTTTTTTCTCCAAAGAGATAGTAACGTGGCTTCATTCTTAAGGGCTTAAGCTATAAAAACCTCATGCATAAACTGGGTGAGTTAACTTTTGACCCCATTTTGGCTAACAGTAGCAACCATCAGCAGATGAAAAACTTTATCTTTCCACGGCACTTTTATAGTGTTTGCACGGAGTCAGATAAGAGCTGGAGGAATTCAGCCCCTCTTATAACATCACTTCGCTGTGCTCAGTGAGAAATTGTTTTGTAGCAATAAAAAAAATACTTAGATTGCTGCATAAGGCAAGGCATGCGGTACATTTTATCTCCCAGATTCAGACTTTATCCTGTGTGGAAAACTAGAATTGTTTATATTCTCTTCTCAGCTAATGAGTTTCTTTTTTACCTAAAAGCATGATTTTATGGTAGGTAGTTGTTGTGATGCAACTGGCCAACTGTGTTTTGAATTCTTTGGAATAGGCTAATGAGCATTTAAACTGGATTTTTCTTCTCAGGTCTGTGTTCTAGATCTGATGGATGGGCTAAAGACCCCAAACAGGCTTCATCCTATAGGTTTTATTTCCACTGTTGGTAGGGAGAACTGAAGGATTGATGTGGAGCTGGTGCTTTGCTTGCTATGGGGTAATCATAGCTGTGTTTTTTTTGTTTAAATTTTATGAATTGCAGGTTTTTTTCTGCATAAGACATGGTAGAAGTATGTGATTTGCATGGTGAATGGGCAATGTGAATGTATTGACACTTCCTTGTACCTGTGAAAAGAACAGCAGCAACCAGACATCCTTTATAGAAGAAACTTTCTTAATTCTGTCCCCAAGCCTGTGGGTTGAGATCTACACGCGTGGACATGGTTAGGTCTGTTACATGTGTTTACCAAACTACATCCTTGAAATCATCCCACCTGTATTTCAAACCGTCAATCTACTCTTCAAGGCCATAACAAATAGTTCAAATCAAAGGTCAGGCCCAGACACTCGCATTTCTTGTGGTGGAATTACAGGATGGAGCGAGTGAGGTGCTGCCCTGCCAAACTTAAAGCTATGAAACATCAAAGAGGTAATTCACACTGGTGTGGCAAGTGCAGGAAGTGACAGAGAGATAATAATTAAAAATTAGCATAGTGCTCTTAGGCACTGGAGCTGAAGCCTCTTCTTGCACCCTTATGTATATCAGCAGATCCAGCCGGATCGGCAGTCCTCCCTGCAACTGGGAGGGTTTGAGGGTCATTCATCATTTAAACATTTTCTGGCAGATTTTTTGTTGTTATTGCATTTAATCTTTAATCTTGCTTTGTATCAAAAACATCATCGTGCTTTATCTTCTTGGTATGTTGGTGGAAGGATCTTTTTTCGGGGGAAAAAAATGTGGCACTGGAGAAATCTGGCTACAGTTATCACCAAAGCTTAATGGAAATTCTTGCTCTTTGTGGCTTGCAGGAATTCAGTGGCAGAGGAAACAGGCCTCTCATTTCTGTTCTGTATTATTCTGGTGCAGACCATGGGAGCACTTGAACTCTGTAAATGCAAGTGCCAGCAGGCTGGTAATGTTGTTAACTAACTGCATGGGGGTGCTGCTCAGTCACCTTAAAACTCTGGGGAAATCAAGCCCACAGAACTTTAACAAAAAAGGCTAGACTTAAGCTCACTTAAAATATTTATTGACCGAAGGAATATGTGGGGACATTATTGTAAGCAGCATAATAATTTTCCAGATGAGTACCCTGCTTGTTTCTTTAATTAGATGACCAGTGCTTAAGCAGCCAAGGATTTGGGGAGAGGGTGGAGCGGGGAGGTGGGGCAGGAGGAAAGTCATGTCTCTTTTTTGTAGTGGGCTCTGTCTTGGTCAACTTTCAAAGAACTTAGCTTTTAGTCTTTCTCTCCTCTGCTAACCTACGTGATCTTTGTTAGAATGTTTTTCTTACCTCTCTCAACACCTTTCTACTCAATGATTTATTTTGTTAAACAAACACAAGCAGCTTTTATAGACTCCAATCCATTACTATGGTCAAATGGTCTATTTAATTTTTATTAAGATCACATAGCTGAGTTTCAGATTTATACCTGTAGTACAGTCAAATACCACGTACCGTTGTATACTCAGTTACCTTCTGAGATTTCCATAGCACATATAGCTGCAACTAAGTATTTTAAAAGATGAAATTCTGTTCCATCAGAGGCAGAGGTAGTGACCTGATGCACGTTATGAGGTTTCTGGTCATCAAGCTCCGACAGTTGTTAAGAGACATTTCCCTTTTGTTCTAAGCTGCGTTCCCTTCTGCTGCTGCACCCACTTCTTCGTCGATATTGTGATGTTTCCCTGGTAATGCGTAAAGATGCTTCTTGAAAACAGTAAGGAGGTTTTGCTGATGCAGCATCCCTTTGTACTGATAATACAAATGATTAAAGCATCAGCTGAGAACTGGTCAGGAATGTTGTCTCTCTTTGCCCTGCTGCTGGTTTTCAATCACTGAAGCCCATTCATGGGAGATAAGTGAGAGCACAGAATTGCAGAAAGTTCTCTTATTTCAAAAGACTGCTGAACTTCTTTTTTTTTTCCCCTGTAGTAAAGTTTATTGCTTCCTATATGTTTGCGTGGTACCATGGAAGGAATAGCATTCCACTTGCGGTGTAATTTAGTTCTGTAGAATTCTTCACCTTACACTTAAAGCTCTAAAAATTGCTGATTCAGCTCACTTTGGAGATTCTCCACTAATTTGGAGATTCTCCTGGCCCTTCTGTCCATATTTTCATTTAATTGTGTTAGTAAGGTTTATTGGTGCAGCCCATCCTGCATCTCTTTTCCCTGCTTTCCCTGCTTCCGTCACCACACAGTGAAGACTTTTTGCTAACCTCTAGTTTTCAGTGCAGTAATAATTAAGAGTCTGAAAAGATGTTCTTTTTGAACCTTTCTGTGTTTGGGGGATTTGATACTGTAGCTCAGACATAAAATTTTGCTCCAGGCTGACGTTTGGAATGCAAGATCTGAGTTTGAAAATGTTTCAGTTATGTTCTTATTTTGTTTATACACCGCTATAAATCTTTGAAGTAGGTAATTAATTTTGTGTTTTTGTCAACTTCTGCATAATCCATGCACCACGTTCAAGGTATCAGAACAAAAGTAATAGCTACAAGTTACGCTCTGAAACTTTTTATTCATCTGTTGGTGTTCCCAGAATATGTTTTGAGGAATTGCTTGATGTGCACACAGGACTTATTCTCACTTGACAAATTCTGAAATTTATTTAATCTCAGAAAAGGTATATATCTAACCTATGGATAACTGGTGTATTGCATGACCTATGTCATGAAAATTAGTATAGATAACAAAAGGAAATGTAGTATACTATTAGCAGTAATGAAAATTTAATTTCTCCTTCAGTTGAGGTACAAAATCTGATTAGGTTGGACTAGAGGGCTTATGTATGTCTCTGTGTGTGTGTGTCTGTGTGTGTACCTCTCTCCCCTCTCTCCTTTGTGATATGTATCCACACTTTGGTTAGTGGTTGCTTTTCCCTTGATTTCAGAATATATACTACAAACCAAAAAAAAAAAAAAAAAAAAAAAAAAAAAGCACAGAAGACAATAAACAAAGATCTTCAACTCCTATGAAACGGGTTTACATTTTTCAGCTTAGAGAAGACTCAATCAGGGATGTGGCAGTCAACAGTTAAATCGTGGCAAGCGTGGAGAAAGGAAGCTGAGTGGTCATTCGTGGTTTGTCACAGTGCAAGGACTAGATGCCATAAAATGAAACGGGCAGCTGGCTTAAAACAAAGAGAAGGAAGTACTTTTTCAGAAGGTACATGTTTGTACTTTGCAGTTTATTGCCATAGGATGTTGTGATTACCAACACTCTGGATGGGTTCAAAAACTGACGTTAATAACCCATGGGCAGTTCAATTAACCAAGCCATGGGCAGGCAATTAAACACCAAGATGTGTACACTGTCTCTAGCCCAGGAAGTCCCAGATTGTCAGAAAGGGGAAGGGTGAATATATACAGGAGGAAATATCACTGTAAGCTGAGATGTTCATGTGTTCTTCCCTGAAACAACTCGTTGCTGGGCAGTTTTGGAGAAAAGAGAGCTTCATAACTCCTGAACAGAGTCCAGAGCCATCTCCCAAACAAACAACACTTCCTTCTTTACAGGGAAGAAGCCTGACCGAAAATAACTTTTAAAAATGTATTATTTAATGGGACAAAACCAAGTGAAAAATCTCCATTAAAGGAGAGTATTGAACATCATGTTGAAATACTTCTGTATTGCCAGTCCAAAGAGACAATAATAAAATCAACTGAAATCCTACAAATCCTCCAAAATGAAATGTCCTAACATCGATTTCTTTATACTGTTTTTTTTTTTTTTTACCCTTTTCATATTTGCAAGTGCCAAGGGAAATCAGTACAGCCTGGTGAAAGAATGTAGACCTGAGGAGACTACTAATAATAATAAATACATGTATGCAGTACTTTTTATTTTGAGAGACTGCACTGGTTTTCTTACTAGTGTTTATTTTCCTACTAGTCTTTGGGATTTTTTTCCATTGCTAGGGTTTGGGGTTTTTTCTCAATAGTGTTTGGGGTATTTTTTTCAGTTACAAGTGATTTAGGCTTTTGTGTTTGTTTGACTTTTTTTCTTATTGGTGATTTTTTTTTTCTTGTGTCTGTCTTTCCAATTTATCCTGGCATTAATTTGATAATGACCTATCTGCCTAAAATACACCCAAGGTTATACAAAGGATTTCTGCAAGGCTCTGAGTAGCTTATGAAAAAGCGCATGGTGCCTTTGATTGTGAAGAGTTAGACTGTGAGCTCCCATACACAAAAGGAATAAGATTTCTTCTTTCCCCCAGTGAATTGCTTTCTGTTTAGAGGGGAATACTAGTAAGGCAAGTTTTCATCTGTGTTCATTTATATGGATAGCTTACTCAAATGGCATCTGATAGTTCTTGGAACTGGCCTATAGCGTATGAAAAGCACGATAAAGAGAAATGGCTACAATAAACTATTTATTCACTCTTTATGGTCAGTTGTGCACCTGTTTTGAAACACAGTGTGCAGATATTGCATGGTTTGCATGCAGTATTTCATAGGTGTTCTAGCTGCTAGACTTTTATCAATAGTCAAAGTTAGCTTGCTGCAAATGGATGCAGCATTGGGTGTCTGCTACTCTGAAAGGGAAAATTATCAGGCTATGTGGAAATGCATTTAATTTAAATTAAAAAAAAAAAAAGGCAGAGCACTTGGCTCTTGAGTTTGAGCTTAGTCCTCTCACATTAGTTCATAAATCTCTGAAGAAATGCTGCTGCAAAACAACTGATGATGTTTCAGATGCAGAATCTGGCTTCTCTTCTAAAATATAATACTTACTTTTATGTTTTGACTCAGGGTTGCCTTACCCGCGAGGGATTTATTGGTTTTAGTGAAGTAGGATTTTTTTTTACCTGTAGTGCTTTTCTGTTTAGCATTACTCTTGATTTGTGAGCAGGAAATGAAGGAAACAGAAAATTTGCCAACTTTAATTTGTCAGATTACATCCTGCACATTGCAGGCAATATGTATAGTAAATAAATCTCCCCACCCAGAGGCATTTTTATCGTTACTTGTTACCACACTGCCAGTTTATTTAAGAATGTGTCGTTGTCTTCTGGGCAGGTAAGTGCAGAGATAGAGTGTGCACTTTGTCTCATTCTATTGCTCTTCTAATTGAGTAAAAACTTACTAAAAAAACCTTTTCATTCAGATTATAGATTGCTTCCCATGTTTTGTTTTATAATTCCATTGATTTGATTGAAAGGAGTAAGCTGTGAGGCTTTATCAAGTATTAGACTTTGAGAAATACAAGCCAGTCTCTGCTCTGCAGGAATACCCAGGAGCTAAAGATGTTTTCTTCTCAGAGAGGACTTCAGAGATGTGAAGGTAGGAAAGACTATTTGAAGTTTAAATAGTCTTACTGTGCTTGCAAAATATCATGAAGAGCTAGGATGGTACTGAAGAGAAGCAGTTCTGTGACTTTATTCATAAAACTCTTACGTAACCTCTTCTAGTAAGTGAGAACATTTCACTGCCTTGATAGCATCACACTAAAGAGATAATGACAAAAAAAAACCCCAAAACAGCTGAGAAATGGGAAGTGTGTAGCAGGGGAAGGCAACATTTGTTCTAGACAAAACCAAGATGCTTGGTTGCTTTCTTTAGAACAAAGACCATGAATCACACCCACAGTCACAGTATCTTTCGCAGTGTGAAGAGATGAGGAGAAGAGGCCCCCTTGTCCCTTTGGTGATAGTAAAACAGGTGTGAGGATTGGATTTTTTCATGTAATAGACTTTTACCTTTTTCCTTTCAGTATTCAATATGCTACTAAGTTGAGGATGGGACTGTTCCGAATAGTTAAGATTTGTAAAATAACCAGTGTTGTTATTGAATTAGTGCAGCAACTGCCAAGGGAGAGAAGTGGGAGGTAACGCTGCCAGAAGAGAAGAGACAGCTGAATGCTTCTCCAACACAAATGGCTGGTACTGGAAGTGGTTGGCTCCCTGTCTTCTGCACTGTTTCAATTCTAGATTTCTTTTAAAAATACATAGTGACACTTGAGTGAAAAATATGAAAAATGCTATGAAATGCAACATGTCTGTCCTGGATAATGATGAAAAGACCAGAAACGATGGATGTTTGGTTTTTTCTGAATCCTGGAAATGTTTCCTTAGCTACTATAATATTCAAGGCTCAGCCTCCAGCAACTATCTGCAAGATAATGGAAGTGTGATTTTCTTTCAGCTGCTCTACAGAGTGATGTGACATCCAGTCCTAGAGCATGGATGTTTATGGTGAAGGGCAAGGAGAAAAACTGTGTAAAATAATTTTAATTTAATAGTGTTATATTCAATTATTATTGCTTAATACAAAGTTGGGTCTATAGACATGGAAGCTGTGTGCTTCTGCTCCAGAAATTTGAGCCTTAGAGGAAGAAAACAGAGCAGCATTTGGGTTTTGTAGTTGAAGATACGGCATATATGTCAGCACAGCTTTTGTGAACCTGTGAAAGGGAGCTTTTTATGTTTGTATTGTCCCTCCCCTTGAAATGAGGGCAAATCACTTTTCTCTCACAATGCAACAGAAGGGTGAGTGAGGCTGTTCAAATAACAGTTCGTGCCAAATGCTGCTTGTGGGTAATAGTTCTCAGATAGTCAAAATGGAAATTTGCTTGTTGCTGTTTTCAGCTGTCTGGATAAGAGTGTTGATTGGAAGTAAATGCCATCTTACACTAGGTCAGATTGGATGGGTCAGCAATTTATTAAGCCTAGTTCATTTAAAGCATTTCAAAACAAACAAATTAGTCTTAAGCCTTTTTGCATTTGTAACTGTGTAAGGAATTGAAACAGACTTTGTTAGCAGTCTTAGAAAAATAAAGCCTTTCTCTCCTTACCCCCTTTCATCTCTTGCTTTTGCAGAGTTCACGTACCTCTGGGTGTATCTTCCGAGTAAATCTTTCCTTAAGAAGACAGTGCTGTAACGTATGTATGTAGATATATTCTGTCCTGTATATTAAGATTTAGAAGGAGTTGTAAAGTACTGCAGAGAGAGAACCTAGGATTGGAAATGGGATTTTCATCACCTCTTCTCCATTAGTGGTTGTATCTCAAGTTGAAAAATCTTCCTCTCTAATTTAGGAAGCCATATTTGAAGTACCCATTGCTTCAGGGTGGAGTAGTCTGAGATTCCAAGGCAAAAACTGGGGGAAATGCACAGCTTGGGTTCATCTACTGAGAACTACATCTGCAAGAGTATTTGCTTGAGCTGTTATGTCAGCTCGTGTAGGGCAAGGCAGAGTAATGGGAGTTACTGAAATGATCAGTTCTCAGTGACTGAAAGTATGTGACTTAGAAATGTGGAAGAGTAATGGGGAAGAGGGGGAATTCAGTGCACAAAACATTTTTCAGAAGTGTAATCAGGGACGTGATGATTAATTTTCTCTTCAGAAGTAGTTATGTTACACTGCTAGTGCTGTTATATGTGATGTATGACACCGAGCTGCAGTGCCACTCTGTAGGCAATGGGATTTCAGGGAAGGTACTTTTAATGCCAGTTGGATAATTACTCCTGTAGTAGATTCAGTATTGATTTGACAGTAATCAGAATTTCACCCTTTGCCTGTCTCCAGCACATTCGCAGTGCAGATCAGTCCTTTTAATAAACATAAACATCAAGTAGGCCATGAAAATACAACCTGCAAAAGATGGTTGCTTTTAAGGTTACATTTTCAATAAGGACTTCAGATAGGTGTATTTCTTAGAAAAAGGACTTCCTAGCTCTTGAAATGGGTTTAGGTGCTTCTGAACAAAAGTTTCTTCTCAATGAGTTCAGTATGAAGTTGTTCTTCACAACTGATTTTTACATTGAATACATTTGATGGCAAGAGTTTGTTGTTGCAGTTCCCTGGACATAACATAGAAGAACCAGATGCTGCTGCTATCTCTCCAGAAGCATTTACAGTCATTCCTGGTGCATTCAAGGAGATTATACTGTTTATGATTTCAAGCATTGTGTAGTAACAAAAAGCTGATATAAATATGAGGCAAAGATAGTATCAGACAAGTACCAGCGCTATAAATTTCACACGTTAAACCCTGCCAATATAAACCAGTCGTTGACGCTGTGTGGGGGTTTTTTCACACACACACACACACACACACACACACACACACAAAGTTTTTCTATTGTCTTAAACTGGCATAAACTGGTGGTGGAAGGGCGTTGCTGACCATTTTGTTATTAATGAGAAAGTGAAGGTAAAATAGTTTCTCTAGTGTTGTGTTATTGTAGAAAACTTAGTAGCTGTGGTTTTAGTGAAATGTCCTGCTATAGGAAGTTAAAAGACATGCTGCCATCAGAGCCTGGTCCCTGACAGTACAGTAAAACTAGACAAAATAAGTTTAACTTTTCTTTATGTTCTTTCAGCACAAAATGTGAGTTTGTATTGGCACATAAGCAATACCTGACCCTTTGTGACTTGGGAAAAGGTAGCACCAAGACTGGAGGAAAGGGCAGGTAACTGATTTTTTTTGCACCCCTTATTCTTTCTAAACAGCTGGGGGAAAAACCACCCAAGGTACTGAGATAATGACCAAGAGTAAAGAAGTGAAGGCTGATGTCAGTGAATTTACCTCGTACATCAGTGTTGGGCAAAAAAGCACGATTTTCAGGTTTATGAACTCAGTTGGTGTGTAGCTTAAATCTTAGTTTTGAAATACAGCTGAATGTGAAGCTTGTGAAAAATGTTCTTTGGGATGCAGAAGCTGTCATACTTTCTAATTTGTCTGATCCCACAGGGCCATTCTAGATTCAAAGAGGTTTTGGTGAATTTAAGATTTGAAGTAGGTCTGCATGCAAACACTCTTTTCTCCTAGCAGATCTTTTCTCTGCATATCTTGACTTGATATTTTAATTTGAAAGGGAATGTAATATTTATTTCACAAGTGCAAATTATGTAGGTTCTCATTTCTGTTGTCTAGAATGTCTTATTTTTTATTGTGTAGAATGGCATATGTAACTTTATGGTGTATGTGAATGTATATGGGGCATAGTTTATGTTAGAAATAGGATTTCACTTGGAAAAACAGGCATTAAAACCAAGGCATATTTCTGAGCCTGAATTTAACGGAAGACCTTCTTTTTCCATTTAATAATATCTACTAGTTGGTATATAGAAATACACAGATACATCTTGATTTCATTTCGATGTTGTTGTCTCACCTCTCTCATGTTTTAAAATAGGTGTCGAAGAACTTCATTCTTGTACAACATACAGCATTACATTGTAGTTCTTGCTGAGTATGAGTAACTTTAGCTTGACAGGAATAAAGAAGTCTTTTAAATATTGACTGTGGTGTGGAGCTAAACTTGTGGAAGGACACTGAAAATCAGAATTTTGTCTTCTGCTCAGCTGGTTGGGTATTCACTGGGACCTTTGGCTCATGTAAACTTGGGTGCCAGTAGCTTGTGCACAGAGAGGTTGGTCTACTTAAATTCTATCCCACCATTTGAAGTGAGGACTAATTAGTCATTAATGGTCTGATCCCCTGAAGTATTTAACAAAATATTCTGTAAAATTAATAGCGTTAACCTGTTTTTTTACAAAAGTTTTCCAATGAGCTCAAGGAAAGAAAAAATGCTGCTTATTCCTATAATCTCTTTTCTCTAGAGTAATATTAAGTTTTCCAGTCATGCACAGGTGGGAGAGAGATTTAAAACAGTTGCATATGTTATATATATAGAAGCTGTTACAAGCTAAAGTGTAAAACTTCTGGTCATCTATAGCTTTGACTAAGTGCAGTCCTTTGAGGAAATTATATACTTGCAGAAGGGAATAAAATATTTATCTCTCATTAATGGATTTTAAGGTAGAATAAATTATTTTCCAAAGATGATTGGGGATTCTGAATTTTAAAAATGAATGTCAGTGCTCAAGACTAGTTTTTGCTGAGCAGTTTTGGCTATAAAGGAATGAGGTGTAATGCAGTTTTCATTCCATAGTTCTGCTCTTCTGGATGAGCTTAAAAACAAATACATGTTCTGTCCTTGCCAACACTTCAGTGGTGCTGCTCAGATTTATCCCATTAATCATACATTTTTTTTTCAAAATTATTGCAGTTGTATGTATTATGTAGTCAGACACCTCCATGTCTCGCAATCGCTTTGCGTCACAACTTCCCATGCCAGCATTATACCCCGAGCTAAATGATGTTGTCATTACCAGATCTATGTTCTACTTTTGTAAGATCTTAGATAAAGAACTCTATAATTTCTTGTAATTAAGACCAAATTTAATTCCAGGCATGGTGAGACAAAGAAATGTGTTGTGTTTACAAAGAATGTTAGTAACTTAAATTTTATACTGTCAGTGTTACTGATTGCAGATGTCCGTCAGTGTAACGTAAAATCTTTTTTCCTGTGTTCTTCTGTACTAATAACATGCTGTAAGGTAAAAAAAAAATAAAAAAATCAGAAAATAGAGACTTCAACTCAGTAGGTAAGAAAAGGCAGAACTTATATAACAAATAGTTTCAATTTGCATATCTCTAGTAGTATTCGTCAGTCTTTTAATCCTTCAAAATATTTCCTTTTTCCCTGTTTTTGTTTTAAATGCGTTCTGCTTATTTCCCAAAGAAAATTAAGGTTGTCTCTTACTCGTTCCATCCACTTATTCACCCCCTGAGTTTTGAAATGGGGTAAATGGTGGCTTACAGATCAAATGAAAGGGTCTCCAGAGGAAAACATAAGAATGGTAACATTTATCTATGAAATGGGGAAGCCAAAGAGCTGGTTTTGTCCTTTTAGATAAGTTGAAGTGTCAGTTTTGGCTTTTCTGAATTGTTGAATGGAACACCTGATGATGTCAGGTGCTGGTTTTAACTTTTCAGCCCTTAACATACATACCTTTCTGCCTATGTATTTCTAACTCTTATGTCCTGAAGTGGTATTTAACAAGCTTAACATAAGCATTTGCAATTATCTAATAGCACCTGAAAATTGCTTACTAAATGACAGGAGGAAGTTTCATTTGCATTCCATATCTGATGTTAAATCTGCTAATCCTCCACAGAGTCTGCCAGGAAAAACAATGTAGACAGACTTGAATTTTATTAAAATCAGAAATCAAGCACGCTGCTTCCTACTCTTCTGTTACACACTGCAAGATAAACATTAAAACCTTCTGAAATATATTAATTATTTGAACCATTGTATTCCTCATTGTTTTCTTGAAATGTGCTTTAGTCACAAGCTCTTTCCAGAGCATACATTAACAGCCCTTCCCTCTTGGGTTTTCTTCCCTCACCCCAGGAAAGCTCCGTGTTTGCTCTTGTTTATATAAATTAATCTCTGTATCGTGACAGGTTGTTTTCCCTTCATTAATGAGAGTTCCTAATTGGGCATAATAAATGTTTACTCATGTTACTAGATAATATTATATGAAAGCATAACAGAGATAAGAGACTATGAAGAAAAGAAGCATTCTAAAGATTTTTGGAAAAGATATGAAAGCCTTTTTTTTTGCCAATATTTTCCTGTTTTATTTGAGAATGGCTTCTGGTGCAGCTGTGTAACTAAGACTATGTCAGACAATATCCATTATTTATTGGCCTGGTTAGCAAACAGGGACACCTTTGACTACAGCAAATTGTGAGGTCAATTTATTGCGCTTTACACCAACTGAAGACCAGCTTTTTTGTATTTATATTCTCTAAAATTTTCCATTTGGCCTGAGCTTCTCTGGGGAAAGCAATAGGAACTTGGGGGAGGGGAGCAGAAGAGAACTTGAATTTGTAGAAAGTTGGCAGGTGTAATTGTGCCTTTTATTTGCTATCCAGGTGCATCAGATCAAGTTACAGACCAGTCTCCCCATAAAGGCAAATTTTCCTCAATCTAGTAGAAACTGCAGAAGATACATGTTAAGGAGATAAATTTTGCAGCTGTTATGCACTGAAATGATTCAATACCCTGTCTTCCTACTGAGTAAAATTGAAAGAATTAAATGCTATTGAGCTGCCCGAAATACACCGAACTTTGATTAAAACTGGCTTGTCAGTTTAAAAGTAACTTCCTTGTGCTACTCAAAGGGCATAAATAGAGCTATTTTACAAGGGAACCATGAAGAAGGATGTTGGCACTAGAGGCACAAGAAGGATTCTTCCCCTACTCTTACCAGCCGCACCCGAGCAGCCTGTGTGCGTTAAGGGCCCGGTACTGCCACGCTGGAATAGTGAACACTGGATCCCTGATTGTCCAGGGACACAAGAGCAAGGTAATTAGGATCAGGAATTGGAAAATTGAAAATTGGTACCTACTTGTACTTGAGTTGCTGTCTTTTTAGCTCCATGCATTGAGATGTTTCTTTTTAAAACAAATTATTTTCATAAAATTAGTTATGTAGCGGTTCTGATTTTGAGCTGGTACTTAATTCTGCATGTAAGGACACTTTCTGGTGTCCTAGCAAGGAATGCAGGGATTGCAGTGTGCTGAAGGATTGCTGTGTCACTCCCTCCCAGGGCTTGGGGTCTAGTTTATCCTGGATAAGAGGTAAGAGGAGCATCTGAACAGGCGTGGTTTAGTGCAGCATTACTGGCTGTGCCATCCCCAAGCCTCTCTCTGCCTCCGAGTGGAAAGGCTGAGCAGGGGGAGGTAGGGAAATGTGGCTCAGCAGGGTAAAATTCCACCTTGCTGTTAAAAGTAGATTTAACCTCTTTCTGCAGCGAGTGGGGTAAATGGGGTGAATGTAAAACTGAGGGGCTATACTGAGTCAGACCAAACATATCATAGTTCTGTGTTTGGACTCCAGTGACGCATGACAGGAGATACCTATGGGGAAGGACAACCTGTAAACAGAGTGACAGCAGGGATGTGTCTTCTACATCAGAAAAAGGGGATGTTACTGAAGAGCTGGCTAATTCAGTTGTGCATAACTGTGCTTCATATTCTGTGCTTTAGGGATATTTTTGGGTTTAAATCACCGTGTAAGAATTCTCCTCTGTGTGGGAAACAAGGATCTCTTTAAGTTAGCCTTTGTGCATCTTTAGCTGTTAATTTTGTCTCAGATTGGTTATTTTCATGGAAAGTGTCATTTTATAGAAATTATTCTGATGTATTTTGCTTCCAAAATGTTATCTGTTATTACATTGACTTTAACTCTTAAATCATTCAGAATAATGGTTATGGTATTAATGAAAGGGCTTGGTGCACTTTCTCCTCTTGGTTACATCATGGAAACCTGATCCAAATCACCTTAGAGCAGAAGAGTGGGATGGGATAATACAGGGAATTATTGTCCATGAAGAAGAGAAATTTCTTAGCTGAAATAGAAATTCCGTCACCTCTTGACACTGAGTTATTTGTGGCAAAAATCGATTTGAAGAATCTTGGATATGGATTGTAAAGGAAAGGGGTTTTAGGCAGTAACATAAAATGAACTGTGTATAACAGAAAGAACTTGAGGGAAAGATGTTGTCTCCAGCATAAACTGGTAGAGCTAAGAATGCTAGAGGAGGGAGAAATTAAGTTGAATAGAACGTTGGATCATTCATGAATCGTAGTAGCGCACTGTCTCCTCTTTTCCTTTTCTCCTGTGCTGGATAATGCCACATTCCTCTGGTCTGCCTTGGAAAATATTAAAGGATCATGAAATAGACTTTGAAGGCAGCAGCTCAGTGACAGAGCATGGTGTGTGTTGACTTGTCAGCAGAAAAGCATCCAGTCATGATGCACAGGTTTGTCTCCACAAATGAAAACAAAACACAAAACGCTAAAACTGCAGGTACAGTTGAAATGTGCACATCGAGTATGTGTTTGAGAGACAAGTCAAGGGGGTTATAAACAGCCCCTCTTTAATGCTGCAGAATGTCACTGTGCACATACCGTGTGCTGAATTGGAGAGAACTGTAACTATGGTTAAGATTTATTTGGGATTTTGCAGTGGGTTTAGGGATTTGACCAACACTTTTGTGTTTCTCTTTCAGTAAGGAATGAACTGTGGGTGACCTGTTTACTTCATAGCTTGCTAATAACCTCTAATCTGGAGGCTGATGATAGTCTTTGCTCTTTTAGGTTACCTTGCTGCTGATTAGTGCTTCTATTTTGGTTGTAGCATGTGTGGAAAGTTTGGATACGTCTAGAGTGTGAAATACATATTCATCTGGTATAGTCTGGTCCTGCCCAGGTCATTGCCTGATTAATGTTCTTCCCTTGGAAGAGAGGTAAACACATCCTCATGGAAGGACTGAGTAGTCTCATTGCTTCACTTTTTGTCTTACCCCAATGTCATAAAAGACAAATGACTCACAGGAAGGAGAGAATTTGTTTTTCTGCAGTAGAAGAGCACTCAGTGAGGCAGAGCCACGCAGTGTAATTCAGGTACTTCTTTGGATATTTTGTTATAAAAACCACCACACTTCTAGGTTTCTATTTTAATTTTCAATATAAAGAAGCACATACGGTGTTTCAGCTAATTAGTTCCTTCAGGACAGAATTATGATGAGCAGTTGCTCTTTGTTTTTCACAGATTTTTCTTCTTAATCCTTCTTTAGATCCTGGGCTATAGTCAGAGAAATCTGGACCATCCACAGGAGATAGTCTTGGAGGTGCACTGCAGGTATGCTGTGGCTTTCTCAGTGTCTGCTGAAATATATTCATAAACCCATGATTTAAAAAACAAATCTTAATCAGGATGGCTGAACTCCCAATGCGTAAAGTTGAACTTTGTGTTGATGGGTTTGTTGGCAAAACTCTTTCAAATAATTCCTGCCTGTGTCAACTGAAAAAAATAAAAAAAACAACCAACAAAAAAAACCCCAAAGCAAAACAAATAAACCAACAGGAAAAAGAAGGAAATCCTTTGACCTCTCTGCCATGGTCTTGAGTACCATTTTCAGTTCAGTGCTTGGAGGTGTTCAGAGCTTCCCGCGCAGGCGGCGTGTACGTCTACACAGGGTGTGCAGAGAGATTTCTGACTGAATGCGCTTGGCAGCCCAGAGCAACGTCTCTGGTTTGGTGCGAACCTCCACTCAGGCTTGTTTCTCCTGCTGGGGATTTGCATGGGCGGAGTGCCATTTGAGCTGATTCTGCTTTTTAATATCTGAACTAGGTCTCCTGTGTCACTGCGATTTGCCATACATACCTCTGTGTGGGTATGTATGGCTGTACAGCTAAATACCAAACTGTCCAAAACGTTCATTGATTAGTTCTTTTTCTCTGTAAAGCCTCACCGCAGTACCTAGGGAGCCCCAAATACATGTGCAAAGCGTGCCCAACACATGTATCTCCTCTCTCTGAACATTATGCTTTGCAGTTCTACAAAACTTGTGTACCGTCACCAGGCATCTTCCGTAGCGTTTCCTTGGTATACACTTTAAAAAGGAATAAATCTAATTTACACTCTTGATCTTTAATGTTGTGCCACTGGTGAGTGCACTTACAGTTCAGATGGTGTAGCTTATCTGAAGTCGATAGACATACATTGATCTATAGTGGACAAGGAACTGGTCTTGGGTTCTAGGCTGTTGATGATAAAAATGACATTTTTCTGCATTTTGCTTTCTTTAATAGTAATGTAATCCTGACCCTTTTAAGCAGGATGTAAAGGAGCTCAGTTTTGATGTTGATTTTTCGAAATGTTTACAAGGAATTTATAACATTGGCATTGCTTAGAAAGACAAACAGATTCAAGAAATAATGTTAACTTTTAAGTCTGTGGAAACTGAAGTGCTCTGTACAGGATCCTGGCCAGCAGAAGGCAGTAACTGCTCAGCTTTGCATTGTTCATCATTGCATGCTTGCTTGCATTAGCCATCTTCACAGTATAGATCTACCGACTGAATTGTCAAGGCTTCGGGAGTAGTTCATAGGAAATTTATTGTTCTGCATGCTCAGTTCTTTATGATTCCCCCTAAATAATGTGTTCCCTTTCTGTCCTAGGCCTAAGAGTTTTGCTTTTCATGTACAATAATACTCAGCATGTTTTTATTCTATCACATGCTGGCTGGAGCCTTTCTTCCATTCCTCATCCTTTCAGGAAAGTGGGTTTCAGCTGAGAACATCAACTTTTACAATGTGAGACCTCCACTAGACCGTAAGTATACAGTTATGCTTTTCCTGGGTATGCAATGGTAGCTTAACATTTTAGTTAATTGCCATATTCTTTCAATCATTTGGGTTTTAGGTGTTTGTCTTCTTCAAACGTGAAGGATAAAAAGTTTAAAATCAAACTTCTGCTTTTCGACCCACAGCAGTTTATCTCTAAGATTTTATAAGATGACTGAATGAGAACAAACAATTGCATGCATTGCTAAATTAAAGAGTGCACAAGGGCTTTCACAGTTTTAAGTGCTTTTATTATGTTTTTCTGTCTCTGAAATGTCTTCCTACAGAGCAAATTAAGCAGTGGGTTTCTCATAACTAATACAGAACAGATGTTTTTGTCTTTTATCATGTTGGGGTTTTTGTAAGGGAAAGAATAGGTGTGCTGTATGCAATTAATTCAAACTGAAGGTAATTAAAAACCTTGTGAGACCTGTGAAGCCAGTTGTCACTAATAGCATCATTTTTTGTGCCTGTTGTCTAGCATCAGAAGTGTTCTATCCCTTCATTTAAGGGAAGAAGATTTTCATTATATGTATCATTAAAACAGGACAGCTAGATATAATAGGTATATATGTGCATCTAGGGAACTGTGCACCTTAAAATCATTTATATTTTTATATAATGTAAACAAGATTTTAAAGTAGTCCTCTTGATCCCTTTGTCAGAGGGAACCTACTTCTTCAGAGTTGGAGATCAAGATCTGAAGCTGGTTTTGAAGATGTAGGTTTTTTCATCAAAGGAATCAAAAGCCATTTAAATGGAGATTGTGTTTGTGTATCTGTACAGACATACATGCAGATGTAGTGACATGTGCATATATGTAAGGTGTTCTCTCCTGTTTTTCCCACCGCTACTTAAATGGTATTTTGGATTGTGAGAAAATGAAAACAGGAGGAGATGTTTTAAAGTTCAGGCATAGCAAAGCAAGTTAAAAATGGAAAAGCTTTCTACAAGACTTGTTTTGTGGGTTTTATTTGTCTAACAGTGATATATCACTGAAAATATGTAAATGTATGTAATATGATTTTGCAAGTAGATGTGTACTGACAGTATTATTTTGAATATTTTTCTTTCTTAATGCTTGCAAACTCACAATATTTTAATACTTTTAAAGCCACTCCATTTCCAAACAGTTTTAAGTGCTTTACTTGTGATAATGCAGCGGACAATTACAACTGTAACAGATGGGCTGAAGATAGATGGTGTCCTGAAAGTAAGTGTGTCTGTATTAAGGAGATTCTTTCTGATAGTTAAATTTGCTTCTCCATGACTCAGACATCTTGTAGAAGTCTTAACTGAATAGGATTAACATGCCAACACAGCGGTGCCCTCGGTTATGTTAGTAGTAGTATGCGTTATACAATTTCTGCTGGGGTGAATATTCTGACTATTTCAAACTGCAAAGCAACACTGAGAAATTGTTTATATCTATATGTATAAAACATTGTATATAATATGTAACTATGTTATTAATATAGCAATTAATACATTATCAATATATCAATACTATATTAGTTAATTATTTATGTGTTTGTGGGTGTGTGTATATATATAGCTATGTGCTTCCTAGGAATTAATTTTAATGTTGTCTAAAAACACTTAAGAATTGTCTCTGTAGCCTTATCCCCTTCCTTTTGGATACCATCCCAAGATATAATGATCTCTCTAGGCTATAGACTTGCTTGTGAGCAGCAAGACCTGAATGACTAGAGATCACACGTGTAGGAGAGAATGAGAGAAAAAAGAATGAAAGTATGTTTCCTCATTTTTTCTTCACAGTGATAGTCATAGTAACAGTGGGAAAGGGGAAGAAATAAACTAGAGGAATGAGGAAACATGTCCAAAACAAAGAAATGTGCTGCAAAAAAAGAGCAGAGAATGAAAGATAAATGTGTAGGTTATAGTGCTAATAAGTAGTTTAAATGATAGCAGCCTTTCTGGAGGGTTGACGGGTCAGTTAATCATAAGATTTCATCAGTAATTAATTTCTTGCTAAATGGCATTTTGATCAAGTAGAAAAATGGCTTTATACAGCCAAAATAAGTCATTTTAATGGGAATAGTTTGCTAAATTGTGTGAAGTTTTTAACCCCTGTAAAAGAACGTCTACATTATGCAAATACACATTTTAAATTTTATTTTGTAGGTACTCAGTACTGTTTGACAGTTCATCTCTTCACAGACCATGGGAAGAGCACATCAGTCACCAAAAAATGTGCTACCAGAGAAGAATGCCATTTTGTAGGCTGCCACCATCACAGAGAAAGTGGCCACACAGTAAGCACTACTCTTTGTGTAAGAGCTGCACGCTGGTTTTGAGGTTTGCATTTCAGTACTTGTTTTTCCTGCCGAGCTGAAGAGGATGTGCCAAGCTACGCTCTGTGGTATTTAACAATAGAAATCAAATTTCTGCAGCAGAAGTGTGACTACCCACTTCTTCCTACTTTCCTATTTGTGTTGCTGTGTGACAGGATGTAGGAACAGCTTCTAAAGAAACACCTGAGTTATCCTGGGGCTTTGCTAATGCGTTGCCCAATGCATGGGCCTTAGCTTCTGAGTTCTGAGTAAGGTGCCTGGGTGGGCTATGCAACCTGCCCTTGGGCAAGCTGGCCCAGGAGTGAGGTAGTCCAGTCGTGTCTGCATATCATAGCTTAGGGGTCCACTGAGCAAGACTGTCTTTGGCCACAAAGGCCGTGCTCTTCAGCAAGGTACAACTGAGCTTTTCCATGACAAAAAGCTACAACTGCTGTCTTGGCTCATCCTTGGGATCCTTGGTAAAAGTTTATTCTGAATGATCAAGCATATCCCACCGAAGTATTCATGGTGGTAAAGTATAACCCACTAATTCCTTAATACTTGAGAAGGTTAGTTATTTTTAACATGAAAGGTTTCAGACACAAAAAATGAAGCAGGCTACATTCATATTAAATATAAAATGTTCTATATGTTTTCTGAACCAACTTCCATTGATTTCAGCAGGTTTTGGTGGAGAGAGGGCATGAAATCACTATGCAGCTTGCCTTCTGCTGCATCTTAGAAGAGTTCTTGTGCCTTCAGATTAGATAAAAATTGGCATTCTGTTGGGTCTTCTAGCAAGGAGTGTCAAGTAAGGAAAAATATTTTCAGATTCCCTCCTGAAAATCAGCTGTGTCAGCAGTTCTGTGGCACTAGAAAACTGAAAAAAGCAAGTCTGAAGTTCAGCCTGTAAAGCTACACTGAATACAAAAGCTTGAGGGGAAAAATGAACAGGAGCAGAGTTTTTACAGCCAGAATTTTTTAGCTTAAAAAGCTGAAACTTGAAACATTCTAATGTATGTTTTTAGCTCATGTGGCAGAAGGGGGAAGTGGTGGAAAGTTGACCCTATTTTCTGCAAAATGAGCTTGTCAGCACAGCTAACATGGCTGCATTAGATCACGTCGTGGTTTCAAAGCCCAGTTAGAGCACTGGGGCATGAGTTACTCTAGTAAGGCTGTGCTGCATGGTTTGGAAGAGAAGTTGTAGCTTACATACTCCAACTGCTGCCTTGGGTCCATTTAGTTGTTACCTTTGCAACCAGCTGAAAGAACATACATCTCTAAAAGCCACGCCTGAATTGCCCGACATCCCGTGATCTCCTTTTTCTCAACAGGAATGCGTTTCTTGCTGCGAAGGCATGATTTGCAACGTAGAAATACCAACCAATCACACCAATGCAGTATTTGCTGTATTGCACGCCCGGAGAACATCGGCTGGCAGCAGGAGGACAGTCAACGTTGCAGTGCTTGTGTTGGTCGTGATGATGGTGTTGTCATGATGCCAGCGCCCTCCCGTTACATCTGCTCGATCCTGGGGCCACAAGGACCTCGAAGAAGACTGTTGCATTATGTGCAGGGAGAAATCACTGATACTTCTTAATTACAGAAAATGTAAGGGAAAGTGGAAAGACAAGTGTACATCATGAAGCCCTTGGATATTTTAGTGAAGATACTTCATATGGCCTGCAGTATTTAAAAAAAAAAAAAAAAATGCACACAACCCACTGACCAGGCAGTGGAGTGAACTCAAGTTATTATCATTCATTATTTTATGATGAAAATGCACATATGCTTTCTATTTTCTGAACAGAGAAACGTGTCTGTAGACAATCACTTTCCCAGGTGAGGTAAAAAGGAACTTTCGATGGACAGTGAGCCAACAGGTACCTCAGTGGAAACTGTTTTTAAACTGTTTTTCATTGTGCATAAATAACACGGAGTTTCTTGTCTTGATCAACAGGTGTATTTAAGCTTATCTTTAGTTATGGTTTTCATAGAGAACATATATGAAAGATTATTTTTTTTTCTGTTTTGATCAGAGCTATCATTTTTATTGGAAATCATACAAGTTAATACTTATATTTTCTGTAAAATGTTGTCTCACACTCAGATTTTAAACCTGTGTAAAATGATGGAGAATTTCTGTCTAAAAATACTCAACTGTTGGAACACCTAAATCAGAATTCCTTCACCCCCTCCGGCCTCAAAGGGATTATTTTCTTGCAATGAAATTGCAGTTAAGGTCAAGCATCTACGTTATCATAAAAATTGTAAGTGGGCAACTGGTGTAAATAAGGAGAGAAGTCTACTGTGTTCTCTCTTGAATTGCAAAAGTTTCTTCCAGAAATAATATTGTCCTTGATGAATCTTCGCAGGCCTCTGGACACCATTGTTAGGCAGCTTTGCCACCCCCGTTGTTTGAAAAGTTTGGGCCAAGATTCTGTTTTTCATTACAGTATTGGGGGGTTTAATGAGGTTTATTTGCATAGTTTGATTATATGACTCCTTATCTTTTAGATGACAAATAATAGAGATTAGATTACAGTTAGATGTACTAAAACCTTCCTTGTTTTCCTGTGTAAACCTTGGGATGCAGACCAGCATAAATAAGCTGCTTCTGTGAACTTCTGACCCATCTAATGCCAAACAGTGCTTTCCAGGGCTCCGACAGATCGAGCTGGTATAGACTGACCTAAACACAGTCTTTGATAGGTCAGACTTAGTGTCTGTGTTGGTAACATCATTAATGCAGACGCCCTGATGGTAGGGACCAGCAGGTACTGATGCTACGTGATTTCTCAGTACGGCTTTATGTGACACAAAATCCTAACAAATTTCAGCTGCTCCTGTTTGCCCAGTTGTGTTTCTTCCAACTCCCCACCATTTTCATAAACTTTACCTGACAGCCTAAGGTATTGCAGCACCGCTAAGGGTCTGACCTAGCAAGGCTGAAGAATTGCATTTCACTTTTTTTTTTCTTCTAAACTACTTTATTCATTTATGAATAATACTGATTTGATTCCAAATAAGATAGATTGTTCTGATCTTTTTCTAGTGGCTTTTTCTCATCTTAATTGAGATGGTTAAAATTACGATTAACTGTTGAAATATTTTTTAGAAAGGATGGATCATTAAAACTTACTCTTAGAAAGAGATTCAAAACTGTTCTCTGAAAAATTCAAGTAACTATAAATTGGGATTTTTTTTACATAAATGTTGACTTAATAATGTGCTATTTTATGTCACTAGATGTATTTAGACTAGCAGTTGAAAAACGGATTTTGAAATGTTTTGAGTTTTGTTTACATTCTAAAATTGCCCACGCAATGTTTTTAGAGTATATAAATACGTCTAAAAGTCAGTCTGTGATTTGTTGACAGGCAATTGCATAGTTACAAAAATTGGATGGAAACACTTTTTCCTTGCCAACACAAAATAGTTCTTGCTGTCTAAGTGAAGGTTTTCCAAGCTCTGGGTTCCAGTGACCATTGCTGTGCCATGCAACAGGCCAAGATGCTGCGGATGTTTTAAGGAGATTTTTACTTTGTTCGGTGATCATCCCTAGGTAACATATCTATAGTATTCATCTTCCTGTCGGACATAGTAACAAGCACATTTAATGTTTTTCATCATTAAACATCATCTTTTTGCTACATGATCTACAGAGTACTTGAACTTTTTTCTTGGGGGAAAATCATTCCAGGTGTGCTCTCTGCTCAACGGGGAATTCCTTAGTAAAGTAGAAGCAAGTTGTCTTCCACGTTTCAGGTCATGGTTTTGTTTCCTGGTTTTGCCTCTAAGGACTAGGTGCTCCCATAATTCAGTTTCTGGGAATAATTATTGCAATCTTAACAAGGCCTTAAAGTGCCCTATAGTCTTATATGAGTTTACTGTAAATAATTTACAATAATCTAAGTGTTGACATTTGTTTACACTGCAAATGTCATTCCAGAGCTTTTGAGAGTGCCAAGGAGACCCTGGAGAGCTGCCCAGAGGGAGGGCTGAGGCACAGAAATGTGCGCTGCAGGTTCTCTGCAGCTGCCAAAAGACTTTTTGAGAGGGGAGATCGCCGTGTGTTTGTTTGTTTTTCTTGGTTCAACTGATTCCCCCCCCCCAGTTTGCCATACTGAAAAATAAGAAATCTGCTTGTAATTTAAATACTTAATGCATTTGGTAAAGAATTGTTTGGAGAAAAACAAAAAATAAAATTGAAGAATTCCACTGAAGTGTGAAAACAGTGTGCTGGATTTTAATTGTAATCTTTTTAAAATGAACAATAATGACAGCAACCTCGGTATACGAAAGGATTTGGTGTTGCCAAAGGTTTATTTTTTAGCATAATAGAATTCCAGTTCTGGAGGATATTAAGGATGATTTCTAGTCATCTTGATACATCAATACCTTCGTTATTGCAAAGTTTAGGTCTGTTGTTTCTGTAAAAATGAATGCAAAACTGCACAAATAGGCACTTGGCTGAAGAAATGTAGAATTTAAGAGTGAATATCAGTTTTACCTTTTGCTCCTTTTTATGCATGTAAAAACCTGTATGCTTCTGCATATATTTTATTTTAGGCCAATATTAAGTGCTAACTTTGTAGGAAAAACAGTATGTGCTGATTATTAGAGAAAATAGTGCTAAAATTCACCAGAGTGCATAGTTTTGGCATGACTAATAATTCACTGCATAGGCAATCTTAACATTAATTTATGGTAGAATGTTTATATTTTATTAAATAGATTCACCTATCAGCTGTATTTACTCTTCAGAGATCTGTCTGAAGGACTCACTGAGGAACTCACAAGAGTATTATTTGATTTGAGAAAAGTAATTTTCCAGCACTCCCTCATGTAGGTATTTCATGCATCTCAATTTTGGGTCACAGATGTTGTAACTGAAATATGTGTGACTTGTTGATGTTTAAATTAGCCACGCAACTTTGGAGATGTCTTTTCTATAAAAGCACATCCCTAACTTTATACAGAGAAATGAGTTTGCTAACACTTCCGTGTACATCCAGCTTCCAACAATAACATGTTAAATACCATATTCTCACTCAGGAGAGGGGCAGGTGTTTATCTCCAGAGACAGCAGGCACTGGGTAAAATCAGTGGGTGCCAAATTCAGGTGTGTTCACGGGCAAAATGGTCCCTGTGTGTTGCTCTTAAAACCCGAGAATTAATCATGAGTAATGGCAAGTAAATCAATTTGTGTGTTTGAGGAAAGATGTGTAGGTTTATGATGGATGTGTATAACATTGGGTTTTTTTACATTGCACTAGACAGTCTGTAGAGGATTTTTTTTTAAAAGCTTAAATACAGAAAAACTTCTTTGCTATTCAGTGTTGGTTTGTATGATGCTTTCTTACTGCTGTATTACTGTTCTAAATCTTCTCCAGAAATGGCACTTTTCATTAAAAACGCTAAAATCTTTGCTGGTGGAAAACCTTCATGGTGAAAAAGATAAAATTCCTTTTGTTGCTGTGAAGACAAGAAGAGCAGTTGTTGGCACTGGGGAACTTGTGGAGCTGAAATTGCAGCAAGGGCAGATTCTGAGGCTTTTTCTCTTCGGATAGATGCTGGAAGTGCCCTGAGAGGCAGGTGAGGAAGTATCCCCAGTGCAGCAAGGTAGGAGGGGTGTGCAGGTGACCAAAGACAAGGGGGTCAGCAAGCCTCAACAGGAGAGCACCCGAGTCCTGGGGCGGGCAGGGGGGGAACAGGGTGTTATTTTGACTTTCCCAGTTGATACAATTGTTTCCAACGATGTCACATTTTTCGTGGGGTGGAGATTCCCTTTTCCCCAGGCGGCATAGTTCAGAACCCTTGCAATGGTGTGGAAGAGCTCTGCCACGTCAGAAAATGGAAACAGGGAGAGACTGTTCAGCTCTACCTGAGCCAGCAAAGAGAGATGCACCTTCCCCTCGGTTTCTCATATGTGCTGGACTGAAAACACGTGCTGCAAATCAGCAGCTTGGATGTAATTCCAGTTTCTAGACTGGAGCCGCTCTTCTTTCCTGGCTTTACATTGCGAGGTGCAGGAAAAGATCACAGGTACCATTATGGATAATAAATATGTGTACATCTATGTATCCTGGGGAGACTGCTTGTTAAACTCTTGCTACAGCTAAGGAAACGCTGGCAAATTGTAGTTTTAATTAAATTCTGTCATGGCTTCAGGATGGATTATAATTTCATCCTCTGTGACTTTCACCAGCAGTGACTTGAGGAATCTTTACCGATGCCAATCCTCCCTTCCTGGAGGACGATTTATCCTGATAGAGACATGCTGTGCCCAGGGGCATTTAAAAGGCAGGAAGAAAACGGGATTTCATTTCCATTTCTGAAAATGTGACTGCCGTAATCATTACTAAAGTAATTTTAAGTATAGTTTTGTAGCATTTAAGTGTAAATAAACTCTTATATTTAATCAGAAAAGTTTCAAAGCAGGAAATATGCTTCTACACTGACCTCTTAACTTACCAGAAAAATTCAAGTCCTTGTTGAGGTTAAAATTTTAAATTAAGGAAATGAGCAGTACACAGTCAACTCACTTAAACAGGATAAAATGCTGGTTTCAGGTGTTTGTAGAAAATAACATCAAAATAAGATTTTTTAAAAAGTAAAAATATAGGTATTTCAGAGCACAAAGCCATTTCTCTAGAAAATATTTGCTTGTTTAATATCTCTTGACTGAAGCAGCCCTGTATGACATGCAGGATTTTAACAGTGCTTGCTATTTGCAGGTGTTTCAAATTAAGACAACAAGGCCAGCAGCCCTCTCTTAAAAGGAGCAGGGGGAGCACATTGCCTGCTCCCTTCACCCCAGGAACTGTTCCTGTGTGCTGGTGTACTCTGGCAGGATAATCTGGAGCAGTTTAGTGAGTGCTTGAGGATCTTTCTGGTTCAGCTGAGGAAGAAACTGGTCAGATGTGGAGCTCAGAGGATGAGGTAAGGGCATTGTTGCTGGGCATCGTTTTAGGGTTTGCACTGATACAGATCAGTACAACCTTGATGGAGGCTCTGTGTCAGAGTCTCAGCTGGGGCAAATAACAGCCAGGCAAAGGGTGTAAAGGTCAGGATAATTTAACCTCCTGTAGGAGTAGGGCAGACACCAGGTAACTAATTAGTCTGTGTTATCTCTCTGCAGAAAGTACATGGCTGGTGTTTTGTATGAACTTTGAATGTCATCTGTTTTACTGTTGTCTTCAAGAAATCAAGGAGATGCAGAAAAACAGCTGTAAGTTGGAGGGAGAGGGTTGGAGAATGTAAAAGAATGAATATATTTAGTATTCATAATTCGTTATTTTAGATTGTTTAAACTTCATGGTGCTATGGTAAGGTAATTTTTAACACCGTTGTCAGTACTGTATTAAGCTGCTGTTAAAAAAGGGAAAACTGTAGATATCTGAATTGTTTTAAGTGAGAAGGAAGGTAACGTTGTTATATAGGGGTTTAAAGGTCATATTGCACAGTTTATTTGTGTTAATTTGTCCCAGTCTTTGCATTTATTGTTAAAGTTTTTTTAATCTCTGCCCTTTGAGCTGTGTCACTGTAACCAGGGTGATGTGGTGCTGTTGGCATTTTGCTGTGGCAAAATGAATTGTATTGAGTAAAAAATACATATTGAGTGGAGATGGGACAAAGAGAATAGCAAAGAAAGTGAAAAATAATGACAAGTTCACTTGCAATTATTTTCACTGAATTTATACAAAATGTCTCCTGTCATTCGAAGAAAGTAATATATGTTTTAGGTCTTACAAATTGTCATTGTTTCCTCATGGCTTTAGTTTCACAGATTCCATTCTATGTTTGCCCTACTCTTAAAAAAAAAAAAAAAATTAAAAAAAAAAAAAAAAAAAAAAAAAATCTTACACATGGCTACAAACATGTTACAAACTTGTTACAAACAGCACTTCCTTACTGATCTTTGGCTTTCCAGTGTCCGATTTTGGTTAGGATTCAAGGAATTTGGTAAGAATAGAGTCCCCACAACACACCCACACTAAATAAAGGATGAAAACAGTTGATCCCAAACTGTGCAGTTTTAATTTGTGATCAGTCTGCAAAGGAATACAAATCTGAAAGTCTGTGGTTAACAGAAGCATGAACTCCAAGTTGTGGCTATAACTAAGTATTTTAAAATCAACTGGATTTGTTAGTTTGATTTGGTTATCCGCTGGCTGTAACACTGCAAGTTTAAATATACTCCTTGTAGCAAAGTACCTCTTGGTTTCTCTTTTAAACATATTGCATTATTTAGATTTATTTTTTCTTTTGTGGGAATAATCAGAAACAAACATTGCCACTTCTGTTCATTATTGTGAAGTACAGGGAGAAAATAATTTTTCAGAGTGTAAATGACTGGGTGCCAGCAACTATGAGTAGACATGAGGAGAAAATTTTTCCCAGTAAGAGCAGTTAAGCCCTGGAATAGGGGGCTAGAAAGATTTTTTTCAGAACTAACCTAGATAAAGTCCTCAGCAACCTAATGTAGCTTCTGAATTAACGATGCTTACAGCAGAGGGGTTGGGCCAGAGACCTTCAGAGATCCCTTCCAGCCTTATTCTTTATATGATTCTGAGTTTGAACCAGAAACTACATTGCATCAGATTTTTCTTTCTGTCCATCTCTGTTTGGTTAACATTCAAGTGTGCATTAATGGAGCATTCACCACAGAGAGGTCCTCAGAGTATTTGTACAGAATTTTGCCTCTTGAGAATGCAGGAATGTATTATCCTCATTGTAGAGTGAAGGATTCAGACGGATTTGCTCAAGATTCATGTTGGGGAATGGTTTAACTAGAGGTGTTTTGAGGTGAGAGGAACGAATTAAATGCTGACTTAAAGACTTTTGTGGCTGGCTTTTCACCAGTCTCTTATTCTGAAGATAAATTTTTAGAAAGGATAACCTGTCTCCTGAGCTATAACCAGAGTCCTAAGTAGCCGACTATCCTTCTGCTTATTTGCAGTTTTGATTTATAATGCAATTGCCAGGTATCATTCTGGTATTTTGCAAACACTTGGCTTTCCTTTACACATGGTTAATGTTGAGGGATATGGAGTAATTTGTGCACCTCTTAATGGTTCTTACACATTATAGTTACTTTATTTTCTTAAGGGGCAGAACAGATATTTCTGTATGTATAGTGATATATTTAATTATTTCTCTTTCCCTTGCTGAGTGCAGGTGAGGTACAGATCACTGGGAAATCAATCACAAAATACATTTTGGGAGTTGCTTTGATTTTTTTTAATTTATTTTTTTTTTGGATGCACTAGTATTTCCAGCCTGGTATGTGGTTCCTTCTTCTCTCTTTAACTATGGAAAAAGAAAATACTGCCAGAGAACCATATGATACATAAATGGTTTCATGAGATGTGTTTAGAAAAGCCTTGTTTTTCATGACCTGGGAAGGTCTTAAAGAGTGTGAATGAATGCCTTGTTCTCTTGAAGTTGATGGGAATTTAACCAGTGTACATCTGGTCATTGCTCACATGTAGGTGTTGCTGTGCAATTAGGTGATTTATATTATTGCTTGGATTAAATAAGAGAAATACATATATTGGGCTGTTAATTTTGCTGAGCTTAATCACGGTGATGTGATCATTAGGCAGGACTTTTAAAAAGACTAAATGACTTTAACATTGACTGCAGGTGATATTCGTGCTCGTTTAATTGTTTCTTGCAGCTGAAAAGCTTTGTTTGGAACTTGGCCTGTGAATTGATAACTGAAGTGGCAAGATGAAGGCTTTTTTAGAAAAATAAAAGCCTGCTTGTCATCACTGTTGAAAAGCTGCATGGATCTGACTAGACATAGTTTTAAGAAATAACAAGAATCAGATGTATGGCTTGCTTTATTGTTAATAAGATTAATGGTGTGGGAAATATTGAGCAGTTTAAAAAGTAGCTCGAATTTTGGGAAAGAAAATGAAGTAACCTGAAAGCAGAAAATTCTGGAAAATGTGATCAAAATTGCATTATTCTTGGAGGCTAATTTGAAGCTCTTCCTCAACATCTCCAGCTTTGTTGGTGTCATCTTGTGGGCTGTGATTCTTGTGTGAAACAAGGCCAGCTCTCTTACTGCCAGGTCCTTGTTGTCACTTCACATGCTCTTAAGTTTGGACTCCGTCATTGTTATGACACCACAGAGGTATTTCTCCAAAGTAGATTCTCTGGGTGTGTTCTGGGATCCTTTTGGAAGATAAACTTTCAGTTTAATGAGCATTTTAATTCCTGTGGAGCATGTGGGGCTGCATGCTGATTAGCTCAGGTTTCCCAAACTTGTCAGCCCTCTCCCCCCAGGCTCCTTTTGGGGTGTCATTTATACACTGTGCAAAGCACTCCCTCCTGTCCTTTTCCTTTCAGAATGGTGTGCACAGGGGGAAAATATGAAAAAACCTGTGGTTTGGGATGTTGGGGTTTTTTTTCCTTGTTGTTAGGTTGGTTTTGAACTTACTTTATGGTAACAGCAGCTGTGAAAAGCAGTGGGTGCCTCAGCCTGTCTAGGCCATTGTAGGGAGATAAAATATTGAAATGTAAACAACCTGGGCAGTTGAAAGACATGAAAAAGACAAAACCTGTGTTGAAGGGAATAGTCTGTGCAAGTATTTTGGGTCTGCAAATGTGTTTTTTTAGGGTTTGATCTGCAGCTGGGGGTCATCCCACAGATTGGCTGAGGTTACAACATGGAGTACGTAAATTAATTTATTAGAAACTCCTGAGTAAGGAGTTGAAAGACTGAATACTCTCAATCCTCTTTGGAACATTCTGTTGAGATTTTGAGATAAAAAGACATACAGGAAAAGTAAAGAAGCCAAAGGAAGAGCAGTTAAAAATGCTGGTGTTTGGGGTGGAGTGGGTTTTTTACTGTTGGTTCCTGTTATGCTTATTCCATAAGGATATATGTATCATTTTTACAGGCTGATCTGGAATTCTAAACCACAGGCATGTGTGTCACTTTTTAACTGGATGAGGTCCCAGGTGTTTTATCAGGGACCACACAGTGTGTCCTGCGTTCTGGTAGACCTCAGTGACACAAACCACTCCCATGTGCTCATTACTTGCAGCGTACTTTTTGTCAGGCAGGACTCATCTCCATTTGACAGTTAATGCTGAGGTAGGTAGGCTGTCAGGCACAGTAGTTCTAACCAAACAATCTTGTGGTAATCTTGTTTACTGTAGTCCTTTTACTAGATACAGGTAAATTATACAGGAATAATGCAGTGTGTCCCCACCTGATCTTAATCAGCAGTGACTAATGAACTCCTGTGTAGGCAAGTTTGTAGCCTCACTGGAAATGATTCCCAGTTATTCTGTGATCAGTGTTCTCCATTGATGCATTTCGTAAAAAAACTTTTTTACAATTTTTCTTATTCTTTTTAAGGTATAAGAATAATTTTATAGACATGGTGAAGATCAGGAGAAAACGGTTGCTCTCTCCTCTTGTTTTTTATCACTCGCCAATAAGCACCTTGTCAATGCTGCTGGATGGAGTGGCACACCCTGAAGGCCATGGGTGAGGGCAGTGTGTACTGTCCAGGCACACAATACTCACTGGATCTATGACCTCTCCAAGTATCTTTGCTGTTTTCAAACTTCTTTACCACTTAAATTGCATAAAATGGATTTTTCAGTGTAAGGCTTTGTGGTATCTATCGAATGGTGAGGTGATTTAAGCCCAGGGATCCAAAGATGTGCAGATGTTTAAAATCTGGAAATGAAAATGCTCTGTAAAGGACAAATACTTTAAAAGTGCTTGCCTCAAATAATTAAATATCTGATGCATTTCTTGCTGCATCTACTTTACGTTTCATGTGCTCAGCACTGGAAAAAAAACCTGGAATAATGCCTATTCACTTACATTGCCTATTATATCTTCTGATGAGGAGAGATCATATCCGTAATAAGATTTTGCTTTGCTAAACTCAGCAATGGAGATGATATGAAAGTATTCTTGCAACTATGCAGTTTGGTTTTTGGGTGTTTTTTTGTTTGGTGTTTTTTTTTTTTTTTTTCATGAATGCCAGTAAGCTTACAGTAAACAGAAAATGTGCCTTTCATGGAACCTGGGAAGGTGGCGTCTGCCGAGCAGGACTAGAGTTCAGTCTTGGAATACTTGAAAGTAGAGAATTCATTATTGTAATTGATTCAGAATTGTGCTGAGCGCAAATGCTTTCATTTAGTTTGAGAGGGCAGTTGTCATGCATAGTTAGTCAGCTCATGTTGGCAATAAATCAAATTGTTTAGAAACGTCTCGTAGAGAACATTATATTAATGAGTTTTCCCTGCAGAACTCCCCGAACTGGGACATCGTTCCTCTAGTCTGGAAAGTGGCCCATGAAAGTTGTCAGTAAGAAGGAATTCCTGGAATTAATGTTTTTCTCTTTGTTCTTGGATCAGAACATAAGTGGGGAGTTTTGGCGGTTTGGGTTTTTTTTGGGGGGTGGGTGATTTTTGTTTTGTGGTGGTTTTTTTTTTTTTTCTTTTAAAGAGAACTATTTTCCCTTAATGGAGAATGTGGGACCTGAATTAGAAGAAATTAGAGAAATTATTGCAAAGCCTGCTCCTGTTCCTGGTTCACTTTCATCTCGTTAAATGGTGTTGGGCTTTGTCAGGGACAAGAAGTAGCGGAGAGAATAAAACTGCCTTTTTGAAAAAAAGAATTATAGATATGCAAAAGATTCTAATATATTTCTAGATTACTGAAGTAGGAAATGAAAGTTATGCATCTCCTCCATAATTAATATTATACTTTACATAAGGAAAGCCAGCTCTAGGCCTATGAATCATTTTATAGCTTTTGAAGTTGCCAAAGTAAGGGTTTAGGGACAGCTTAATTGGTGCCTTAGGACTTTTACTGCCTGAATTGCCGAGATAATGTATATGCAAATACCTAACACCCAGTCATTTGAGGATCACCTTTTAGTTCAAGAGGGCAGTTGCCCTGCCTAGTTATTGTGTGTGCATTGGGACACAATATGCACATATTCAGTGTAATTCAAATTTGTTTTAGAAAAAAAAAAAAAAAATCCTTCTCATGAATCCTTCTCATATTTTACTAATGAGGTTTTTTTTATTGTGTCCCTGTTCACAGTTCCCTACCAGCTTGTCTTCAGAAAATATCATCTCTTGCTTCCCGCAAGGAAATTTTCTCCAGCTTTACACTAGAGTAAATAGAAAGAATACACTGAATTGACAAAAAACCCCATTGGGATATCAGGAGTTGATGATGACTGTTACTTTTTAAAACCGAAGTATCCTTCTCTACTCTTTGTACTTTGGCTCCTTACAGGATATTTTACTAAATTGTTTAGAACTACAAGTAACAATTGTTCAAAGGAAAGTTATTTGTTTGTTTGTTTTTAGAGGAATGTTATTTTATTATAATCCCGTGGCTAAACTAATTTGTGTATTTGCAGGCAAGTTTCAGAGGGCTTATTTGAATCTATTTTTTGGTTTCCTTCAGCTGATTGCTGGGTAGCTTTCTTCTAAGTGCCTCCTCTGAGCCTGTACACGGGTGCATTCATGCTGTAAAAATCCAACAAAGTATGTTTTAAATACAATGGCTCTCCTTTTTTTTTTTTTTTTTTCTTTGCCCCTCCATTTGATTCAGAAATTCTGTGATATGTTTGTCTTGGCTTTTGGTTAAACACAGTCTGCCAAAGCCAACAGACCTGATCTCTAAGGTGAGCAGGGTATGGCTGCAGATTGTAACATTGGAGATACTGTGAACCTCATGCCATTAACTCTTTATCTGTTTCGTGTTCCATAAGTAATTGTGTAATGACCTAATGCATTAATTCTGAACCAGGCTAAGAAACTGTTGTCTTTACAGGAACAAAGGTTTGGAGAATATGCCCTTCCCTTATGCTCTGGGTCTGATTTGAGCCAGGGGTGGGGCTGGATGACCTCTGGAGGTCTCCTCACACCTACCAGATTCTTGATGGCTTGTTGGTTTGGGGACCATCTCATCATTCTCAACTTGGAGTCTTAAAAGAAGAAAGTCTGGGTGAATACTTTTTTCTTTTTAGGGCAGTTGCAAAGGGCTACAGTGACTTTCCATTCTCTCCCAAAGTTCAGTATTACTGTAGCTGATGTAGGTAAGCATTTAGCTTTAAATCATTCCTGCCATAGAGTGTTAATTACAGGTTAAACTCTCTGTAGGTTTTACAACCTAGTATCAGGTTTTCATGCATTGATAATTCTAGTCTTTAAAGCCTTGTAGAACAAGCCCTTAGACGCTGATCTTACCAGGCACTTGTGAAATGAGAGAATATTGAACATTTTTATTAATACCATTCTCTTTGAAAATTAGTTTCACGTTTAAGGGGTCTGCTGGAATGAATTAGTGCAGACAGTTTTAGTAGGAGTAATTCAAAATGTGGTTTCTACCTTGTTTCACTTCTGATGTACAGATATTTTGGTCAGGCCATCTTATGTCACTGAAACTTTTCTTTCTTAGTGTAATACTCTCTACCAGACTCATTTATGAGTGTTATATACATTTCTTTTTTATGCTGTGTTGAAATGGCTGGGTGTTACATAAATGGAATTATCCGGTCTTTATGAATTTAAGATGATTTTAATATTACTTTAACTCCATATTTGAAGAGTTAGTATAATTAAAAGTAATTAGATGAAAAGTAATGAGATTCACCAGATTAAAAGAATCTGGTGAATACCTGATCACAGAACTTTCAGGGGGGGTCCGTGTATGAAACTTAGTATGGAAATCTGTCTTGCAGTAACTGCAGCAGACAGTGCAAGTCTCTTGGTTTCGATTGGTTTTTTGTTTTTGCTGACAATAGTGTGTGTTTAATTGGCTTGGTCAGCATGTGCATAGCCACTTGGGGAATTATAATGTCAAAACCGTGTTTGTGGTTGATACCTGTGTATAGCTGGGATGGCTGTTAGTGTTGTCTTCTAAGATCTCAGAATACCTCGTTTTTCGGTGCCACTGCGCTGCAAGTGGATTTCATCTATCAGTGGGAGAAATCTCTCTGTCTCTCTGCAGCTTCCTTCTCTTCACTCACAAAATGCTTTGACTAATCTCAGTTTCAAAGTTTCTCTGTTAAAGTGATATAAATCTAATACAGCTTCTGCCCTGTCAAAAATCAGCAGTGCTAGGGGGTTTAGTTGAGTGACATTTGACTCACGATTTATTCCTTTCTGTTTGTGAATTATTTCCAGAACTAGCTTTTTCTGTTATTGCAGCTATAAATAAGTATTCCATTTACACACAGAAGACACGTCAAGAAATCCCAGACTTGGTTTTGACATGCAGTCAGTCTACTTTTCTTCACATGTACTATTAATAGTCCCTAATGAGTGAAGGCTCTAAATCACGTTTGTATGCCTCTTATTCTTAGTATTTTCAGCAGCTGAAGTTTTCCCCTCCCTTTACATTAAATTTTTAAAAGTTTAATTTAAATGAGCACAAAGGCAGTTGAGGACTGACAGAGACTTTGTGCTGTTGCCCGCTCCGTGCCTGACATGATTTAAAAATATGCACATGTAGACGTGCACACCCCAAGACATTTGGCAACTCTACACCATTGATTAAGATTTACATTGCCTTAACATATGTTTAAGTATCCTTTATCCCCCTAATTTTAAGCAAATGCAAAACATTAAGGGATTTTCAAATGTTAGTATAGCTTGCATATTAGTCAGACCATCAGGTTTCCATTCCTGTGTCTGCCAGCAGCTATGCTTCAAGTTTATTTGAATTTATGAAGACTAGTGAAAACTCCTAGGATTGCCACTTGGTAAAGTTCCTTCTAAATGCTGTGCACGTTTCCTGAAAGGTTTTGAGTTCATACGAAATGTCAATGATCAATGACCTTTGTAATTTCATTTCATGGGCTTTATTTTTTTAATTCAAATATTCGCTTTTCTTATAATCAGTTTTCCTAATACCATTCTATTAAATTTCTTTGAGGCCAGGTATGAAATTAAACTCCAGAAAAATGTTCCATCAAAGGTTGGTTTTAGCCTATGGCTATAAACTAAAACTGGAAGGGTCTGTGGATTCTCTAAAGGATCCACTGAAAGATAACAGTTTTAATGGAGAGGAGAAAAGGGAAGGGTTTTTTTGGTAGATTCAAATTAGACCTAGAGGTGGTCTCTCTTTTAGGAAACTTTAGGGGCTGTGCAGGGTAAAAAAGGTTAAAAAGTGCACCTCCCCCTTCATTTAACACTTTTTTTTTTTTTTTTCCCACCAGTTTGTGTGCCTTTTTGTGGGACAGGAACTGATGGTTTCTAGATTGTTCTTTGAATTAGCTGCAAAATAAGGTCTGATCACTGGAATTCATTAAGGATTCGGTGTAAAATTGGAGGTGTTCTCCCTCTGTTATAATCAACCCTCCTTCTTCACAAGCTGCCTTTCTGCAGTCTCCTTGCTCTTACAGGTAAGTAATGTGAACTTTGTAATACCGTGTCCTAAAGGCCATGTAACACAGGAACGTTTCTGTTGCGCACATTTCAGTAGCGCACAGTGCGGTCAGGGGGATCCTCCTAAATCCCACACGTGCACAGGAAGACTTAATTAGTTCAGATTTTAGGGTGGTTCTGGGTCCTCAGGTGACAGACACTGCAGAAGGGATATTGCACAGCTTTGCTGGCTGAGAGAACGTACCTTTACATCTGCCTTACCCAGGTCCCCTTTTACACTTCGGATAAAATCTTTTAGTTCTTCTTTAGCTGTTTAAGTTCTGAAAGAGATGGCTATCTTTTTTTAATTATTTTTTCCTCTGTACTAAGTGAGAGAGTCTCTGTCTGTTCTGTTTAAGGGAGTGGGCATTTAATTTATTTTATCTTTCTCATGGCCCCATCCTAGAGAGCTCCCAATTCCAGCAGAGTGGAAATCTCTCCTCCTACTTTTCCCTCCTTTGCATTCCCTTCTGAGCATAACAGGCCTTTCTCATTATAGCATATAACATTTTTGCTGTAATCTGTATTCTGCATGTTTAGCGTATTACTTTTTAAGTAACCAGTAGCCTTAGTTGTTAAGAATTTGTAGGTGGCTGTGGGCAAAGGAAAGTTACTGAGAATACTGTTCTGTTGAAAAGATTAATCTTCTTGCTTATAAAAGCCAAAGGCAAATTAAAGAGGACACAGCAGTTTATTGTGCTAGACATGTTAGAGTAAATGCTTCCAGAAAGGCTCAGCTTACTAGAAGTTTAATAAGCTTATACTATCTTTAAAATATTCTGTAAGCAATGTGTGCTCACAGCCCAGAAAGCCAACCAGAGCAGGGTGGGCACAGGGCCAGGGGGGGATTCTCCCCTCTGCTCCGCTCTGGGAGACCCCCCTGCAGGGCTGGGTCCAGCTCTGGGGCACCAACAGCAGAAGGACACGGACCTGCTGGAGCGGGGCCAGAGGAGGCCACAGAGATGCTGGGGGGCTGGAGTCCCCCTGTGAGGACAGGCTGGGAGAGTTGGGGGGTTCAGCTGGAGGAGAGAAGGCTCCGGGGAGAGCTTAGAGCGGCCCCCCAGGGCTGAAAGGGGCTGCAGGAAAGGGGGGAGGGGTAGGATGAGGGGGAACGGGGTTAAACTGGCGGAGGGGAGATGTAGGTTAGATGTAAGGAAGAAATTCTCCCCTGTGAGGGGGGTGAGGCCCTTTCCCAGAGGAGCTGTGGCTCCCCCCTCCCTGGAAGGGTTCAAGGCCAGGTTGGACGGGGCTTTGGGCAACCTGGGCTGGTGGAAGGTGGCCCTGCCCACGGTAGGGGGGGTGGGACTGAATGGGCTTTAAGTTCCCTTCCGACACAGTCTGTGATTCTTGTGTAGGTTGGAAATACAAGAAGGTTATGTGGTTCTATAGAAAATGTGGGTTTGATTTTTAAAAATAAAAAAACCCTCAGCATTAAATCCCCACTTGTCCTTCATCTCTATATGCATTGATGCAAAAATGGCAAAAGTCACTGAGGGGAGCTAAGTGTGCGGAGTGGGAGTGTGATGTTCAGCGAGGTCAGTACTCAATGGTGCATCATAGAATAAGTGTCAGGTATCCCCCTGAGCCTAATCGTCTCCTGGATCATCAGGACAGCTGGCTCGATCTTTTGCTGGGAAGTTTTGTTTCACTGATTTCCTCACTGAAAAATAATATGGAGTAAGTATGGAGAAAAAGCGAAGTCCTGCTGAAGTACGTGGATTAGGAGAGTACAAGAATTAGGAAAGAACTAGACGGGACGTGTGGTGAGACAGCAGCTGCTGAGCTATTCCTGCACAGCCTGCTGGGGGGGACACAGTGGGTAGCCACGCTCTCTTGAAAAGCCAATTACAAAGCAGTTTGAGGGCTTATATGGGGAAGGAAAGGCAAAAAGCAGTAACAGCATGAGGAAACTTGATTTACGGAAATCTGTATAGAGAAGGGTGAAAGAACAATCTTGGTTACTGAAAATGCGGTAGCTCAGCAATTCATCATATAATGGAGGGTGTAAATTTGGTTTGAAACCTAAAACCGTTTGGCTGGGGCAGAGAGATACCACTTGTGTTAAGGTGTGAGTTTGTACGTCCCAGTTGCAGCAGTGGTTGCGCTGCCACTGCACATTTAACTCGGATGAACAGAGTGCAGTTAGGGATGCTTCTTGAGACACCTTGATTCAAGAAAGTAAGTTATCAAGAGGAAAATTGTACCATTCTCAAGGACATTGGCACTACACATGTCACAGAACTTTTTCCCATCTGTCATCAGCGCATTCAGAGCAGTCATTATGCCTGTGCTTTACTGCAACTGCTGTGGAATTTGCTATCCTAAGGCAAGTAATTTCAGAGCTTCCTTAACTGACCCCCAACCCTTGCTGCCATTAAGTCCTGTAAATCTCTCTGCTATGAATCCAGCAGAGGTAGATAATTTTGGAGATAGCAATAGTGACTGGATTACAGTGGAAGGTTGTTTTTTGTTATTTTGGTTCAAAAAAAAGATGAGGGGAGTGGATCTTTGAGGAAAGGTGATAGTTGAATGGAGAAAAGAATAGTCTGTTAGATTGAAGTGTATGATCGATTCAGAAGCTAACATACTAATTTTTTTTCACACCTTATAATCGAGATATTAAGGTGAGCTAACTTGGTCACCAGTCAGATCCAGAAAACAAAAGTACAAAATGTTTATGTGGTCCCTACAGACTTTTGTGCTTTTTTTGAGAACATGAAAGACTAGGCACAGTACTAGGATGTGAGAAATACCTGCGCCTGTTCCTCATGTGACTTCATCTGCCTGTGCCCTTTCTGCAAAGTGGAGATAAAACTCTTCTTCACACCCCTGCTTCGCTCTGCCCGGAGTTTGGGGGGCAAAACCTGTCTGGTTTTAACAGCCATAAGAACATGCTCCCTTTGGGTTTTGATCTTACAGAAGGCATTTAGGTCCTACTTTATTAACTTAATAATTATTATATGTTAATCTTAACCTTTATGGAGTAATTGTGTGCTCAGAGCAGAGGCTCTGTGTGTGTTGAAAGTATGTATCTAACATTGCCCTCATAACATCTTCCTTTTCAGCAGCTCAGAGCAGAGGCTTTTTACTTTGTCAAACTCCCTTGGGTGTTTTTGAGACATGTTATTAGTCTTTCCTCAGAGAAGAAGCTCCCATTAACAGCCAGACTGCTGCTGACCGAAATGGAGCCCAAATACCATTCAGAATATCTCTTCTTTTCATCTGACCTGTCTGCACTGTCTTGTTGGCTTATTCCAGACCAGCTGCGTGCTGCCTCCACCCTACATGCTGCGAGTTGGCCCAGGCAGCAGAGAAACTGCAGCATCAAGCTGCGGTACCCATCCAGCAACCTGGGCTTATCTCTGGTATAGGGCTCCAGAACTGGCACAGGGAGGCAGAATCATTGCTCTGCACTTCTTTATCTTGTTTACAGGTATTGAGATTTTTTTCTTTTCCTTTTTTTTTCCCCTTGTGATGAACCTTGAGGCCCTTGTCTGCTTAAACTTTAATCGAAACTCAGCAGGTTTGTAAGGATGTTGACTTCAGGCTCTGTGGGCACTATTTTCATGGCCTCTACCTCATAGGCCATATGTGACAACATGGAGCATTGAACATGCGGACTTTATTCTGATTTTTTTTTTTCCTTTCCAAAAGCTGGAGGTAAACATCTGTCAAGAAGGGAAGAATTTATGTGGGGCCTTAGGCTAGAAATGCTCAGGTTTCCCTGTCAGTTGTATAGTAAAGCAAAAGGGTTCATCTGACAAAAACAAACCTTCAGAAAATAAACTCTAGATGTGTTGTGCAGGAAAATCCCTTTGCAGAAAAAGAATCCATTTTTGTTTCATTCTCATGACTGGCTTGCATTTTTAATCAAGAAGTGCCCCTGCAGAACACAACTGTGTGTGGTCTCACTAAAAGAGGAATAATCTTTGTATCCCACTTGCTTCTCCAAGCTGCAGATCATAAGATTATATTTGTGCTACTGACTTTTATGAGACCTTATTAGTTACTTACTGGTCACTTTAGCCAGATTACACAGTATATGTGCACCAGAGCAGATTGTATCTACCCTCATCTTGCACCAATACCCCTCAGAACTATGCTTTAGCAGCTGTTTAAACCCCCAATGCTCCCTAGGATTAACTAATAATTAGACCTCTAGCTGGGACTAACAAAGTAACATGGAAAAAGGTTTGCCCTTCACAAATATTTTGACGGGGGAAAAAACCAAACACAGAACCAAGTGTTCTGAATGCTTGGGTAATTCTGACTTTTTTCCACAATTACAGTGTGTAATTCTTTCAGTCTTTGCTCTTCTGTAAAGTACACAATTCATGTGTGTCAGAGGTGTTACGAGGATATATTAGAAGGCACCTAGTCTGCTGAAGGCTTTAACGTTAACAGTGTAAATGGCCTTGACCTGAGTTTTTGACCACCAGAAACTGTGGAGAGAATCCTTTCCAGGGTGTATAATTAGCTGGACAGGCTTCTCATCCCAGCCAGCTTTGTGTCACTGTGCAAACAAGGCCACCCCAATGTTAAAAATTGAACTTTTGGGACACCAAAGTGACCTTTCCAAACCAGAGAAGGGAGGCGATGGCTGAAGTTCTTCTCACTTCCAGTAAAAGACAGGCTTCTTGGGGTCGGATTTTAAAGTTGCTACTTGGCAGCAGTTTAAAAACCATCTATATTCCTAAGGAATTTTACAATACTCTTAAAAACCTGGCCAAAAATACCAAACCCAAATTTTCAGACTAGTCAATAGGCTGTAAGTCAGCACACTTGAAAATTTTATCCACAGAGAATAAAAATCATAATCATTTCCATTGCTAATAAATCCCTGTGGTTTTACTGCTAAAGCTGCCAGAAATGCATTAAGGAACAGATTTTTGAGTGTTTTAATCATAAGACTAATCCTGGCTGAATTCAAATAGGAGAACTAGCATGAACATGCATTTCTCAGTGCAAATAAAGACTGAGTAATTTGTCTCATGTGAAAAGCAGCTTTGCTAGTTTTTGTACTCCTCCCTCCGAGCTGGTTGTCACCAGCCATAATGCAGTAACATGAGTTTTGCCTAAAGATCCAGTAAAATGTGCTGCTAAGGTTCTCTCTGTGGACTTTTTTTTTTTTTTCTTCACCCTTCTTTTTTTCTTTTCTGGATATTATAACTGAAGGTCAAATTGTGCTGCGTGACTGATATGGAAGCACTAAGATCATCCTGACAATTAGATAAGGTGGATGCAAGTGACTGTTAGCACACTATACATTGGGTCTGTGCCTTGTAAAGTAACTAAATGTGAAATGCAGTCTCCTCTGAAGCTCTTAAGTGCACAGCAATTACATAAAATTTGCTCAACTCTTTGTCGTATCTGTTGAAATCTAAGCAAGGAAGAATGTGGCATTAGACATGAAGATTGATAGAATCCTCGATAGGCCATAGCAGCTCAATAGCTCTGTGTTTCCTCACTGGATTTCTTCAGTATTCCCATTGTTAGTTTAAACTTGATAAATGCAAGGAGATAGTGCAAATGGAAGGCTGGGCTTTTTTTTTTTTTTTTTTTTTTAATGTGGAGAAAAGATAGTGGTTTAGCTGTTTGCTAGCTAGTCAAAACTCGTATTTTTGATTCTGAATATAAGCTGAAGTGATGCAATGTTAAGTTTCCAGTGTTTACTTAGTATGATGTTATATCTTTTAAAAAAACCAAACATGATACTTGTTAGGAGGGGCAATCCAAAGGCTACTTATTTCCAAGAGTAGTGTAACCCTAGCATTGGGCTCTGATATGTGTGCAACAATGGTGTTATTCATGCTGGTCTTCAAAGATTGAAAATGAGTGATTAAATAGGCTACCCTTCTGGGTTTGAGAAAATCAGGACTGTGCTCTTTTCCACATTTATACAGGAAAAGGTATTGGGGGGGAAAAAAAAAAAACAGCGTTTTTCAATCCCCATTCAATTTTGTAAGTGCTGGGAATACTGGAAATGAGATACATTAGATACAGGCTCTGTATCTAATAATATACTGGACCAAAATACTGTTTTTGCTGATCTTATCTCAGCTGCGTATTGGTGTTAATCCTTTCTGCTACTAAACAGCTTTCTTCCTCCCCCCACCTCACCCCCTTACTGTTTAAGATCTTATTCTCTGAGATGTCAAAGCTAAAAGTGGTGATTTCACTCTCGAAGCCTGAATGTTAGGACACCGTGTTTGACTTCTCTCATGCTGTGGGTTTGAAATTCAGGCTGACTCCTGAATGTATGACATGACCCATCTCTCTTACCCAAAATTCAACAAGTGAGGGTAACATCACAAACCAAGATATCCTTCCTCAAAAAATGTACTTCATTTACTAGAGAGAGATGGCCAAAGTCAGCTTGCACAGCCCTGAAGCAGGTTTTGCAGAAGCATTTAGAGCTGATACTGTAGGAAAACTCTCACTGAAAACACTGATGTTGAGATTTACAGTTTATCCTTTGCATCTGTCTGTGGCTAAAATCTCCATCTCCGATTCCGTGTGGCTTTGAGCCATCTCAAACGGCATTCGGCATGTTCGGTTTGGTTTGGTCCTGCCTGATGTTTGCTCATATTGCCTTCAGACTCTGCTCTTTGTGCATAGTTTCCCCGTGCTCCTCATAGGGTATATACCTGCCCAGGCCTATGTGTACACACCTGATGGGTTTAGCTTTGTCATCTTTGATTTTGCTCCTGTTCACGTGTTACTAATCTGGAAATGCTACAACCTCATGTATATGAAAGAGGAAAAATTCCCTCACTGATCTTCTCTTACTGAGAATATAGGTTTTAGAAGTATATCCCTCCAAAATACCTCTCTGGGTATGAATGATTCCCTGTTTTACAGACAGGATAACGCAGGACATATCTACAACAGGCTGTGTAAAGTTTGAAATGAAAAGCAGGCATTTGTCACTTGTGCCTTCTTTCCCCCCCTCCTATTTAAAAATAGGCTTTTGTTTTTAGGAAAACTTGTGGATTGCTGTGTTCACCATTTAAAATCTGTAAAGAAGCACTTTGGACTTCAGCCCAGGTAGACCTAACTATGGCAGGTGACAATATAGCCTGTGTGAGAGAGAGTTTGCTGACTTGTGAAGGCAGAAGGATGAAGATGCATTCAGAAAAGTCAGAAAACCTATTTACAGAGACGCAGAAGAGCAAAGGCACTGAGATGGTGTGAGTATATACAGCATGTGTGAGTTAAACATAACCAGCACTGCAGGAAAAGAAAGAGCAAAAGAAAGAGGCTTGGGTTATCAGGAGAACATTATGAACCACTGTGGAAGAATTGCACCATGAAGATTTTGAATAAACCAGGTCCAGTGTCTTTTGCAGCAAACTAGCTTTTGGAAAACAGTAACTGAAGAGAAAAATCTGTGCTTAGAGGAATAAAGTTTGGCAGACTAGAAGCAAAGAGTCAGAGTCCACAGAAACATCGTCCAAACACTGCTGGAGGGCACAGCACTGTCACAAGGCTCCCCAAATTGGAGTCAGCACAACTGGGAACTGCAGCTCTTGTATGAGTTGGGCCTGGAGAAGGGAAGATCTGGTCATCTGGGATGGAGAGGTAAATACCATTTCTGATAGGAGCTGAGATCCCAAGTTAATGCTCTGATGTAAGTACAAACTGAAGCACTGATGTCTGTCTTGCTGCTGCTGAGAAAACATGGTGAACCCTCTCGTTTTCACTACACCGCTTGGAAAAAATAAAATCAAATCTATCCATGCAGCCCATTGGAGAGGACACTGTTCTGACCCATCACAATGCCTTGGCTATTTTGCACTTGCACAGACTGTCAAATCTGGCCAAGCTGGAGCAATGGGCTGAGCCCAACTGGGGGAATTTCAGTATGGCTGAATGCCGGGGGCTGCCCTTGGGCCACAACAACCCCCAGCAGGGCTACAGCCCTGGGGAGGAGTGGCTGGAGAGCTGCCAGTCAGAGAGGGACTGGGGGGGTGAGAATGAGCCAGAGTGTGCCCAGGGGGCCAAGGAGGGCAACGGCATCCTGGCTGGTGTCAGCACTGGCGTGGCCAGCAGGGACAGGGAAGGGATCTGAGCCCTGGGCTGGGCACTGGGGAGGCCGCCCCTCGCTGAGGGGGTTCAGTGTTGGGCCCCTCACCCCAAAAAGGCCATTGAGTGACTCGAGCGTGGCCAGAGAAGGGCAACGGAGCTGGGGCAGGGTCTGGAGCACAGGTCTGCTGGGGAGCGGCTGGGGGCACTGGGGGGGTTCAGTCTGGAGAAGAGGAGGCTGAGGGGAGACCTCCTGGCCCTCGGCAACTCCCTGCCAGGAGGGGGCAGAGAGGGGGGATGAGTCTCTGGAGCCAAGGCCCCAGCGCCAGGCCCCGAGGGAATGGCCTCAAGCTGCCCAGGGCAGGGTCAGGCTGGCTCTGAGGAAGGATTTCTGTGCAGAAGGG
>NW_020799107.1:35808647-35812047 GCF_003259725.1 Athene cunicularia
AAGAGACTCATCCCCAGTTCCCTGCAACCTCCTTTCAGGGAGCTGCCGAGGGCCAGGAGGTCTCCCCTCAGCCTTCTCTTCTCCAGACTGAACCCCCCCAGTTCCCCCAGCCGCTCCCCAGCAGACCTGTGCTCCAGACCCTGCACCACTCTTACAGTTAGGTTTTTGTTCCTGTCTAGCTTAAGCAGTTCTGGCTGTAGTAGATGTGTTTGCTTCTATCATGAACAGGCTGAATAGGCTGTCCCTTGGTGATCTTTAATGAACTTGCCCTTTTATTCTGTCAGAAAATGTCTGTAGCTTGAATAGCTCCCACTCATGATACCTTCCTCTGTAGGTCAAGGCTTGTAGAGCTCTGTTATTTTTTGTTGCTCTTTTTGACACTTTGATGGTTAAGCCTCCCTTTCTCTTCTTCTCCTGTCCCTGTCCTGCCCAGTCCTAAAGTGTTGATGACATGGGAGGATGCGAGTGTCTTCAGGGCAGGAGGCTCTGAGGAGCAGAACAGGGTGGGCAGAGGTGAGAAAGGAGTGGGGGAAGAAGGCAGGAGAGAGAAAGAGTGTGTGTGTGTGTGTGGGGCTGAAGCCAACGGGAAAGCACCAGAAATCCCTGTTCGGGCCATGCTCTGCTTCTCCTTTGTGAATTCCTTTGCTCTGCAGCAATGCCTGCTTTCCTGGAGAACTCGGCAGGTTTCCTTCGAGAAAGCCCGTGGGTCAGTTCAGCAGCAATAGCTGCCTCGTCAAAGGAGAGATGGGGGTATCTGGGGGTGCCCACGTGTGCAGGCCAGCGGGGCCAAGCTGAGAACATGTTGAGTTCTGCAGCGCCCCGTGTTCGGAAGAAGAAAGAGTTAACCCTCTTACCTTTCAAAATGCTGGTGTGGTTTTTCTTCCCTCGTTGCCTTTGTTTTTGCTACAGGTGGTGCTGTGGTAATCCTTGCAGACCCTGGTGCTGCCGTCGAGCTCAGGCACATCCCACGTGTGCCGCTGCCGCCGTCCTGTTTTGATTGTCTCACAGTATATGACTTTACAGAATTTTTAGTATTTTATCATCAGCTCAGTTCTTATGCTATCTTTAAGCCATGACAGACTTTGTTTGACGTTAACCTCCTGATGTGGAAGTGCTTACTGTGAGCGTTGTTTTTTTTGTTGCTGCCTGGGGTGTGGTGTGTGCCAGCCCAGTTTGTTGTAGCTGTAGATCCTCAGCACTTTCCAACCTTCCAGGGTTCCCAAGTCCTCCATTTCTTACATGAGCTACAAGCCCCACAACAAGAGCCTTTCTCCCCTTCTAGCTCCGCATCCAGATAACCTTCTAAAGAGTCTGTTCCAGCTGCCAGCTGGACTGGTTCCCAATCTAAAACTATTTTAAGCTGACATGTAAATTTAAACATGTGAGTAGCCCAACTGAATTCAATTCACATTTTGGGGCTGGGCCATTGTAGAAGAGCTGGAGAGCTTTGTGGCCATGAATGAGGCATTCCTGTCCTTGTTCACATACCTTCTTGGTTAACGTGCTTGGCTTTCCCAGTGCTGAGCCATGGTTGCTGCTGTTTGCCAGAGTATTAATTATTCTTGAACAGGGAGTTCTGTAGTGGTTATGTTTTGTGTGAAACTAAGTAATCTCAGTGATGAAAACTTCTGTGGTGAGAATAGGCTGGAGATTGTCATGATGCTATTTCAAGAAAAGAATTACTGAAGTGACAGCTAATGAACTTGAAGAATATGTAAAAAATAAAACAGAAAAAAGTGCAAAAAGGGTTTAACCTCTCACTGGTTTCTCTTCCACTAAAGCAATACATCGTATTTAATATTCATAACCAAGATTTGAAGAAAAAAGAATTTGGATTGTCAGTACTCCAGGAAGAAACACACAAAACACATTTAATATATTAAAAGATACCCGTGTATTCCAATGAATTGAAAGTATTTGGAAAGCAGCCTGGTTGCAGCCATTTTGCCCAGCGATGGCGAAGGGGCTGGATTTCAGTTGTGTTTCCTGAGTTTTGCAGTTTGGGGAGTGTTTGCGTGTTACCCAGCTATTATCGTTGTGGGGTTTGTGGTAGATCTCATCTTACATTCTTTTCTGCTGGCTGTGGATCCCTGTCTTTCCCAGGTGAGGGCATTTATCTTTATGCTGATGCAATTTTATGGCTCCTCTGATTTCTGGGGAGAAGCAGACTGCTTGGCTCCACGGCTGTTAGCATAAACTGGTTACTGAGAAGTAAACAGATAGGAGAAGTTTTGTTTATTGGTTGGGTTCATTATAAATCCTTGAAAATATTGCCTGTGCACCCATTAGATAAGGTTCCTAGGTACAGTTCTAATCCCAGGAGTTAATTTTAAGATTCCCTAGAACTTGCTAATATTAATTTAGCACAAAAAAGCAAAGTTATTTAATGACTGATAGGTGGCATTTGATAATATATTTGGATTTTTTTTCATTTTGTGTCCTTATATTTAGAAGTTAATGTATTGATCACGTGTGTAATGTGTTTCTCTTGTCGAGTTGAAAAAGTAAGCCGCTCTGGACCTCTTCCAGTTGTCCTCCATGAACATGTGTGTTTCAAAAGCAGTCAAAATGTGTGAGCACATTGAGGTAGCTGACACCGGGTCCTTCATTCTGCGTGAAAAATCACTAAATCTGAGTGTTTGATTAGAAACTGAGTTCTGCAGCAAGTATTCAGAAATGCTGTCAGACTTGGGCTTTCAACAAGGAGTAGGTTGAACTCTACCATTTTTAATTCTACATGTAATGCACGCATAAGGTATGATGCTCGTGGATCCCTGGGGGCTGAGTGAAGAAAAGGGTATGACTGAGGGGTGTAACTGTGCTGGTGAGGTCCATGGCAGGTAACTCAGCTTCTCGCCAACCTTGACTACATCCCTTCCAGCAACTGTTCCCTCTCTGGGGACGCATTTTCCTGCTTTGTAAGTGGTTTGGAGACTGAGGGGAGGGGAAGGGCATAGAGCAAGTCCTGCGTGTTGGGAGCACTCAGGGGAGCAGGACTGAGCTGCTCTGTTGAAAGGACAAGTTGGCACAGGTCGTCTGGGGAGCGGCTGAGGGAACTGGGGGGGTTCGGTCTGGAGCAGAGGAGGCTGAGGGGAGACCTCCTGGCCCTCTGCAGCTCCCTGCCAGGAGGGGGCAGAGAGGGGGGATGAGTCTCTGGAGCCAAGGCCCCAGCGCCAGGCCCCGAGGGAATGGCCTCAAGCTGCCCAGGGCAGGGTCAGGCTGGCTCTGAGGAAGGATTTCTGTGCAGAAGGGGCTGTTGGGCGTTGGAATGGGCTGCCCAGGGCAGGGGGGAGTCCCCGGGATCCCTGGAGGGGTTGAAGAGTCGGGCTGAGCCAGCGCTGAGGGATCTGGGGGAGTTGGGAACGGTCAGGGGGAGGGTCATGGTGGGGCTGGAGGAGCT
>NW_020799107.1:35812097-35821688 GCF_003259725.1 Athene cunicularia
AGGCCCGGCGGTGCGAGCCCCGGCTGCCGGCTCGGTCGCCCTCCCGGGGCATGGGACCAGCGTGCCTGCCCCTGGCTCTCCTCGGGTGGCAAGGGGAGATTAGGATCTTCGCCGGGCACGCATTGTGCTGAGCTCTAGTTTTCTTTCATGCTTCATTAAAAATTAGATGCTGGATTATTTCAAGCGTATATATAGACACAGATCAAACAACTATGTTGTTATTCTACTCTCTTATACACATCTGTGTTGTAAATAACCAAAAACTCTCTCCTCAGCCCCGAAAGATGCCAGCAGAGTGGGAGAAAAATACAGCTGGGGCTTTATAGCTCTGTCAGCAGTTGTCTTCTCAGTGATTCGTAGGCTCATTCACTCCAGCTCACTGCAAGAGCAAAATAAGTGGATCACATCGGGACTGGCCATCTTTGCGTTCAAATTCTCCAAGTTTATCTCACCCTCTCTCATAAAGATTCTTTTTAGCCAGCTTGGGAGCAGCTTGAAAGAAAATTAAGGAAACAAAGATGCAATCTTGGAGTGACATATCATAATGAGACCTTTCAGTCTCTCAAACTTTCTCATTAACTTGCACCAAATGCAGACTTCAAAAATTACAAAAGGATTTTTCTCTCATAGCCCATAAATAGTCTGTACTTAGAGTATACCACATTGTCTCAATCTTTTTGGCTTAGTCCCAAAGCAGCTTCTTTTGGCATGCTGCAGTTGATGGGAATGATATTGTAGGAAGAACAAAGTACTTTTTTTTTTTTTTCCAAAGGAAATAATAAATCTGCTGTGGGCTTTCAAAGCAAGCTAACATAATCAGCAAGTGATTTTTTTAAAAAAAAATTTTAAGAAGGTAGGAAGAACACAGATGTTATTTTGGACCATTAGCTTCATAACTATAAAGACATGTAAAGTATTTCCTAGTGGCTTTACCCCCTTCTTTTGATTATTTTCTTATTAAACTCAAGGTTTTTTTCATCCTGTGTATTAAACATAGCAAGATCACATCACAGTTCTGCCAAGTTGCCAGTGTAGTCTGAACAATTACTGCTGAATATTTTACTTTTTTTTTTAAATGTGTTTCATTCCACCATTTCACATTTTATCTCTTTAATTTATAAGCCCAAAGAAGGCATCTAGCTGAAAAGTCAACTCTGTCTAGAAAACAAAGGCAACAGACAATATGGTTAGATTGTTGACATTGGATATCCAGTAAGTTTGACCTAAAAGCAGGAGGCAAAACCCAAGATGTTCTGGATTTAAAAAAACAAAGAAAACACCAAACAAAACCCAAACTAATCCATTGATGGAATTTAGCTACAGGAAGAAAATAGAGATATTTGTAAATTATTTTTTTTTTTTAACAGCCTAATCAAGACTGAAGTTGGTGGGAGTCTTGCATTAATGCAGGTTCAGGTGTTTAATAAAGTTAGGTGCCTGGCTTCAGTTGGAACAAGGGCTCTTTGCTTTGGGGCACTGTGCAGATCAAATGGTCCTAATGAAGGCTGGAACTCTCTCCAAACTAAAAGGTCATGCGTGTGATGCTGGCAAAGGGGACAGGTTTCAGGAGATTTCTCCCATTTCCAGAGCCTTGCAAAATCCTTTAGGGGGAAAAAAAAAAAATAGCATAGTAATGTATTTTGGAGTCTGAGAGGAGGAGTTGAAGTAAATGTGTGTACATACACTCCTTTAACAGCTTTCTGTCGTGGGATCAGTGAAATAATTAAATGATCTTCTTTAGTAACACATACAAGTGGTGCAAGGAAGAGGCTGGAGTTCAGCTTGCACGGTATTTTGCAGTGCTAGAGCTGCTTTCTTTGCCCAGGTCGTTTATGCAGTCTGACACCATTTCCATGGGAAGGAGGTGTAATTGCATGTACATGTATTTTTGCTATTTCTTCCATGTCATGTTTGCACCACTTTGTTGTGCCTTCTGCTGCTTATCTCTGCACCTGCTTAAAGACTTTTTCCCTGAGGGAAGAATATAAAACTTGTCAGTTTATCCCCCTTCGGTATTTTCTTTTAAATCCATCTTCTTTTTTCTTTTTTTCTTTTTTTTTTAATTTTGTCTTTAATTTGGTTATGCTCTATACCTAGTTATGCTGGAGAGCTGAGAATAAATACAGGTTATTTCCCTTGTACTTAATCAAGTATCCAACTGTTATACCAGCTATGAATATCAGAAATTGTTGGGAATCTTCTTCAGATGATCTTTTCTCTTCCCATGAAACCAAAAGGATCATCTACAGGAAGCTCAGCTGTTTAATTTCTGAATGTTTTGGCTTATTTGCAAATGGAGAGATGCTCCTCGTGTAACTTTTTACTTGGAGAGGTTGTACTTGATAGTGGTTTTGCTCACTCCTCTAGAAGGGATGGTGAAAAACCAACCAAGCAAAAAGATATAATTGGGTAAGTTTGTGAATTTGGGAGGTTATTTATCACCCAACCAAGATGCTCCCTGGTGTGTGGTATATGTACACACGCTCGGATAGATGGGATCTGCAGTGAGTTACTATAGCCCATCCACTCTTTTTTTAAATGCAGGGAAGAAAGAGAAATGCATGGGTTGGTGGGATAGAGACTGCTGTTTTAACAGTGCTTCAAGTAGGTATTAATTCCCAAAACAGACTTGTGGGGTTTTTATTTATACACACACACACACACACCCTGAAATGAAAAGAGCGGGCAGTGTTATCAGAGATGATGTACACGCAGGGACACGGCGTGTGGGGAAGGAGGTAGATGATGCGTCAGTCATCTGTAAACATGGAGCTCCTCGCAAAAGAAATGGCCTTGTTATTATCCAGCCACTTGAAACAGCTTTGTTGTTTGCATCACCCTAAATGGTACAAAATCATACCTGTTTGCTTCCTGTTTCTCTACCCATCCATTAAAACTTTTCAAAATCTTTCAACTTTGTGCGGTGCTGTTGCTGTGTTCACCTATGCTGGAGCTTCTAAGATATTTATCAAACAAAGGTGATGAATTTAATTTCCTTACCCAGTCCCAGCAAGGTACTGCATTTTGCTTTCTATCTTCTCCCCATCTCTTCCGCTGGAGATAGTGCTTATCTTTACCAAGCAGGTTACTGAAGGAATTAATGTTTCCTTGCACCATGCTGGGGAGGTGAAGTGATGCTGCTGTATCCCACCACTGACCCCAGAAGTGTTGGGAGGCTTCATTAATTACATTTTGTCCCCTGCTTTGACAGACCCTGATCAAAGGCACAACAGGCATATAAACTATTATTATGTTGACGGTAAATTCATTTTAATGTTGTAATACCGTGATGTTAAATGTAAAGAGGAAAAACAGAAAGAAATTTTCTACTGGGGGGATTAAAGCTGTCAAAAAATCATTAGGAGCTCTCCTGGCAAGTATGGCTGAATACAGGCATGTGTGTTTGCATTTCCACACAGATCCGAGAGAAAGAGTTAATGGAGTACAGAGCTATCAGGTTCATTTCCAATTTTCCATCAGACTGTAATGAAATGCCACAGTGCCTCAAACCAAACCTCTCATTAGTCTCCTTATTAGTTTTCACTCTAGTAAATAAACTAATGGTGCTACTAGTACTTAATAATAGGTAATCGGGTTCTCTTTCATGGCTGTCACTTTTCTCCCTGCTCTTTGCAAAAAAAGCAGCATGTGGAGAAAAAAAAATAAATTAACCCCCTTTTTATTCCACTAACTGTTTGGGTTTTTTTTTCTTTTCCCAAGTTCTTTATTTCATGGTTCCATGCTTCTTACAGCTGCTGCTGATCCAGAAGTGCACTTTCTGTGGAGCATCCTTCATCTGGCAGAAAGGCTCCTGGCTGTAGCTTCCACAGTTGATACCCGCCTCTGGAACTGCCTTCCTGGCGCAGAGGTGTCTCCTGGCAGGGAAGGAAAACCACGCTGTAAGTCGGTTGCTGAAGTGTTGATTTTGGTGGGTAGCACGGGCACGCTGAAACCGTAGTTTATAAGTTGCAGAGCGTGTTGTTAAAACATGCCACACACCTCCAATGCCTTCTGCTGAGAAATACAACATTACGTAGCAACGTACAAGTATTTCGGTGCTTGCTACTTGGCTGGAGCTTCTGCCTTGTGTTCCTTCGTGACTTGGCCACCTTCTTTTTTTTTGGGTTTGGTTTTTTTTTTTTTTTTTAAACTCATGTTGTCCATGGGCTAAAACCTTACAAGAAGATTTTGGGCATGTCCGTGTTTCTGCTGTGGCCCAGAACCCTGCACTGGCTAATTAATCTAGTTTCTTGTCAGGCAAAGGACAGCAGGTCCCTGAGGATCTAGGGATTTCCCCTGTCACCCAACCATGGATTGTCTTCAATCTGCTGTTCCCCTTTCCATCACACTTATTTCTCCATGTTATATTACCCACTTGCTCTTGAAGCACTCCTATGTTTTTTTCCCTCGAACTTTTCTTTACCTGCATATCATTCTGTAAACCACACCTCATCCTTTCCTGTAATATTTTCTAGTTTATTTGAAGTATTGAGTTTTTTTCTTTATTACACCAGGTAGGTGTTACGGTTTGTTCTATTAAGCCATGCTCTTTCAAAGGAATGTCCAAAAGGCATCATATTTGAGAGTTACCACTGAAAATGAAGGGATGCTGGGCTGGTATGAAATCCTTTTCATTTTGAGATTGCTTTGCTGATTGGAGTGTTAGACTGGATACAATTAGGACAAATAACTGATCAGATTTTTCTCTCTATTCGAGTGTTATTTAAACCAGGAAGTCAAACAAAGGATACATGAATACCCCGTATGTCCTGTTCTTCATAAAATGCTGTGGTTTTAATAGTGTGTTCCCAGTTTTACTACTGGGAAAGTAACTTCCAAATGCTAGAGACCAGCAACATCATAGATATTTACCTTAATTCCTTTTGTAGGACTGGAAAATTCAGTGTTGCTGATATCATAGAAAGGCGCCCACTTAGACTGCTCATTCTTCTGGCTCTGAGTATCTGTTGAAAATTATTAAATGTTGTTAATTATGTCACTAATTCCACATGAAGCTAAGGACTGTTTGGGCATGCAGGAACCTAATCCTTACATTTGTAATATGACTAAAAACCACCAATAGCTTGGAACATGTCTCCAAGGTATTGTCCTTGAATCTTCTACCAAATAAGACAATTACTTTCAGCCATGTCCCTTTGATCTAAACTTTTAATACCCTTGTCACTGATTTTGAACTTTCTTGCTGAGATGCTGGTTTTTGGGGTCAGCACACAAGCACCTTGGTTCTCTGAGGTTTGTAGGAAGGAGAAGACAGACAGCTGGAGGGTTATAATTTGGACAAGACCCTCTCCCGTATCTCTGAAGATGCGGAGGATCAGTTTGCAGAAACAAGCAAAATTATGATGACAGTGTATCCAGATTTGGAATACCTGGAAGCACTGTCACGTTTCACCATCTCTTTATAATTTTTTGCCCCAGATGGTGAAGAGCCAGGAGAAGATGATGGGCTAGAAGAGCTGCTCAGAGGTGTGAAGCATGCAAGCATCTCAGTCATGCTCTGGCTTTTGTACAGCAAGGTCATGGATGTCCAGCCCTAATTCCACCAAGCTCCAAGGTTAATGATTTGCTCACGGTTGGTCTTCTAAAGTCTTGGGTCTAAATCCAGGAGATTATAGAAAATAGACAGTTGGCCTTTTGGGGGGCTATCTGCCACTGCAGTAACTGAGCTGTTCTTTCTGTAAACACCAAATGCTGGGTGCTCTTGGGAAAGCTTCAGCAAAGATATAGAGGTGATTAAAACTGGCAGGCTTTTAAAAAGGATATAGCAAAATTTCATTTAAGCAGATGTGTTATATCTGATGCTAGTAGTGGAGAACTATAAATAGTAGTAATAACATACACTTAATAGGAGAGTTACTGTTCTGAGACACAGATGCAAAGAAGTTCAGCCTTGTGCCTAAACTAGGCTAGGTCACAACAGACACAGAATGAAACGATAATAGTCCCAGCTTATCTATTTTCCCAGTGTTTATGGGGAATTTGAGGAATCCGATCTAGCAGTGCTAAGAGCTGCAGATGCACACTGCTGCTTGTTTAAGTTATGTGCAGCTAAAGAAACGGCTTTCATGCTCCCCAGCTATGAAGTGATCATTCATAAACCATCACAGGCAAGGGGATGAATAAAAAGCATTGAATGTTGGCACAGAGACTAAGGGCTGCACTGAAGCTACTGTTAAATAGTAATGTGTTTTCCTGCCTGGCCAATTAGGAAGTGTCTGAAGGTATGTGAAAATTTAAATCTATTTTTACGTAGCGCACAAAGGCAGAGACGCAGCACTTAAGGCCCCCAAACCCTCCCCCCATTTCTGAAGGAACAGATGTCACCCATTCATTGACCATAAGAACAAATGCGGGATTTGCTATCAACAGAACTAATGTTGGGAGCCAGTTTTGTCTACGATTGTTAATTCTTCCATGTAATCTTTTAAATTAATGAATTAGTAATGGCTATTAATAACTGGCCTTTGATGCTTCAAGATTCCTGGGTCTAACTTAGCGTGAGACACCATAGCGCTTACTTGGACTGTTGTGCTTAATTGCTGCTCATGAACCTGCCTTAAATATCACATCTTAGTGCTCAAACTCTCACCAAAGGGGGATGCGTGTGATGCTTGGCTATAGTGAGCAATCCTCCTTCAGAGAAGAAATAGAGATATCTGTCTTTCGTAATAAATCACTTAGGGTTTTTTGTGGTTAACATCAATTATTTATTTAACCCTCAAGTCCGTATGGCACACTTAAAATGTTTTACGATTTATTTCATAACTTGCATAATTTTATGGATTATTTTAACGATGGTTTTGTATACAAAGTTTCCAGGCTGTTTGAAATAAGTCTGTATGTGCACATACAGTCACGTAGGTACACCTTCAACGGATACCAATGCGGGAAGTTGAAATAAATTGATTCCTATAAAACCCTTTTCAATTAGATGTTTTGACCTTATAATCTCCCCACAGAAACACAAGGCTTTTGTAACCTTCACAAGACTTACAGCCCTTATAACCCTGATGCTGTTGTGGGATTTCTTGCCTGTCCTAAACTTTTCATTTTCCCGATGCAGTCTCCTAGCCTTGCTGCTCCTTTTGTCTTGTCTGTGTTAACATTGATTCATTGGGATGATTCACAGGCACCAAAAGCTCCAGGCAGATGACTCCGTTCCTATTAATGGTATTCGTGGGAATAAATATGAAAATAATTACTTAATGTATTATTAAATCCTGTGTATCAGGCTAGGGTTTTTCAGTCTGATGGATGATCTTTGAGCTGAGTCAGGAACTTGGTCCCAGGGTGTCTGCCTCAGTGTCTGTTCCACTCTTTTAACCTTGTTTTCTCATTAGCTGCTCTGAAAAGGAGATTTCTTTCCCTACCTATTGATTTTTTTGGGGGTAAGGCTGGCTGCCACCTCAGTCCACAGACAACCATTGAATAATTGCTGTGCCCCAGCCAGTTTTCCAGCCACCCCCTGATGCGGTCTGCGAACCCAGTGAGTAAACTCAGTCAGATGCCCTTCCTTGGTCTGAGCCGTGCCCTGGGTCTAACTGGGGCTGCTCAGTTAGAGCTTCCTCCTTGTGTGGGCTTTCTGGCTCCTGGCCTCTCCATCCAAGTGCTGCCTGCTCAGCACCAAGCTCCCTGCCTCCACGCCCAGCCCTGACTAAGGCCTTACACCCAGAGCTGGCATATTTGCCTTTCAAATCACCTGTCTGAGCAGCTCATCGTCCAGAAACGCCCGGCAGCTCCTGGTCCTGCAGCACGGCAAGGATGGGGATCTTGCCCTACCCACACAAACGTTTGGTCCTCTCTGGATGTCTGTATTAATTGACTGTTCTGCTAGACCATTTTCCTCTTTCCCAGTCACTTCACAGAATCATTCAGGTTGGAAAAGACCCTTGAGATTGTCAAGTCCAACCGTCAGCCCTACTCTACAAAGTTCTCCCCTACACCACATCCCCCAGTATCTCATTTAAACGACCCTTAAACACACCCAGGGATGGGGACTCCACTACTTCACATCCTCCTTCAGCCTTCATCTGACTTGGGAGATACAGTGGTCTAAGGTCTGCCCTTGACCCTGAGTCAGGCTCCATCATGCAGTGTTTTTCCTGCAAAACTCTAGGAACTCTATAAAATGAATAATTATACTATGGTAACCCTTAGAAGAAAACATGGACCTCTCCAAGATGCCATGTAGGTAAATAATAAGCAATTACTTCAAGAGCTGGGTCTGACTTTGCAGCCTTTCCAGACAGCGAACAAGGGTTACATCAACAGAGTGACTCTTAAAAAATGAATTTATACATGGGAGCATACACGTGGCAGCACTCAAAACCCAGAGGACAAAAATATCTTTGGCCGTGCCGGAGAACTGTTTGAGCCTATATTTTGCAGATGATATTCCCATAAACATTTCAAGAGGAAATGGCAGCAGCGTGGAGCAGGAAAGACCGGTGATGCTGTGCCGGGCTCCCAGCAGAGCCCCTGCCCCTCATTTGTGTGCTGGGAGCGGGGGACAGGTTGTGTAGCTTCTCCCATCAGCAAAGAGCATTCCTGGCTTTATTAGCAGCTTTCAACTGGCAGCCAACGCTGATTTAATACTAATGCTTTTTTGATGAATTGTTGCTTTAGTCTGTTTTGAATACTTTCTGCATGACTAATTAATGTACCAAAAGGAATTAAGTTGTGGTATTCAACTTTACGCTGGTACGTGCAAACAAACGGCTGGAAGTCACAGCTTTTCTTCAATATTTTATCTAATCTTTACATTCTCAGGGACGGGGCATTGCTTGTTATCTAAAAGCCACTTAACTGAGCTAAAATGTGATGTCATGCTTCTCGAAATACATGTAGGTATTTATGCTCGGTCTGTTGAGAAACAGGCTTGAATATAGTGAGATATACGTAATTACGTTCTTTTAATGATAACAAAACCCACTTGAAATTGGCAAGAGATGAAAACCCGCAGCTTCGTAGAGGGAGTTTTGCTTGAGTAAAGCGTTCTGTAACATTATGCTGGGATAAACCGGCGTGATTCATCGCTGGAAAGACACTCCCAGCTGGAGCAGATAGAAATCACTGGCTGTTGCCCCTTGCGAAGAGCGGCGTCAGCCCCTCCGAGCGGAAAAGCTGCTGGGAATAAGGTAACCCCGCAGCCAGGAGCGTTGCTGTTTCCTCGTCGAGGAGTGCTGGCGAGGCGCTCGGCTTGCTCTCCGCTCCGGAGGGATGTCCTTCCTCTTCCCCGTGCTTTTGAATTTACGCTTTATTATCCGTAGTTGTTTTGTGTTTTGTTTTTTCGGTTTTTTTTTATTTTTTTTCTCCCCGAAACAAAGACGACTTGTATAAGAGAGTAGAATAACAACATAGTTGTTTGATCTGTGTCTATATATACGCTTGAAATAATCCAGCATCTAATTTTTAATGAAGCATGAAAGAAAACTAGAGCTCAGCACAATGCGTGCCCGGCGAAGATCCTAATCTCCCCTTGCCACCCGAGGAGAGCCAGGGGCAGGCACGCTGGTCCCATGCCCCGGGAGGGCGACCGAGCCGGCAGCCGGGGCTCGCACCGCCGGGCCT
>NW_020799107.1:35821738-35846323 GCF_003259725.1 Athene cunicularia
TTTTTTTTTTTTTTTTTTTTTTTTTTTTTTTTTTTTCTTTTCAGAACCTGCTTCTGAAAAAGCAGGGCTTTACAAATTGCTTTCCAAGTAAAAGCGAATTAAATAATTCTGTACGTTGTGAGGCTGCAAAAGAACACCACATCGCTGACGCAAAAGAGCTTCCCACTCTAACTTGTTATTAAAAAAAAAACAAACCACTATGTAAAAAATTAATTTCTTAGGCAGAAATGGTTGTGTTTCCAATAGTAGCCGGTATGTGCGCTCTTTTCTGCTAAAATATGCTTTCTTTGGAGGGAAATATCAGCAGTTTCTTAATTATAATGACAGTCTATAGCTAATGTGATGGACAACACTAAATTACATCATTTGCCAATAAAATAGGCAACCCGTATAATTCTTTCATATGCCCACATGATTTCTTTTATAGTTTGGAAGCTTTTCCTTGGTAATGGATGTTGACAGGTATGAAAGCCTGCCCAAATTGTGGAACTACCTGCAGGGTATCTGTTGTGTTTAACGTGGCACGTTGTGAGGTATATATTTGTTGATTTTTTTTTTTTTTTTTTTTTTTTTTAGCAGCAGAAGCCCAGGCTGTGCCGAAGGGCTGCGGTTTGTCTTTTCGGTCTGTTTGAGATTCCTTGTAAGGCCACACCAGAGCACAGGGCTGGTGGTTATTATGGCATTGTGAGCTTCCAGTGGGCAGAACTGGCACAGTATATATATTCTCTCTCAAAAAATAAAATTATGTAGCTTCACAGAGCTTGTTCTGTGGAAATTAGTGGTAAATTATAAAAGAGCTCAGTGTGAACTGGGTGGAGATTCCCAGTGTGGCCATTAACATACCTTTAGAATGATTTCTGTTGAATTTTTTTTTGCTTTTATCGCTGTGGAAACCCCGTTTTGCAAGGAGATACGACTATCTGGATGCATCAGAGCTCAGGGCTGCTGCTGGATGGTGGTGTCGGGAGGTCAGACTGGCTCCTGCGTCCCGCTCCGGCTTCACGGCTGCGGAGCCACGAGGATTTCAGACCCGTGTGCTTGGTGTGGAAATGGAATGATTGTCCACTGTGTAACAAGCCCTTAAGGAAGGATAGCTGAAATAAAAAATATAAATATTTCTGGTTTAGTAAGGGATGAGCTTGCAGGCTCTATGCATTGGTAGAGAGGTACCGGGACGACGTTTCTCTACTAGATCCGTGTTTGCTTTGCTGTGGATCCAAATAAAAATAAATCATCGGTGAGGTGCTTATGGGTGGGTGATCACTGCAATAATAATAGTGATTTAGCTCATTAGTACTGCTCAGATAAAATGATTCCCAACACTCAACTGATTAGTTATGCAAACACTGAGGAGAGGCTTTTAATCACGCTGGTCCTTGGGTCTAACCCTGCTGCCTCCCATACAACCCTGGGAGGTGCCAGCAGGGAGGAAATCTGACCCTTACAGTTTCCACTGGATTTTTTTTTAGGCCAGTACTGACACAAAAACATTTGAAAAGTCATCCTGGTTATATTACAGTAGAAGACTTGTTTGCTGCAAATCGAAAAATTTATTTATGCATCAGTGATCTGCTTGTTTATTTATCTGGCATTTGCCTGTCTGATCTTGAGTCTGATTTCCTCTGACTCTCTGGTATAAAAGGTGAAGTATAAGTTACGATGTAGTTTGGAAACAGAATAAATTATTTTCTCAGTTTTTGCTCGTGAGCAGGGCTGGGATTTTCCATTGGAAACCCAAGTCTGAATCCCTTGATTTGTCCTGGCTTCCCACTACCATTAGAAAATGTATTGATGGGCAAGTATAGAGGTTCAAGGAGTGCTAAAATAATTGCTGTACATCCTTCAAGATGCTATTTAGCCATGTATGAACCGGACCACAGTAATCTATAACCCCCCCCTCCTTTTCCTGGCCCCCACATTGCACATAGTGTTTGTCAAACTGATGTGATGGAATAGGCAGGACAACACACGGGGTCAAGTGGTACGATAGCCGAGCTCGGGCAGCGGTGAGTGCTGCGGGAGAGACTGAAGTGTGGACTGGTGTGTCTGGTGGTTTGGTTCAGTAAAGCTCACAAAAACTTATTTAGTTAAAATGAACTCATTTGCCTTGAAAACAAACTCTTATTTTAATCTTAGGGTGGCTGACGTGGTCCCTGGGTAAAACATGGTGTGTCTCGATGGCTGATGGGTATCTTCCTTTCCTAAGAAGATATTTACTCAGAGTAGCACAAAGGGGGTAAGGTAGAATTGCTGGTACTTCTTCACCACTCTGAATGTTTTTTTGACATTAGACAATACGACAATACCTTCTTGTGATACAATTGGTGAGGACGGACACAAATACAAATATATCCCATGCTTATTCCATCTTTTTTTACAAATAATTTTGGATTCCATGATTTTGTTGGGGAGGACAGGTTACTCTGAACAACAAGACGTCTTGCTTGTTGTTCAGCCTTTTTTCTCTTATAAAGTGACTAATTCTTCATAGTTTTCCTTGTAGTCAAGTATTATAACTGTAGCAGACCTTAGATGCCCTTTTTTCCCCGGTGAATTTACCTGTGCTCTTTGTTGTGCGGTGTGACCTGCTCGGAGAGGAGTGTGGTTCTTAGCCCTCAGTCACCATGTGTTCACAGAAATACTCATCGTTTTCCCTAAGTGCCAGTATCTGGTCTGTTGTGCACAGACGGTACTTTATTGTTTCTGATCCAATTTTTATAAAGCTGCTCTAGAAATTGGGGCTTTCACAGGAGAGGTGTATGTGTGTAGGCAGGACCATATATCATTGTTAACTGAAATACTTTTGTATACCAGATAAAATCAGAGTTTATCACTTGGCACACATTAAAAAAGGGAAAAGTTTGCTATAAATGGCGCTGCCATTTGTACACTGCCCGGCTTTGCGCCTACGTGAGCGCCAGTTCAGACCCTTCTTTAGTGCTGCAGGGCGTGATTGGGTCTGAATCCACAATATTGCTATTTATTTGGCTCACAGCAGTGCCAAGGCAGGGCGCTGAGACTCGGGTCTCTCTCCAAAGGGACGCTGCAGATGCGCACAGCAGGAGCTGCGCCTCGTGCCAGGACTTCCCTTTGCTGCGATGCGCAGAAAATTCTCCATGAAAACCTTAAATACTGGGATGTACTTAGGGTGAGGACATAAAATATCCTGCGTGCTCTTCCATCGGCGTGTATTTCGGAGTAAGCTGTTGCGGGGGCTCACCTTGCTGCCTTGCCTGGCTTTGTATCAACAGCTAAACATGCTGTGTAAACTGCTAAGTGTGATACGAAGGGGTGGGAGGGAGGAGTAGAGCCAATTATAATTAAAAGTTTTACTGTATCCTTTTTCCTTTTATACATTCATATATTATATAAAATTCCTTGCACGTACTATTTAAATTCTGAGGGTTTTATCTGACCTTTCATTCTCTCCCTATACATCTGCCTTGCCTTTAATAGAATTACATAAATTACTGTCATCAAATTCTGCCTGCAATTACTTTGTATCAGTCAACCTACTGCTTTTGTGTGTATCTGCTCTCATCTCATTAGCTGTTGTACAGACGAATTATGACCTGTAGGTAGTTGACTGACGAGCTGTCGGATGATTCCTTTGTATACTGAAGGTATTTGGCTGGCAAAATGTTAATGTAAATATTTCAGCATTAGGCAGGTTACAAAAATTACCGGGGTTTGTATTGAGAAGGGTGTTTCTATACTGAGGGATTTGCTGCGCAAAAGAAGAGTGTGTAAACAGATTAACAGACCAAATTATTGGGGTTTAGAAAATCAGTTTACAGTGCAGTGAATGAAATGATTCGGGGAAACTGGAAGTCACACAAACAGGATATTTTCTTGGTATTTTATATTCAGAAATACTGCATATTCATGACCTTCCCTAATTTTGACCTTATTAGATATGGCTATTAAGTGCCCGAGGGCAATTAAAAAAAAGTTCCTAAAAAAAAAAAAAAAAAGCTTTTCACAGGAACTTGCATCAACTGCTGCTGTGTTAGTGTTGGGGTTTTTTTTAATCCCCCCCCATATAGATGGAAACTTCTGACTCCAGTCCCCATTGTCTTTCACTGTTATCATTTCTTTATTCATGCAGAGATTTTCAGATGAAATAACTTTTCGGCGTGAGTCCACGCTGTTTTCCAGCGCTCGTACTGAAGCACAGTTGGGGTCATTGCAGCTTGTCCTTTTATGCCATGATATTCACGTTGCTGTTATGAAAATCAAAAGGTTTTTTGTCTGGGTGGCGGAGGGAGGGGCCTGACGAGCTCATTTCTGCAGTTTAACCAGCCATAGGATGGGGTTTTTTTTAAAGTAAATAACGCGTCTACAGTTGTGGTTTGGAAGATAAGGTACATGTATGCCATAAAGATACCTTTCAGTCACCTGAAAATAAGGTTGGTAGGAGGGTGAAGGACAATCAAGCCAAAATATTCTTCACTTAAACCACTGGATTTCTGTTTGTCAGCTCCAAGATTGTCATTTGTTTGTCGTTTCGTAGTGATGTGGGTGATTTTTAAAGTAAATGAAGTAGATTCAGTTAGGTTACTTTTCAGATGTTAGTTTTGAATAATTGAGTACAAACTAATTTAGGCAACTGTGTGTATGACCAGTTTCCCAAAATAGCGCTGATGTGAGTGGAGACAATAGCTCTTGTCTCCAGAATAATGGAAGCCCTTGATAAAATGTTAACATCTCTAAGATTTCTCTCTGTGCATCTGTTGCTCAAGTCATACGGTCTCGTGAGCTTCCACCCACCAAAATCCCAAGGAGCAGCAGTTTAATTTCAGCATCCCAAAATAAATTTGAACCTTTTCACCTGGCGGTCTCCTTCCGGTGAGTGCATGTGCTTTATTTAAACGCAATAAGCAGAAACCATGTCTGATTGGGTGGCCACTGATATGTTGTGTGATATGTTTAACCCTTTTTCTCAGGCATGTTGTTAGGGATGAAACGTGTTTAGTTTGGAAATGCTTCCCTGAGTCACGGCGGTGCTCACCTGGTTCGAGTTGATTGGTAAAGTGTGTTTAGGATGATCAGTTTGATAGTTCGGATGTGTGGTTGATTCAGGCTTGATTCATACATGTTGTTTAAATACCCTTCTCGTGATATTTGCTTGAGTGTCGCCTTACAAGTTTTATGGCACTTCTGTAGGTCTAAATACATGAAATAAAACAGATAATTTGTATTTTCATAAACAAGGCAAGCCTTCACATAAAGATGGTTCTGACATGAGCACTAGTGGGTTTTCATGAGCAGATACACAATACCACAGTAACCATATGCTTCAATATTTAATGGCGTTTAAGTTATTTTTACATATTTTATTTTTACCACCTCTATTGAGCTCTTTGGTTTTGTGGATGCTGATGATCAAAAGCATTCTTAGACTTTTTTGGCCATAAATATTTAGCCAAGGGAGTTTGTTTTCCTGGGCTTCTTGTGTTAATATAACAAGAGTCTAAAGCTGAAGCTGTACAGGGCTGGATTTCATTAGAAATCCCTACTGGTTTTAGAGCGCTCTTCCCAGACAAACATTTGGGGCTAAACTGCCGAGGAAGCAGATGCCAGTCTGCAGATATTAAGAGTTAATATCTCTTGAGATGTGTTCATTCTCTTAAGGAGCTTCCAGCCGTCAGTGAGCTCAGAGGGGCTGGCAAGGGCGGTGGCCGGCGCCTTCGGTCGAGGTTTACGGGAACGTCTGTCAGAGACAACTCTAAATGTTGAACTCGGACCCCGAGACATTGCGATAGCAGCTGTGACTTTGGGTAGGTTTCATTCAGCTTCTAAACAAGTTAATTTGGTTTAATAATTGTGGTGCTTCAGAGCATCCGAGGAAGTCAACAAGAAGTAGTTTGGGGGGAGTGAAAACTTTATTCGTTCCCCCAGCACAAGAAAGGATTAAGTGTCCTTGTATTCCTTGTTTTTCCTCCCGTCTCTGCTGAATAAGTGTGTCTGCATGCTTACGCGTGTGTGTGTTCATGTATATATTTATTAAAAAAAAGTATATTTGTTAGTTGGTCTTCAAGAATTGAAAAGATTTTAAAGTTATTTCATCAGCTGTTTGCATGTTTATATATGTGTATGCATGCTTACGTGTGTGTGTGTTTGTGTGTATATATATATAAAAATATATGTATATTTGTTAGTTGGTCTTCAAGGATTGAAGAGATTTAAAGTTATTTTATCAGCATCAGGCAAGCTGTTATGTAAGTGTGAAAGCTTCGTTGCTATTAAGTTGTTTTCAACAAGAGTTTAGCTTGCATATATCAAGCTGTACACTAACATATAATAGAGTACAGAGGGGTTTGGGGGCTTTTAAAGTGTTTTTTAAAAATCATATAATAATTTTTTTTTCTTTTTCACAAATAAAAGAGGTTTTAAACAGTTTCTACCTCAGTATACCTTGGTTCTAGATCTGATATTCAAGTGGCAAAAAGAAAACTTTCTCATTGTTTTTTGTTCTTATGAGTGTTTTTCTGTAGCACTGCTTTATTGAGCAAATTTCAGTGGAGGCAGCCAAGAGCATTGTTAAACCAGTGAATATCTACCTGCTTAACAAGGGTAGAATTTTATGTGCACTAAAACATTTTATCTGGGAATAACATTTGGTGTTAGTTGGTTTGGTGTTCAGACAACAAACCTCTGGTGTTCTGGAACTGACGAAATAAAAAAATCTCTGAGTATGACTCAGTTTGACAGCAAACCAGCCAGTGACGTGCCTTGCTCCAAGTAGACCATGAGCCCCAAGTCTGATGAAGCCTGTTTTCTTACAGCTTTGTGTCTTATGCTGGTTTGTGGTTTGTAATTCATTTTTTTTCCATGATCAGACCATCTAAAAGTTTTATTTCTTCAGTTCTCTACTGTGTTTGGTTGTTGGGGTGATTTTTTTTTTGTTTGGGGGAGTGAGATTTTTTGAATTATGGGGTTTTTTTTGTGTCTAATGATGTAACTAATGCAAGCTGCAGTGTTTCCTTAACTTGAGGCACTTGAAGGACGTTCCCAGTGTGTGTTCACTAATTTCCCAGCCTCTACCTTCATGTCCAGCCTGGCCAAATGCCACCGATGGGTCTGAGCGATGCTTTGGATGGGGGAGGGAGCAGAAAGGCACATCATGAAACACACTGCTGTATGATGGCAGAAAAATCCTCCTTTCCCTTGGAAATCATGCTGAAGACTTGGTCAAGAGAAGGATGAAAAAGAGAGAGAGAAGCAATAGGCTGCATCAGATTGCTTTTTAGCCCATCTCCAGTGAAAGGGTATGGGAGTAGTTGGGTGACTCCATGAGTGCGTTGGCTGGTGGTGGGATTTGAGGTGGGAAATCCTCCCATGTGGAGCTGTGGGGGGTGTTTTCCTCACCTAGAGAGGCTGGTGTTGTTAAAACTTTTTAGCACTCCTAATAATAGAAAAATACTTCTTTCCTAGCTGGCTCTTAAATTCCTTTTAGTGGATTAGTTTGAATCACATCAACTAAGAGCTTGATCATCTGCCAGCTGCTAGAGTTGGGCCAAAGCTTGGTAAATTAATGAGCTCAAGGTGATTAGTACAGGTGTTGGTACTTTGGACCCTGCACCGAATTGTTGCCATGCGAGGTGTGTAGCACTGTACACCCATCACTTTTTTTTCCTCTTTTAATTCTTGTGCTGTCAGGTTGTTTGGCTTGACAGTCAAAGCAAACATGAGGGGCTCTGTCCGTGATGCTATGATGAATGAAATTTATATTGAGGTTCTAAAAAGTAGGATCAACATTATAATGACTGCTTTGTTACAGAGACACTTATTGCTGTGATAATTCTGACTCCGGTTCCAATTCAAGACCGTCGTATGTTTAGTGGGTTGTATCCATTCGCAGGATGTGTTATGGGAAGGGCTTTTCGAGTCTTGCGGTGACACTTCTGTGTTGCTTTTGGGAATGGAAAAAGGTCATTGTACAAATGTGCTGGTACCTCTGTTTTATAGAGCTGTGGAAGCTACACGGAGCTTCTGTGGGCACCAGCACATCTTACTGAGTAACTGTAGGCTGTTATTGAGTCAAGGAGAGAAGCGAGCGGTTGCTGTCACCCAACAGGGCAAGTTCTGGTGATGTCTTTCATGCACACGTTATCTGCAGATTTTTTTTAAAATATAGGAACTTTCAGTAAAACATAGCTTGATTTATAGGCAGGAAAGACTCTTGCATTTCATAAGCTTTAAGACAGCTTCGGATGATGGAAAAATGATGCGCGCTGGATCTCCAAATTCACTCTGGCATTTGTGGTCCGGTGACAGTTTGATGGATTTGGCAGTGGACGCTCGCATTTCTGAGGCTAATCCCAGATCTGCCTGCTAGCTTGGCTCCAGCATCTTCAGGAACAGAGAGCACTTTCAAGGCATTTGGTTGAGTTCTGTCCTGTTCAGTCCTGTGTTTGTTGATGCCAGCCTTTGTCTTCACTCCGTTTTTCTCTCCGATCAGCACCCATACTATATAATTGCTTTTCCAAGATATTTACAATCCTCTGCTTTCTGTGGGTGTCTGAAAACAGTTTACATTTGTTGGATATCATAAGCTTTCTTGAGGGAGGATTATTTTCAAGGTGATTTGTCTTGAAATGATTATATGTGCTTTCAGCAACTGTCAACAGCATCTGGCAGGGCTGGACCACCAGTTAGCAGTCTTAACTAGATCTGTCTGAGCACCGTTCATTTGTTGGATTTTTTTACATTATTCTCAAGTGTTTCAATCAAGACTTTAATATCTGTTCTTTTCAAATCCAAAATACCTGCAGATCTGTGTGGTATTTCTCAGGGCACAGTGTTGCATGACAGTTCCATTAAAATTGGCTCATTGGTGAGGAGTGAGGCTGTAACTGTGGCCTCCAGTGGGGCACTAAGTCTCCTTGTACCTCCAGGAGGTGTAAGTGTCTGTATTTTGTCAGTTGGTTGCCCCATCTCCTGGGATTCAGGTCCATCTTGTCGAATTCATTGAACATGGGATATATCTGGGGTCCAAAGCATGGTTGTGCACGCAGCAGTTCCCTCGTTGCTGCTGGGTGGCCTGGAAGAGCAGCCAGGTGCCACTGAAGAACTAGAAAAGTCATGTCCCATGGACAGACCTTGCAAGACATGAGGCTTGACTGTATAATACACCACTTCCTGACTTTTTTTGGTCCTCTGACACTTAAAATGACACATTAAAGTTGCTTAAAGAAAGCATGACTAGATCTTTGGCCATCGTTTGCTGGTGTTGCTGAGCCCAGCTCAGGGTGTGGGAGATAAACCTACAGAGCCCAGTCCCTCAGGGGTGGCATCCTCCATGGCCAATGCCTGGGGCCACTTGGGCAACAACAGAGTGTTTGTGCAGGTAAAATGCTGGTCAAGTTAAGCAGCCATTGGCCTTGGCATGAGTTGTAACATACCTTTTGCAGATTCTCTCCAAATCTGACCCATTGTCATACTCTTGGTTATAACTCCCGGGTATTTACAGCTATCAGGACTGCTTGGCAGTGACGTTAAATTAAGATCCAGATGATTTCTGGTGATTCAGAACAAATAGCGACTCTTCTGTCTCCTGTTGGGGTTTGAGATTACGTCTTCTACCCCGTGATTCCGTCTGGGGAGTGAGCAGCTGGGCAGGACTGTCCTGTGGTGGGCAGATCTGAGCTGGTGGCTTGCTGCCTGCCGCTGGTTTGAAGTCTCTCCCCGTCTGTCTGCACTGACTTAAATATAGTCACATTATGTAAGAGCCCACATTGTATTTCTGTTCTGTGCCTGTAGAAGCTGATAGTGTGATAAGATGGTAACCGTGCCTTGAGTTGGACATATGTATTCCTATTAACCCTGAGGGTAGCGTTGTAAAAGTGCTCTTTTGTTTCCAGTTTAGCACAGGAAGCTAATTTTGGCTTCATTTAATGTTACTGCTCAAACTGGCAGGGAATCAGAAATTTAGTTACATGACATCATATCTCTGGCACAGCAGCGTGGCTTGGAGCTTCACAGAAACCAACCCCCCTGAGAATAAATCAAAACCTGCAATATCTGTGCAAGTCTGTCATAACACAAGAAGGTTGTATGGTGCATTTTTTAAAATCTCTTCTGCTTTGAGAAGACAGATAAAATTTTCTGAACTGTTGCAGTGACCTGGATACCTGAGCATAAGCAAGCGCAGGGGATGGAGTTACGGGGTTTGTGCTCTGGGGATGGGGACTTGCTCTGTCCCCCGCTGCTGCTGGCGGGGCTGAGAATTCACCAGCGTGGAGCCTCTGCTTTGGCCTGGGTCTGCAGCTTGTTGCAGAATGGTCATCGTGAAGACTGCACGTGTTTCCACTTACGCAAAAAAAAAAAAGATAAATCTACGCTGGCAGATATGAGCAGATGGCGGTTTATCTTGCAAGAGTTGTAGCTACTTTGTTTCTGCTGTAAAGCTGATTTTTAATTTTTTTTTTTTTTTTAGCTGAAAGAATATAAAGCAAAAACTTAAACTGCCATTTACTTTGCTTTCTCAGGTGAATAATTTTCATGGCTACGATGTGCAAAGTTTTAGTGTTTATAGCGTGTGACCCTGGAAGAAACAAATCACTGTTGGAGGGGTGAGACCTTTTCAGCTTTCCTGTTAATTTTATTGCATGAGGGGGAAGCACAGATGTGCACAGAGAATAAATTTAAAAGCAAACTCTACAAACTTTTATCTATTTTTTTTTCTTTATTTAACATTTTTATCCTGAGCAATGCTCTTTTTTTTTTTTTTTTTCCCCTCTGCAGGAGTGTACATAGAGCAATAGGTGTCAGCTTGTTCTCGAGGAGTCAGGTCTGGTGCCCGTCTTCCTTGTAAACAAAGCTGTAGCAGAAAGAGCAGACACCTGATCAGACGTGGAAACCTGTTTTCTAATTAATTCCTGATGCTTCTCACGCTGCTGTATAACTTTATAAGGAGTTCAGAGAGATACTGTTCCCCTGGTTCAGGAGGCTTGGTTACTGCATGCCTTATCCTGCCGCATCTCAGCAGGCCTAGATTTCTTCGGTTACCTGTCTCTTCTCTGCAGAAAGGTATATTTTTAAAAGCACTTGTATTGTGTGGGGTTTTCTATGCTGCAGACAAGGGACCTGGCTGCTGGCGGGTGAGAATGTGATGATTTCTCGGTGCCAGACCTGACAGCACTGCTTTGGCTCCGGTGCTTGGATGAGTGGGGTGTGAGCAAACTATTTTTATTGCGTGTTGATAATTGTGGTGCTCGGAGCTGCGGTTGTACTTAGGACCTTATGTGTAAAGCTGGTGTGGGTGGAGGAAGTGCCGGGTCCAGGTGGGTGCCGCAGCTTCTCTGCGGGAGCAGGGCTGGGCTGGCACCCGCCTTCGCTCAGGCTTTGCAGGAGGATGCTCCTCTCACCCTGCAGAGCCACGGCGGCCCTGTGGAGCTGGTATTTGAGCTCAAGGGAAGGTTTTCTGCTGCCCCAAATGCCATTGCGCTGAGGGCCAGAATACCGGAGGAAAACAGAGCAGATGAAAAGCCTTCTCCTGAGAATTTATCACGTTTTTGGAGTTAGCAAGGCTTTACGCTGAAATAGAGAAGCAAACCCTTCAGAGTTCCACTGAGAGGAGCGTTGAGGGTGTCATCAGTGAGATAACCACCCTTTTTTTAGCTTGTGTACTGCTGCCAGTGATCCCTGCGTGCAAATGCCAGGCTGGAGCAGGAGCTGTGTGTGCACATGAGTGCCCAGGCCGTGAACATCCTTGCACGGCGCAGTCTTGGCCGCCGTTTGCGCCCGTGGCTCTCTCAGACGATGGGCGGGCACGATGCTGGGGCGGAGGGGGGCCACACACTAACTGGGGGTGCTTGGTGGGTGGCCACCCCTTCTTGGCCTTCTCTTGGCCCACTGCACCCATGGGGCGTAGGTCTAGCCCCCGTGTAGAGCGCAGAATCCACAGGAGAAGTTGTCTGTTGACACAACAGTACAGATATATGTATAGATATATCATACAGATATATGTATAGATCTATGCTTCACATAAGCTTAAAGGGAGTTTATTTACTGCACAGGTGCTGGCTGTTGAAAGTGTAGAAACACATGAGAGACTACTCTATTTACATCTCTAGATAAGCAGTATGTCTTTTTTTTTTTTTTTTTTTTAGTCCAGAACTCTTAACCCCACTGATGGTACTTTAGGGAGAATAATTACTGGAAATGGGATCTACCCCTCAAGGAGTTGTGGATAATGAGCTGCTTTTCATAGGAAAAAAAGAAGGAAAAAAATAGGAAAGGGGAGCAGGAGTGGGATGGCTCTTCAAAAATGGTATGAAAAGATTGAAGTTAGTGAAGGGGAAGGTTCTCTAGTCCGTTTGGAGGTGGCAGATGTTGGGGTGAATGGGTAGCCGATGGCAAGCCTCCCTGCCTGGGCACTGTTTCTCCTTGTTCCTGTGGCCCCTGCCCGGGTTATAAGATAATCATTGCCACCAGCAGTGACAGGCTAGCACGTGCTAATGCCAGGCCTTCATTTTTGAGTGTCATCAGAGTTGACTTTGTCATGAGTTGGGTGGGAATGGTCAGTGCCTGGAGCTTGTGGAAGGGTCCCCAGTGCTGTCATTTTCCCTGCAGTGCTGCTGAAGCTGGGGGCTCTTCCCTGGGCATAATAGATTGCCATTATACCGGCAGTTTCATCAGATAATTTGGTATTTATAATTGCTGGTTTGCTCCATAATATAGTCTCTTTTTTTTTTTATAGTTATTTTTTTAATGTCTGTCTTGCATTGGTAGTTTGAGATATTTACAGCTAGTGCATGTTTTACTTAAAAAAAAAAAGAAGTGCCATTTTTCTTTAGTTAGAACCCAACATGGATTTAAGCCCATAGATGGTTTTACAGCCAGTGACTGGTGTCATAATCAGACATTATGAAAATTAAATCAGTCTTTCAGTCCCAAAATGTGTGTCTCTCGGTGAGTATGGTGGGGATGACGATAGATGTTGTTGAATAATCTGTCTTTTATCTGTGATATTCTGGGAAACGCCATCATTCCCTGTAAGAATCTTGGCCTGATTTAATTTTCTTATGAGGTCTCAGCTGCATATAAAAGAGAAGTTAACTGAAATAGTACCACACAAAGCAATTTGGAATTCCTCTCATCAGACATGTTCTCATCTATCCTTTGGACCAGTAAAATTTTTTTTTTTCATTTTCAGCCCATTTGATACTTAGCCTTTCTGTTGGCTTTAGGGAGTAAACTTTTTTTTTTTTTTTCAGCTTTTCAATAATCTGTAACATCTTTCAGATAAGAAGCTCTTACTAGAGCTTGGTTTATTGTCTGGGTGGTTGTGGTTTGGTGTTTTTTTTTTTTTCCTTTCTTTTCAAATAATGGTGTGGGCCACATTTGCTGGCCTGGTTGTGCTGTCAGCTCCGTATCTGGCACAGCAGTAGTGGCTGTGCTGAGCCATGGGCAATGCTTCGTTAACGCAAAGGAGTCTTCAGCCTTTTGGAGGTGGTTTCTCAGTGCTCAGGGAGGTATTTGCTGGGAGAGGAGTATAAAATATAATGATCTTGGCCTAGTGCTTAAATTGGAAAGCAAAACTGTGCAAAGTTTCAGTTCAAATGTTTTAAAGAAAATGGTTTTATTTCCTCTTAAAGTAGCCCTCTAATTGTTGTGGTAAAAATACAGCAGTGTTGTGGCTATGATTGTGGAGTGTCTTTTGTAGAAGCCTGTTTTCTCCCAAGGCTGGAGGAAGAGATGTCCTCTCAGGCTCATTATTTATAGCGGTATCTGCTTACTGTTAGCATTGGAAGTAATTGTCAGAAAAGAAATTGTCAGTTTTAGAGAAATTAGCAGATGAAGAGCAGTGTATTTTAAAGTCAGACCAACATTTCACTGATCAGACGTGGATCCCTCAACGAGTTGGGGGTAGCACTCGTTGTGGAGATCAGGTCTAATGAAAACCAGTAAATCATGGTTTTCCAGCAGTGAAAATGTCAGCAGTGACATATTGAAAGCTATATATTGTGGCCTGTGGAATGCCAGATGATTCATGTGTGAAAACTAAGCAACTGGTTAAGTTGGGGGGGGGGAACACGACACATTTTGAAAACTGCATCTGCTTTTAGCATGTTCTGTATGTGAGCGTTTAAGGCAGATGAGTTGAAGCATGATTTTGAGGTATTCTTCAGCTATGCTGGAGATAACATCTCAGCTGGCAGACACTGGAATTACTGATGATACTCCATAAACACTCTGTACCTTGGGAAAGTGGACTTTCTAATGCCAAGATGATGAGGCATTTGGATCTAGCAACAGGCACAGCAGATGAAGAGATAAACAGGGGAACAGAGGAGTCTGCAGTGAAGCTCGATCTCTGGGAGGTGAGAGGTTTGATGGAGCAGGAGGAGGTCTGCCTGAACTCCCAGTTACTGTTATCAAATACATTAAACAATGTCATCTATAGTATTTTCCATCCTGTGAACTAATGATATTAAAGCATCCCAGTTGAATCAAGTGGACGGTGGCAGAGATGACAGTGCATGGAAAGGTGGTGGGTGGAAGGTGTTAACAATGGTGTTAGAGCAAGCGCACGAGATCTCAGGCTGGGGGGCTGCTACAGCTGAAGATAAAGTGGGGATGAGGATGTCAGAACCCGGAGCATCCCCAGGCTAGGCCCATCAGAACCTCAAGACCAAAGGGGTGACAACTCCTACCATTGCAGAGATGTTCCAGGATGGAGGGAGAAATTATTTTTTGAACTTTAAAGCTTAACTAATACCAAGTAGGGGTTATTTTTTAATTTGTGTGCCGCAGATGGGTAAAGTTGCCCAGCAATACCTACTGTCCCCGTGTGACCAGCTGCAAAATGATCTGTGGAGGCATTTACCCCAGTGAAGCAAGTCCAGCAAGACCTGTACCTGTTCGTACAGGTGGGGCCAGGGGCAGGAGAGCAGGCCCACTAGCTTCTGCGTTTGCCTCATTTTCCTGGGGAGTGAAATGTACAGAGACATGGTAAAAGTGTTCAACAGATGTGGTTTTTCTCTCCACTGGACAATCCCATCTCTTCCTTTTCTCTGCTGATCTCGGGAGGTGTCCACCCCAGTGTCCTGGCTCCCAGGCTCTGGCTTTACTGTGCTTCACTCTCCTGATTTTTAGTTTGCTCTGGTTTTATTACCAGAACCAGGGTTTCCCTGGGTGGTGGTCCCATGACTCTCAGGATCGAGCCCGCAGAGTCTCCCTGTAAGGTTCTCGGTGCTCTTCCCTTTCCTCTCAGCCCTTTTTTAGGTAGCATTATTCATGTATCCATTATTTCTGCCATGAGACAAAAGTAAAGTATATATATATTTTTTTTAATTTGGGGAAAATATCAGCCAGGCACCATAGTTTTAGGGCGATTCACTTTTTCTATCCTTGTGCACTGTTGTAGTTTGAAGCTAGCCATGAATTAACACAGTAAATAATCAGCAAGCTCCAGGTAATTATTTGGGTGTGTGTGTGTGTGTGTGTGTGTGTGTGTGTGTGTGTTAAAGTAACAATTGGAAGAAAAATAATCAAAACAACAGCAAAAAGAACAACAACAACAAAAAAATTATCCTTTTCTGACATTGCCTACAAATGAGCAGGTCTGGTTTTGTGAGAAATCCAGAAGGATGAGAGCTTGGTTTGGTGCTTGCAGTGACTGGGGCAGCAGTATCTTGATTTACTGTTATTAAAAAAAAAGAAGAACGAGTGTAAATATACGCCTTAGCTTTGTGACGTGTTAGCAGACAAGTAATGATCACGGGAGTGTTTTTCTGTTTAACAACAGTATTAACAACAGTATTTTTGATGAGAATATTGCGTTATGCCCATATCTCCATCTCAGAAACCCGCTCAAACCCATTGGTCACCATGCTGGAAGCTTGAAACGCTCACAGGAGTGATGGCTAAAATGAGGATTGCAATTTATAGCTTCCCATCATGGTGGACATGATCATTTTCTTTTAATTGTTGTTTTTTTTTTTCCCCCAACAAGTTAGAAAAATAAAGGAATTACATGGCTTTTTCTGGGAGGACAAGTGCCATATAATTAATCGGCCATTCAATTCAAGTGACACTTGGAAGTCTTACGAAGCAAAGAGGGGGGGTTGTTTGTTTTGGCTTATGCTGGGTTTTGTTTTTCTGGAAAAGCCATTGAAAATCTGAATAAATTGACGGTAGTGTTTGTTTACTCCACGGATTAACTAGACAACTGAAAGAACACTAATCAGTCAGTTCTAATCTGGGTTTCTTTTACATGACTTCACTGATATGTAGCTTTTCTAATGTTTGTACCAAATGTACTAAAATCAGAGGGATGGTAGTGGAATAACTATGAGTAAAGCTTTATGAGAAAAGTATTTGAATCTCAGTATCACATCACAGAAAATAGGAAATCAGACTAATTTTGCTCTTTTAATACAACTAATTATGGAAATCTCTGCAAAGAGGGATTTCCTACAAAGTCTGTTCTAGTCTTTGTGGAGCAAAGAGTGGCTATGCAAATAATAAAATAGAGCAAGAGAAAGGTCTTATTTATTTTGATGCACAAACCAGGCTTTGGACGCCACCTCTGACCCAGCTACATGTGGACACACATAAACATGAGCTACTTTTTGTTTCTACTGAGAGGAAAAACGACAGCGAGATACTTATCGAAAGGATCGTTGTGCGAGGCTCGGGTCGTTGGGCATTAAATTTTGTGTAGGTGCTGAAACGGCCAAGCCATTCCCGATTGCTTCCGTGGGGGTTAGCTGGCAACATCACGGTGTCTTCTGCAGCCCAGTTTGAGACGTGCTCTTTGGAATTGAGCAAAAGCAGCCGTGTTGTCCTCGTACGCGTCCCCCTCCCTTTGTGGCTTACCAGTATTTTTGATATCGGGAAATAAAAAGTAGCATGAACTCTGAGTGAACTGCCAGGGGAACGGAGCCCTTCTGCAGCCTAATCTGTGCAGGCCCGCGGCTGAAGCAATACCACCTGGTGTTCATTAACTACTACATAAATATGTTAAATTGTTTGGGGAAAAACCATGGTGCTACAGCGTGAACGGGCAAAGCAAGGGAGTTCATTAATATTTCCCCCGTCACGAGGAATAGTAACGTCCCAATCTGGTTTATGTTGATTTTGGTGACAAAACTTTCTTCAGTTGGGGAAAAGCTCAAGTTTTGAATTAATTCATCATCATAAAAATCTCATTTTCACAATATCGTGTTTTCAGGGCTGATCTCTGAACTTCTGCAAAGCTGGCTTTGGGTCGATGCCGAGCAGTCTGCGACTCGGTGCTTAATCTAGCATGTCAAATGTGTGGGGTGATGTCCGAGAAGAACTGTCACAAATCGCTCTGGAGAGCTGAGGGGGAAGGCATCAGCAGAGCGAGGACACAATGGTGCAGATTGATGTATGGTTTTATTAAAGCACAGTTTGTTGCATGACGGACAAGCGTTTTGGCTTACGCTTTAACGTCTTCTGCGGCGTTTCATACAAGAAGTTTCTTGTTGTCGATACTTTTGGTGCAAAATTGCTGAACCTAACCTTGCAGGAAAGTGGATGGAAAAAAAAAAGTATTTTCATTTGAAGATGCCCTTTTCACCGATTAGATTTTGAAATGTCACAAAGCTGTTTTTTTTTAATTTGGCCCAAGCGTGCTTGGTTAATTGGGTAGAACACATTTTCGTAATCAGAAGGGTTTGGGGCTTTGGCTCTCTGCTTTGGTCTCTCCCCAATTATTCTGTGTAACAGTCTCCTTTCACAGTCAGAGCCATAATCATTCGAAAATGACAGGTTTGTTTAGAGACCTATTTTCCACAAAATCCTACCAAACGCTTTTTTTGTAAATTTTTACAACTTGTTGCTGTAGCACAAATAAACTGTGCTGTGAGTTTACCCAGGACTGACCTTAGGCTGAGCAGTCGTTCCTTTGATCCTTTAGAAATACTGAATTTGTGCTGATGATCTTCCTGGACTCTAGACTGTCTCAATTTTCTAGACTTTATAAAAATGTAACCTTAAAAGCTCAGCGGAATGATCTCATTCTTTTAAAACTGCCGTGTATATATATCTGCTAGCCTGGTACGCACAGTAGGAAAATATTTTACTGAAGAGTTTCATGTCTTGGTTGTAGATTAGATCATTTACCCGCTGTCTCTTCATAAGCGTGCAATACGTTCTCTTGTTTTGTTTGGTTCCCTTGTCTTTTTGGCATCTCTTACTCTTTGGCTACGTTTTATTTGGTAACATGCTGCAATATTTTTCCCTTTTCCCTAGCAGATGCATTGCACAGTTGTATTGTCAGTGCTCCCCTGTGTTTTAACTGGAATATTCTTGCTTAGTGGGTTAAATGTAAGTAGGAAAGATGATCCAGGATGATCCCAATTGTTGTTGCCGTACAGAGCCTCACCCAAATTCAACTAACTGCATAAGCCCAGGACCTCATTTTCCTTTCCCCTGGGAGAGCACCACCACCCTGCCCACCGCCAGTGCCGTTTCATGGTGTGGCCACCAACCCTGGACCAGCAGTCGCAGCCTCCCAGCCCCAAAACACCCTTCTTCTGGCACCCCAGGGCTGGCTGCGCAGAGCCTAGCACCTCCTTCCTCTACAAAACTTTCACCAGGAGCAGAAAGGAGCTGTATGGAACACGTGATCCACACCAATAGCATCCCCACCTTGAAGAGAGAAGCCCTTTCTATTGCCCCATTGAACTTAAATGTTTATTTAGGAAATAATTTAAAAAAAAACAAACCTTCCCCTTTGCAGAGGGGCCTGGCCACTGGAACCCAATGACTGGGTTTTTTTGCTCCTTATTAGCAGGAAAACCCCAGGATTTCTGTGCTTACACGTGGTTTCCTTATCCTCTGTCTGCATGGAGCCGGGCTGTCCGGGGGCCCCTATGCATCGAGGTCAGCCCATCTGCCGTGGGACACGGGAGGGATGAGTGCCAGCTTCTGAACTTCCCAAACTGAGCTGAGTCCTGATCTTCCACATGCCGTTGAGCTCAGGGCTCGCTGCCCCTGCTGTCTCCTTTGCACACCATGCAAAAACCTGGGGGAAAGGTCGTGAAATGATTTATCAGATCACCTGTGTCCATCTTCCTGCTAATTCAGAAGTGTTCATAGTCACAGTCTTGAATATTAGGTTTAATCAAAAAAAAAAAAAGTCGAGGCCCTGTGCCACTGTGTGTTATATGTGCTGGAGTGAAATGGGAATGAATTATGTCTGAATATCTCTCCTTCTTGGTTTGACAGTTAATTTGCATAAATTGTCTCATATGAACATCATGGCCTGCCTGATTTTTAAGCTAAATTTTCTCTGTCATTTAGGCCAAATACTAAGCATTTGAAATACTCAAGTGAAATAAATCTGTTTCATCTCTCTTCTGTGCTTATCTGAAGCTGAACTATCCCCTGGGGATGCGTGAATAGAAGTGATATTTTACTACAACTCATTAAAAGATGTTATTAAAAGTTTAGCTTTTGCTAGTTGGGCTGAAAATATAAATAATACAAGTTGAAAATCGAAGCAATGTGGGACTTCTAAAATAATCTTGAAATCCCATCTTGTTGAAGATTAAATTGCATCCGAGGGAAGACGGCGTGAGAGGAAACATATTGTCCCCTGCTTCACTTCCTCAGGACGAGGGCTTTTAGCTCAATGAACTACAGGCTTTGTAATTAGCAGCAAAGCGATTAGGTCATCCACATTTCGGAGAGTAATTTGTGCACTAATTGTGTTTGATTGTTTAATTACTCTTATTTACTGTAATTGAGGAGAGGTAGTGAACCCCTTTGCAAGAGCTCCTACAGGTTCCTTAGATAGAAGTTGCATGTGCTTTGCTACATCCCGTATTATCAGGAGTGTAACGTATATTTAACCATTCCCAGGGCCAAACTGCAAAGAAAATTATCTCAATGGCAAGTGGAAGGAAGCTGGATTTGAAGGTGATTCAAATTAATTTCAATTTTTGATCAAAAATTGCAATGTGTGTGGTAGGAAATAAAAGGCGGGAAATAAACAGAATAGACAAAAAAAAAAAAAGTTAATATTTCATCAAGATAGAGATGGAGGGAGAAAATTGCAATTAGAGCTGGCAGAGTTGCAAATAGTCTCTGGAATTGCTGTCTGGCATCCTGCGCAGCTGGTAGATGGGAAAACTTGCACTGCAATTTGGATTTGTCCTTGGACAGCGATAACATTGCACAGATTTGGGGTTGAGTTTTTGAAGCTACAGAGAGATGCCCATGAATACACATAGCGTAGGTTCAGTAGTGCAAGCTCCAGTCTTGTAGCTTGACGTGAACTGGCAGAAAGGCAGGTGGGAAATGTAAAGAGCAGTGAATTAATTCTTAACGTTAGTTGGGAAAGTCACATTGGTGATGTGCGGAAGGAAGAATTAGTGAGGTAGATTTTGCATCCAGGAACAGATCTTCCAGGGTTGTCACACTGGTTGTAGCTCCTTTGGCTTCATTTATCGTGTCGCTGATGAATCATTATCATCACTTAGTCGAAGGTTGGTCCAGCTGACCTCGCACACTGGAACTCGCAAGAGCAAATTACTCATGCTCTGGTTTCAGCTGTTTCTCACAGATGACGCTTTGGCATGCCAGGCTTGATGCTTTAGGGCTGAAACGTCTGAAAGGGAACTTTGCTTTACTTTCACAATTTTATTTATCTGGAGGAAATGTTGCTTTAGGTGCTCTGAGATGGACGCTCTTCCCAGTGAAAAGATAGCAAATGTCTTCAAGGTGAAATGAGGTAGTAACCTATAAAACTTGGAGATGTAGGAGGAAGGTGGAGCTGAGATGTCAGCAGAAGCATCAACCTCCTGTGAGACTGGACAAGCTCTGTCTGCATCAGGGAGAGCAGAGCAACGCTTCATCTCCCACAGGAGGGATGTGGAGGGGCACTGCGTGCCGTGGCATGTTGCTCACACGAGGAGGAGAACCACAGAAATGTCCACAAACCAAGAATTCCTTCATGCCTGGCTTTGGCTAAAGGGTTATATAGGAAGATTGGGTGTTTTGTGCTTCCCCCCCACCCCGCCCCTCCTGAAAGCAGCATTTCCAGGTCCCTCTGGATGGCCCATCCCTTCCCTTTAGTGTATCAACCACACCACCCAGCTCGGTGTCATCCAGAAGCTTGCTGAGGGTGCCTCGATCCTCCAAGGATGTCTCCTTGTACCTGGCAGCAACCCAGCTGGTGGCCTTCAGTCAAGGCCAACTAGCAGATTTCTCCTGGGCTTGCGAGAGGGGCAGGAGGGACAAATATGTCCCCACAAATAACCGTCACCTCCAACAACGTGTCTCCTGCAGAACCGGAGCTCTGACGTTCAGCAGCACCTCTGCTGGAGGGCTCCTCAGCCCTTCCCTGGAGGATGGGGACCTTCCATTGTCCCCGGCGCTGGTGACAGCGAGGACGACATGTCGCCGCCCTAATGCGACCTGACAAATGGGCGATTGGGCTGCTGCTTAGGGAATTTAATGGTTAATTTTCATAGCGCCGTGTCAGGGCAAAGGGCAGGAAGAAGTAATCCTGCTGCAGAGCAGGGATGGGGATGCCTTTCTGTCTGAAAGGTGCTGGTGAAGCTAGAAAGATTGAGTTAACTAGAATTTCTGTGTCAGCGCCCAAGACCTTTTATAAACAGACTGTATGATCTAAATACCGTGTGACTATTTCCCCCAACTGCAATCCAGTATCAAACTCAGAGTGGGCCATGCCATCTTCTATTAGTGCATTCTGCAGGCGTCCTACTATGCATGAGAGGCTACTACATCTGGAAAGGGGACGAGTTAATTCAGAGGGAAAAAATGCGTGCCCATATGCCGGAGGACAAGTCTGCTCTGCGAGCAGAGGTTTAGCACTGCAGTAGCCAATACGTCAGCAATAACTGTTGGAAAAAATGTTTTTGTACGATGTTTGGTGGGTTTGGGTGAGAACTGTGAGCTGGGAGGGGTCGTGACCAAAAGAAAAAGCCTTCATGCCCTTGATGAAGCTTCTTAGGGTTTATAGGCTTCATGAAGGGAAACCATCTTTGCAGGAAAATAGTTTGGATGATTTGGGGAAAAAAATTGTGTGAGGACAGGCTGAGAGAGTTGGGGGGTTCAGCTGGAGTAGAGAAGGCTCCGGGGAGACCTTAGAGGGCTGAAAGGGGCTGCAGCAAAGGGGGGGGACTCGTCATCGGGGGGGTAGAGATAGGACAAGGGGCAACGGGGTTAAGAGGGGAGATTTAGGTTAAGTCTAAGGCAGAAATTCTGCCCTGTGAGGGGGGTGAGGCCCTGGCACAGGCTGCCCAGAGAAGCTGTGGCTGCCCCCTCCCTGGAAGGGCTCAAGGCCAGGTTGGACGGGGCTTTGGGCAACCTGGGCTAGTGGAAGGTGGCCCTGCCCGGGGCAGGGGAGTCAGAACTAGATGAGCTTTAAGGTCTTTTCCAACCCAAACCATTCTGTGATTCTATTACCTTAAACATCCCCAAACATTTTTCTCAATTGGATATAGTATATTCATACACGTAGTATATTTGTACATTTTGTCCCCGGTGTAAGACAGGATTATACATACCCACACCGTACATACTCAAAATATTTGTGAAATATTGAGCATTCAGGTGTCTGAATATATTTTTATACCGCCAGTGTGTGTATGAAATGACCAGGCAGAACACGCCGGCTGCGAAGAGCAGTGACTCTAACAGTGGCAGGGGTTTTGTTCAATAATAAGTGTTTTCTACTCCAGTAACTGCTGTAGTTGAAAGCAGTGGCCAGGCTGGCCTTGCTGTCTGCTCAGGATTGTTCTGTAACACAGAGGGAGGGTTTTAATTTTAATTCCTTGCCTATAAATAAATCTGTTTCCAACATATAAAACAGAGGTGGGGAAGTGAATTCTATATATTCATTTGTAGCTCTTGCAACTCATGGGAAGTGGTGTGGGTAATTAAGCTACTTGGTAATTACAAGAGGCATGATGTGAGTATTTTTAGCGTGCAGCTGGAGGATTTCAGGCAGGACTAACAGCCACTTGTCTTGTGAATCTGATGACTAGGCAAGTACTACCAGCTACGCACAGACATTTGGAGCTGGGCTGAATAAGCGCTCGGTCCCATAAAAGGGAGCGTGTAGGATAGAGGGAAAACGTGTCTTCAACTGGAAGACTTTGATCAGGACAGTAAATACAAAAGCTTTTTTGTGATTGTGATAAGAAAACCCAGCAAGTTCTGTTCTTATTATACTTGGGAGGAATTCTTGCTGTTATCTTAATCTTGCTGTGTTTTAACTTAAAATATTGCTATTTGTCCTTTATGTTGGTAACAGAAGTTAATCATAGGTTGCTGCTGAGAGTTAGTGCTGAGCTCCCCTCTTTGGGATGGGGGAATCCAAATTTTTTTGTACTGTTACACAGGATTGCTGCTGAGACCACGTGAACCCACAGTTTCACTGCAAACTGATTTCTTGAAATAAATAACGGGGCTTGTAAAATCTGCCTTCTTTTGTTCAGGATAAACAAAAATCCCTCTCTCTTCCAAACCTTCATTATCTTAACAGTACGAATATTGAGCAACTTTCCACAGGTGAAAACCTGTGAGTGGCTCTGGTCAGGCGGAGAGCAGAGAGGCTGATGCATGTGGGGTGATGGACCACTCTCCTCCTGCCTAGGAGAGGAGCTCAGGCACACCAACATGTCTTGTTTGCTCGTGCTGAACATCACCTGCGACTCGTGTTACATACACAGGTGTGCCCTGAAACCAAACTCACCGGGAGTGGAGTGTGTCTACACGGTGCTGTTGCTTGTGCAGCTGATGGCTCCGGCTGGCCTCGGCTCGGGACCATCAGTGCCGACATTTGGCCAGCTCAGCTCTGGGTTGGTGTGTAGGTATTAGGAAGGTTCCTAGATATTAGGAAGAATTTCTTTACAGAACGGGTTGTTAGATGTTGGAATGGGCTGCCCAGGGAGGTGGTGGAGTCCCCATCCCTGGAGGGGTTCAAGAGTCGGGTTGACATAGCACTTAGGGATCTGGTGGAGTTGGGAACTGTCAGTGTTAGGTCAACGGTTGGACTGGATGATCTTCAAGGTCTTTTCCAACCTAGATGATTCTGTGATTCTGTGTTTAGCCGTGAGGAACTCCTGAATCCACGCGTGTAGCTGGCTCCCTCACCGGGGTGGCCTCCAGCTGGCTTTGCTGGAGGCTCTTCCTCCAGACCCCACAGAGAGCCGCTGGTCCCATTTCTTTCATCTTTCACGTGGCTGGGAGAGGTTTGTTTTATTTCCTTTCTGCTTCTAATCAGGATTTTGTTTTCCCCCTGGCTGTTACACATCTGTGGAGTAAACCCAATGGAAACTGGCATTTCCCCCTTTGTAACGTTAAAACAACAAAGTTTAATGCACCATGCAACATGTTATCTATTTGCCTCACTATTTTTAGGGATTTCATGCTGTTTTAATAAAAAGCCTGTTTTCAGGTAAGAGCCAAGCATAATGACAGCCCCCGTGATGGCCGTTGTGCTGCTGGTCCTGCATGGGCTCGACTACAAGACAAACATTTGCACCCAGAGGTGGAAGGTTGCATCTTCACCCTTGGAACATTTTTTTCCTGGGGAAAAAAAATAAAAAAAAAATAAAATAAAAAAAAAAA
>NW_020799107.1:35846373-35851402 GCF_003259725.1 Athene cunicularia
TATATATATATATATATATATATAAAATAATAGCTACCATGCTTCTGAAGTCGCTTAGGATATATCTGGATATTGCAGATTTCTTGGTCAGCCCGAGTGGAAAAAAAAAAAAACAAACCCAGCCCTGTGTGTGCTGGATGGACGCCAGTGGCCAGGGGAAACCGGTGGCTCCTGCCTGGCTCAGCAGCCGCGTCCTCTCGGGGATTTCCTGTCCCACTCAGTTTTTTGAGGCACATTTTCATAATTTTTAAGGAAATGTAATAATATCAGCTATATTTAATGATGTTGTCTGTTCCTGGATGGCTCCCCACCGCCTGGGTGCAGGGTTTGGGACACTCCTGAAAGCTGCTGGTTTGGGGATGGCTTCATGGGTGGTACTGCAGCGGATATTTCTTTCTGCTTAAATTAGTTCCCTTAGTCCAGGGACGTGTGAAGAACACACTGCATGGTTTGTTAACAGCCTCACAGAGGGAATAAGGCCCTTTGGAGCACGGATGAGGAAAATGCAGTAGTCGCTTTATGTTATTAACAGCAGCCAGATGAAGATAGAGACAACCTGCAGCAGCTGGAGCTCCTCACCTTTCCTGAGCTATGTGGAAAGTAAAGTGGAGCTTCTGGTTTGCCAAAAAGGTGCATTTTTGCAGGGTGAGAGCCTGTGTTGGAGTGTGGCAGACCCGTCGCTGCTCTCCTGGACATCCCAAGGGGTCTCCAGCTACCCCATTTCCATTCTTCCCTGTCCAATTCTGCAATTTTCCAGCATTCTCTAAATGAAGCAGATTAAATCCTGTGGCAGTGTGGTCTCCAGTGACTTTATCAACATCCTACTGAGGTTTTTGTAACCCAGTCACTGACTGGTTAAATTGTAAACAGTGACAAACCCAACTGCCCTTCCCTTCAGCTCCTGTTTGCAGCTGTCTGCCTCAGGAAAGGGTTTCACAGACTCCTCGAGGTTGGAAAATCCCTTGCAGCTCCTCCAGCCCCACCATGACCCTCCCCCTGACCGTTCCCAACTCCCCCAGATCCCTCAGCGCTGGCTCAGCCCGACTCTTCAACCCCTCCAGGGATCCCGGGGACTCCCCCCTGCCCTGGGCAGCCCATTCCAACGCCCAACAGCCCCTTCTGCACAGAAATCCTTCCTCAGAGCCCGTCCAAACCACAGGATCACATTCCCGAATCATTTTCCCAGGTGATGCCGGGAATGTCCCTGAAGCTGAGCCCAAAGAACCACACGGCTGCCTGCCCCCACGGGAGGGCAGCTGAAGGTTCACAGGAGCGTCTTGGTCTGGGTGAGGTCAGGTTGCTGGGGGCTGAGGTGGTGGCCAGGCTCCTTGCGGGTTCGCTCTCCTCACCCTTTACTCTCTGCTGTTGCCCAGGTGAGATTTTTTCGGCCGCCGCATGAGTACGTCCTCGCCCGGCGATGGCCTCGCAGCCCACGCCGGGGTGGGTGCTGCTGCTCAGCCTGCTGACCGGCTGCCTGCCGGCTGCCCAGCCCCGGGACTTCACCGTGAAGGACATCGTCTACCTCCACCCTTCCAGTAAGCACCTTCCTGCTGGCTGCAAAGCCACGGCCGGCCACGGCGTGGGGGTAAGGACGAGGATGAATGATCCTTAAGGCAGCAGAAACATCTGAGCGCTGAGCCAGAAATTAAATAAACATCCCCAGTGCTCGTAGAACCAAGTTGATGTAAAACCAGACTGTTGTTTCCCCACGGGATTAAAGGATGGTTGGGGTTACAGGCAGTCACTGAGTGTGTCAGGAACTTTTTGTTCTCTATTTTCTGTTCCTCAAGAACCTCTCTGGCCATGAGAACAAGCTCCATGGCCACGTGGCTTCCCCGGGCACGTCGATGGCTGCGAGCAGGGGCCGAACGCGACCGTTACAGCCGTGGCACCTCCTGGTGTTATTTCAGTAACTCCCTGAAGCATCGCTACAGCAAAGTTGTGCATGTTTGGGTCTTCCATGGACTCTCCTTTTAGTCTGTTCACTTCATCAGATACAAACTTGCTTAATTCCAGCAGCAGAGCACTGTGCCTGCCATCTGTTCCCAGTGAAAACTCGCCACCTTTCCAAATTTGGTTGAAAAACTTGTATTTTGCACAAGCAAACTGAAATTCCCATTTTATGCCATAATCACGACCTGCTAGAGGTCTGGGGTGAGAGGGGTGGATTTAATTAGTGCTGTTGTGTTGTCCCACCCCAAGCTGTTCCTTGAGGGCAGCACCAGTGCCCCCAGAGATGCTCCCAGGTGACTTGTTGGCCCTTACCTAGAGGAGCCTGGGGAAACAAGCAGCAAATGCCTCTTGCTTCACCTCTCGTACCCAAACGGGGTCTGGCCTGGAGCTGGTGTGCAAGAGGAGGAGAGGGAGAGGTGGGATGTGGCCTGCGGGGGTTCATCTTACTTCGCCCCATGGAGATAAACGTGACCCATTCACCATTTGGCTTCTGAGAAGGTGGCAGCATCTTCAAGATGTATTGAATGTGCGACAGAAGCCCTGCCAGGAGACCACTTAAGAAGTTACCCTCTTTGTTTGGCAAGATAAATTAGGACAGAGTCTGCTGTTAAAAACTGGACGTTCAGCAAACTGATTTTTCTGTCCTTTGGGGACATCAGCCTGCCTTCAAAGGGGGCAGCTCGCTTCCTCCGTGGGACAGTTTCCAGAAGTATTTTAATCCATCTGATATTTTGTTATCAGCACTGATAAAGTAGCAGTATTGGATGTGAGCTCTGATACCAAGGCAGTAAGTACTCCTTGCTCACATTAACTCCCTTTGAAGTCAGCAGTGGGCACTTTTTTTAGATAAACACAGCTGAACTGAGTCATTATTGTATTGTACGTGCCTTTCCTGCATTGCTGTTGGCGATAGGAGTTTTATAAATTGAGACCGACTTGATGAAGTTGACAGCTATACTTGTAGAAAGATGTGTCTAAAGAGAACAAATGTTGCTGTGTGCCTCAAAAAAAACATAGTAGAACCGGATTAATTGGCTCATTTTAACTGCATCTTTTCTATTCCTTTCAGCTACACCGTATCCTCACGGATTTAAGTGTTTCACCTGCGAGAAGGCAGCAGATAATTACGAGTGCAACCGATGGGCTCCGGATGTCTATTGCCCAAGAGGTAACCAGCCGCATGCGAGCGTTTAATTTAAACCCACCTTACACAACTGCTCGCTGTCCCCCCCTCCACGGGACAGCACTGAGCCCCCATTATTCCCTGAGCGTACTCGGACGCTGGGGATTGCTGCTCCTGCTTGTAAGCCTCCTCAACAAGAAAGATGTGTAAGTGATATGAGTAATCCTTTAAGCTTTTCTGTCTCTTTGCAGTGGGTGAAGTTTAGGACTTTCATCTACTCCCTATACTCCTCTAGCTCAGCTGGAAATTAAATCAGGGTGGTGGTTATTTAGGGGTTGTATTTCTCTTACTGGTTGTCACGACCTGGACTGGAAGCTCAAAGAGTCACAAGGGTTCTGTGATCCCCTGGGATTAAATTAAGGTGAAACGACACCAAACAACGGTTAAAATGTTTTACTTGCGGTGGAATAGAATTTAAACTTGGAAAAGGATAATAAGCAATGTGGTCTCTTATAAATCTGTAAGAAAGAAAAGAAAGGGAAGGAAAAAAAAAGGAGAGAAAGAGAGTCAAAGAAATCCTGATCAACACCCTGGATCCAGTGTTGTCTCAGGTCTGGTAATCCTGGGTGGTGGATGCACACCCAGCAAAGTTTCTGTTGCCCTTTCAGGTTCATTTTATCAACTGATTTGCACATGAGATGAGAAGAGGCAGGAATTCCACAAACTTATTTCCATGAGAGACGAGGGAAAATATGGAGCGTGGGTTCTGCACATGCATCGAGTCGGTGGTCGTACTCACCCTTGCTCACCTTCGGTTTTTTGCTCTGTTCCCACAGATTTTTGCTGAATTCGTGCTTCTTAAGCAGTCATCCTGCTCTTGGGGCAGAAATGCTCCCCTCTTGTCAGTTCTTGTCACCTCTTCAATGGCAAAGGTAGAGCCAGAGATCAGTGGTACTTGTGCTTGAGGGGAAACATTTTATTTTCACTCAGTCCATGTCTCCCCTCGGAGGCTTTTCTAAGGAGTCTGACCATGCAACTGCAAGGGGGTGGGGGGTGCATCCTTCCACACACTCCCCCTTCCTTGGGGGACGTTCCTTAGCCTCATCCCAAGGCCACAGCTTGTCCTTGGGGTTCTCTGTGTCCATGAATGTTTGAGGAATTTCTTCCTTCAGTTCCTTACACTGGTGAGTACAGGATTGGTTCTTGCTTTGTTCCCTTCCCTATGGTACAAGCCACACTTTGGGGCAGCTCAGGCTGCCTTTTTCATCTGGCATCGAGACGTTTTCAGTATTTGAGCTCAAAACTCCCATTGGAGTCTGAAGTTGGTAACAGCTCAGAAAGGGCTTTGGCGTAGACACCCAGATGTCCGATCCAGGTATCAGTGAGATCCCCAGGTCTCCCCCTCCCTCACCACTTCTTTTTGAAACACAAGGTGTTAAGTTGTCCACAGCCCCTGGTGCAGCCCCGTTAGCTGGGTGGGACACGGGCTGTGCCCTCCTGGTGTGGGGGCTGTGTGTGGGCAGGGGGATGCTGCTGGGGCTTGCTGCTCCCTTGGCGCTTTTGCTGGGCTCAGCAGCCCTGTTCAGCTCCAGGATGTCTGTGGTCTGTTGTGGGATGTTACAAGGGCCAAAATATTTATTTTGGACAGAGACAGACAGTGACCTGCGCTGCAGGGACAAGCCAGCTGTGTTTGCAGCCTGTGTCAGAGCGGGTTATCTCTCCGAGAGTTTATTTGCTTTTGAGCTGAAATTCGCACAACGTCCACAATAAAAGAGATCAGGCGACGTGGCACCAGATGAGCCCAGTCCTCACGGACACTCCCTGTTTTGACAGGAGTAGGTGGTATTTAAACAGCTACCTGCAGATCCCTGTGCAAGGACAGAGGCATGATGCCAAGGTCTGCCTTTAGTAGCAACCAGCAGAAAAAAAACTGTTCAGTGTTGGGCCCCTCAC
>NW_020799107.1:35851452-35862857 GCF_003259725.1 Athene cunicularia
GGTCAGGGGGAGGGTCATGGTTGGGCTGGAAGAGCTTCAGGGGCTTTTCCAACCTCGATGATTCTGTGAAATGACTTGACCAAAAAAACCAACTAATCTGGAAGGCAACCTTAGTACATAAAGGCTGTTTAGGGGAGGTGAAAGCCGTGCCTTGGTGTGTCTCTAACTCGTTGGCTGCGTTCACCCAGATTAGAGCTGGTGGTTACGGTCACCAGCCCTCCTGCCTGCTGGTACAAACACCCGCTGGACCTTCATGAGGTAAGATGGGGGTTTAGCCATGAGCTGGGGCTACCTGGAAATCTGAGTCTGTCTTTAATCTTCAGCACTGAGGACTTTTCATCTCCTTAAACTGGAAGGGATCCGATAACATTTTCATCCAGGAGCAGGGTTTGGACCAAAATCTGATGGTTTTGGGGCGAGACCAGTGACCCCCCCCAGTGCAGCCAGGAAGGAGTAACTGCTGTTCCCGTGTTTGAGAGGAGCAGGGCCTTGGGGAAAGGGGGTGCGAAGCCAGAAGCAGAGCTGACAGTGCTCCCCACACTGCAGAAATCAGCTGCCACTCCGGGATGCCTCATCACCTTTTGTTGGCATCTCTTAGCTTCACATCCGACACACTTCCGCGTCCCAAAGCTTTTGTTAAGGCAGCTTTTGACTTTTGTTGCTTTAATTTTCAAATGTAATCTTGAGTCTGGGTAAGGAAGCCGCAGAAACGCAAGCCTAGGGTTTGAGGCGTGACTCCAGGCGTGCTCTGGGGTTATCTGCTCAGGTAATTACCTTATCTCTGGGAGCCAGAGGAGGATGCTTATGGTGTGGCCTCCCTCGCTGCAGTCATCCAAACCCTTGCTTATTATGCTTGGGTTAACTGGTGGGAGAAAACAAGAAAGCAGCTGTTGGGTTTGTTTGGTTTTTGTTTTTGTTTTATTTTTTTAAGAGAGAATGCTATTAAAACCAAGCAAAAGAAAATATTTTCGTTAACTATATGTAGGACTTGGAGGGAACCACCTTTTGTGTATAACAAAACTAATTATACATGAATCCTTGTATAAAAGAGATTAGAAAAAGCATTTCCTAGAAGGCAGGCCTCCTGCTATGCACTAACCTTGTTTTCTGTTATTTATTGGGTTCAGCTCAAGCAGAAACTGTGGTAGTGATCCAGTTTGTATGGAAATAACTGCACTCAAAATACTCCCAGTACTCTACTTTTGGACAGCCTGTGAGCGGGCTGACAGCTAGGGAAGGGGATGGTGGCCACAACGCCCGAGGTGACGTTCCAGCGCTGCTGGAGGCTGTGGTTTGGGGCTCTCAAAAGTCAACGTGTGACTCCTGGCACTTTGAAATACCCGATTTGGTGTTTCCTTGCTTGGTTTAAAGGAGAGAGCTCCAGTTTCTCCTCCTGGAGATACACACCAGCCTTGCTGGGTACTGACACGAGGGGCTGGTTTGCTTAAGTTTAGTCTGGGTCTTAGTCCTGCACCATGACTTCTGGTTTCAGTAGCTGGTTTCCTCATTTGTGCTCCTTTAAAGGGTCTATGAGGGCGCCCGTGAGGGGAACCCCACTGGGAATGTGCATTTTAGCCGTTGGGTGATGCTGCTGATGTCCTCATCTCAGAATCATCTGGGTTGGAAAAGCCCCTGAAGCTCCTCCAGCCCAACCATGACCCTCCCCCTGACCAGTGCTGACACCAGCCAGGATGCCGTTGCCCTCCTTGGCCCCCTGGGCACACTCTGGCTCATTCTCACCCCCCCCGGTCCCTCTCTGACCGGCAGCTCTCCAGCCACTCCTCCCCACTGCTCCTAGCAGGTGGAGGCTGGGCCAGGCTGTTGTGTTACAGGTGTTTGGAGACCCCCTCGTAGCCAAAGCACTTTGTGTCATGTTTGCAAGACAGTTCCACCAGAGGAAGGAAAAATGCAGAAGAAGAGATGTCAGTGTCACCTGTCCCACTAAGGGTTGGTGTAAATCAACAGCCCTGAAAATATCCCGGTTAATCACACAGAGCAACAATCTCATTTTCAAATGTTTTTGTAATGGAAGGTGTTGCTGAGCAGCCTATTACACCACAGTCAGCCTGGCTCTCGGGTGCCTTTAGGACACTCTGGAACTGCAAAATTTAGGAAACGTAAATCCATGCTTTTCTGGTATGATACCACCATGACCCAGGGCCATACTGCTGCCTGGCTCGGGCACCACGTTACTTAGAAGTATCAACTTTCATGCTGCAATTTCATTTTAATTGATCTAAATTTCTCTGTTATTTTTGCTAGGTATTTTTTTATAGCGTTGGGCTTGTGTTCTTCGCGGGCTGAGCTAGGAGTTCCTCCCCCACTCCTGCAGCAGCCTCCCTACCTGCAGAGCAGTCGTGATGGGTTAGACGTGGTGATGTTTCCTACCTCTGCTCTGCCCAGGCCTCTCCCCGTGCTCTCTGGCCCAATCCTTTTGTAGTGTCTGTCCTCAGGATGCTCAACCCGCTCTGAGAAGAGGAAAAAGTCAATATTCATTTGAGTGGATTTTGTGGTTTGTTGTGGAATTCTGTAGCCACAGCCTCACCTTGCAGGGGGTGACATCTAGCAGTCATGGCTGCGTGAGGAGAGGCATGCTCGGTCCCCCCATGAGGGGAAAATACATATCTCCAAGGTGATTGCACATTATTTTCTAACAACACATTTGGAAGAAGGAGTGAAACAGCTTTAAAAGAGTTACGGGGTGCTGGAAGCTTTATTGGTTCCATCTGGGACCTGTCAAGGGCAAGCGCCGCTGCTTGGATGGAGCCATTGGGGCAGAAGTAAAGCTCCAGTGATGCTCGCATGGATTTGCTGGGGAATGGCCCTTCCCGGCAGGGTCCTGGGAGAACCTCGAAGTTGTGGTGTGGAGAGTGCTGGGGAGAAATGGGGAGCTTCACCCCTTGGGGCAGGAGAGCCTGGAGAACACAGGGGAAAGTGCGTGGTGCAGCTCTGGCTGGTTTGAAGGGAGGCAGCACCACGAGCGTCTCCAGCTTTGGCGTTGAGTTAAGTCTGTTTGCTGTGGCTATCACACTTGAGTTAAGAGCAGATCAAAGATATGGTGGATGTCTGAGGGGTTTTACTGCCTAATGAGTAACGTGTTTGGTCAGCAGTCTCGCTCGGCTGTTGCCAAATGTCTCAAACATGAGAAGAATGCAGGGCTTTGCCCCTCTGAGAACAGGAATGTTCACTTTAAATTAATTACACTCCTTTTTTCCCTCTTGTGAAAGCAACAATTTTTTTAATAATATGGTTGATTAATAAGACGCAAGGTATAATTTAGAGAAGAAATACATAATGGTGTGTTTCCTGCATTGAAAATCCAGTGTTTTCATCTTGGAGTGCCAGGAAGGGGAACAGCACCTTCAACTTCCCTCTGACAACTAAAGCATGAAATAAACCCAAATTCCTTTGTGCCTGAGGATAACCACAGCATTAGTCAGTTATCCTGCTGTGAATTTTCTGTGTGTTTTACCAGTGTCACTAGAGAAGTAGCTTAAAAAAGGAGGAGGAGGAGGATGGTCTCCCTTGGGGATGAGGGAGCCCCCAGGGGAAGCAGGCAGAAGATGGGCTGGGAATACCAGGGACACGGTCCATTTCACGGTGCTTTTTCCAAAGATTGGCAAACTGAGAAATACATAAATCCCTCTAATTGTTCTGCTGGTATTTTGCCATTATTTTATAGATGATAAAACTGAGGGATGGGGAGGGTGAAGGATCTTCTCCGGGCTGGGCAGGAGCTGTGGGAGAGCCAAGGTCAGAGCGTGAGAGGCGAGGAGAGCTTCCAGGCGCTGCTAGGAGAGAGGGGAAGGCGTCTCCAATATGTAATGCTTGAGGTAGTTCTACAGAATTAATTAATTAAAATTAAAAATCAAAATTAAACCTACACAAATGAAAGTTAGCTTCAGACATAAACAGGTATTGTGAATGTTTTCTTCTTTTGAAGGTGATTCCTATAAAACTAATGGTGCACAAGATTTGGGGTGTTTATCTGAACCTCCCTCTGTAAGTTGATGATCCAACGTGTGTGTGTTTATCGGTAACAGAGACCCACGTTAGCATTGGGAACAAATCTCCGTGTTCCAGAGTGCTTTGAAACCTCAGGTTTGTGCCAGAGCTTGGGGGTATTATTTAGTGACATTCTTATATTGCAATAAATACATCCAAAATTATTATTTTTTTTAAATTCCCAAGATTTTGAAAAAAATCTAAGACTTCTCTCCTATTTCCTCTTACTTGTAGACTATCACAAAACTCGAATTTGACAGATAAACACGTTTTTCTCTCTTTCTAGGTACAAGATACTGCTTTAGCCAACACACGATGAAAGTTACCGGGGAGAGCGTATCCGTCACCAAACGCTGCGTACCGTTAGAGGACTGTCTGTCTACAGGATGCACATATGTAAAGCATGAAGAATACAAGGTATAGGATAAAAAACTGCCTTTTCCCATATGAAAACCGGGCAGAATCCTTCCACCAGAAGTCTGACTGGTTCAGTGGGTAAATCAACATCGTCAAAAATTAAGTTTCTCTTCTTAACCAGCTCCAGCTCATTTCCATTTGTTACAGAAACCAAGGAATAATCTCTCCCAGAAGAAAAGACTAATCCCTTTAAACAACTCTCGTGCCGGCAGCTCAGGGGAGCAAACCACTCCGTCCTGGCTGAGGAGTGCTTTGCCTCCAGACCTGCACCGTGTTGTGTCCCCTCTGCTCTGCAAAGGATTCTCATGACCAGCTCGTGGTTTTCCTGCTGAATCGAGTGGGAGAGCGCCCCGAAACCTTGGGAGCAAACGTTTTATGTCTGAATCAAAGAGTTATTTATAAAGGTTTTTTCTGAATGGTTGACCTTTGGGTTAAAATAGGTTTTTGAGCTGTCAGGCACACTGCAGCCCCAGCTCTGTGCTCTCTAAACCCGCTGGGCTGGGCCCTTCGCCGCCCGAGAAGGCAAAGCCGTGTGTCCTTACGGGCTGGCGCTCCAGTGCCTGCACACGAGGTCATAGGCAATAAAAAGCCCCTGTAAGAATAAATAATGATTTGGGGGGTTTTTTGAGTTCTGGCATGTGACACGGGTTTTCATCAGTTTGTTTTTTTGGGGTAGAAAAGAAAATAAGCTCTTCAAAAGGGATGTGTCTTCCTTGTGATAGTCAATGTACTGTTCCTGTACAGGTGAAATTGTTCTTCAAGTAGATGGAATTAGAAAACTGGAGGGTAAAAAAGGAAAATAAAAGGGAGGAAAAAAGGAAAAGAAAATAAAGGGGGGGGGGAAGGAAAAGGCGGGAGAAGAAGAAAGGAAAATAAAGGGGGGAAAAGAAAAAAAAAGGCAAAAGAGGGAAATAAAAGGGGGAAAGGAAGAAAATTAAAATAAAAGCAGGGGAAATAAAGGAAAATAAAAGGGGGGGGAGAAAAAAAAAGGAAAATAAAAGGGGAAAAAGGAAAAAATTAAAATTAAAGCAGGGAAATAAAGGAAAATAAAAGGGGGGAAAGGAAAAAAATAAAAGCAGGGGAAATAAAGGAAAATAAATGGGAAAGGAAAAAAATAAAAGCAGGGAAAATAAAAGGGGGAAAGGAAAAAAAGAAAGGAAAATAAAAAGGGGGAGAAAGAAAAAAAGGAAAATTAAAAGGGGGGAAAAGGGAAAAGAAAGTAAAAGAGGGAGAGAAAGGAAGATAAAAGAGGGGGGAAAGGAAAATAAAAGAGGGGGGGGGAAGGAAAACAAGAAAGGAAAATAAAAGGTGGGGAGAAAGGGAAAATTGAAAAAAAAAAAAAAGGTGGGGTAAAACCGGAGCGGGCACGGGTCTCCTGTGCCGAGTTCTTTCCGCCCCGCCTTTACCCGGGGTCCCGGTGTGATTGCAGTAACCGAGTGGAACCTTTCCGTGCAGGTGTGCAGCTCCTGCTGCGAGGGCAGCATCTGCAACCTGCCCGTGCCCAGGAACAGCTCCGAGGCCGTGTTCGCCACGCTCTCGCCGCCCAGCAGCGGCCCGCGCCTCTCCGCCGCCGCGCTGCTGACCGCGGCCTGCCTGGGGCTGCGGCTGGCCGCCACCGACTGAGCCCCCTGCGGTGCCCACCTGTCCGCCGGGGCCAAACCACCAGCGCTCCTCCGCTTTCGGAAGCAACTCGCACCACAACCGGCCCGGAATCCGCGGCTGGGACTGCCACAGACTCCCAGTGGTCTCCGTGAAAACACGTTCCTTAAAAGTACTGTATCCTCGCCAGCTGCTGTTATCATCACTTAAACGTTTGAAACTTCGTTGTGATCTGTTAGAGCACTAACTCTGGGGTCTCATTAACCTGTCTGGAGAAGGTAAATACATAACACAGCGTCAGGGAGCCTTGAGGCTCCCCCCATCTCCTGCTCCTCTCGGAGAGGGCCGGAGGGTGCAGCGGGGCAGCAGTAGCTGGAAGGAGTCGTCAGGGGTGGGGCAGAAAATCACTTTGGTTTAGAAACCGAACCAGAAAAACTCGAAAAAACGTCTGTTCCTGGGAGGGGGGCGGGTGGTCCTGACCCCCCTGGAGAGCAGGAAGGTGGATGGGGAACTGGGGGTGTCAGGGCTGAGGGGCTGGTGCCCAGCAAGGCCCCAGTGGTTTGGGGCTTTGCGTATTTTCACATTTTGGCCCCCAGTCCTACGGCGTGAGGGAGTATTAATCCTGTGAAGAGCTTCTGTTACTTGACTTGATGTGCTCCCACCACGGAGTATGGACTGTTACTAGCTACAGCTGTATTTTGGTGACTTGTGCTGCTTGTTTTGCTCAGAAATCATGTATGCAATATTTATTTTTGTATGTCGAGTAGGTTCTAAAGTGTTTAAAAGATTCTTAATGCCGATTATTGCCAGGCAGAATGGTTGTTTTGCAAGTGGGTAAGCCTGTAATATATAAATTATCATAAATACATATATATGTAATGTTTTGCATCACTTTTAAAAGTGAATCAACTTTGTTTTGCAAGGTCAGTAATAAAAGCAGGGTATCATGGACTTGCTTTAAAGTTAAACCAAACGTTTTTATATATTGGGTTTTTTTAAACTATAGTCCTAAATTCTTCTTTTATGAGCTAATTTTTAGCTACTCGAGCTCAGAGGTAACTTGTGCTTTATCAAGTTACAGTAAGTTTAGGCTCTGAAGTGTTTTCTTTCAGTGAGTTATACAGTGCAAGGCAGCTGAAGGAACCCAACGCTGGAATCCAGGTGCTTTGTAGAGGCTCTGAGAGAGAGGCAAGCCCTGGTCTAGCAGCATCCCTGTCAGACACCATGAACAGTGAGAAATCTGCAGCTCCGAGGATGCAAGGGGGCTGTCCTTGTGGTCTTTGCTTTACTGGAGGCAAAGGAGGACCAAGAGCAGCACCTGCTCCCAGTTCAGTTTCAGAGGATTCCTCTGGGGAAGGCAAGCAGGCTGTGCTTTGGTCTGCTTTGCTGGGTGATGTGTTTTAAAAAATTATATATACGTCATTGTGAAAACTGAACTTCAAGCACCGTTTCTTTCCTATTTTTAGCTTTTTATATCAAACAACACCTTTGAGGAAAGGCTTAGCTGACCTCAACTCACATTTTGCTGTCCTTTGAGATCTTCTGTGACTTGCTCGCAGTATTAAGAGGGTAGTTGCAATCTGTTATATTATGCAAGTTAAACTTATCTCTGGACACCTTGAAAAAAAAAATCAACCTTGCAGTCTTTATACAGCCTGTCCCCCTCCTCTGCAAGCTCCCTCCAGCAGAGCTGGGAGAGGTGCTTACAGGTTGGGGGAGAATGAGGTGGGAGGGGTTATGACTTCTACAACAGCAGTATTTATTTTTATTCTTCTGCTATGAAATGGAAGAGTTTAAGTCTGGAAGGATCTTGCTACTCTCCTGTGGTGGGGGTTAAACAGGTTTCCTGCACTGGCTGAGCGTTTTGGCAGCACTTTTGGGCCGGATCCAGGACATGCACTTTGAGAAGAGGTGGTGGGAAGCCAGCGCAACGCACGGGAAATCTGGGGATACCCACGACCGTCTTGCTTATGGGTTCAACTGAGGTGAGCTGGAGCCATATCGCCCCGCTGTCTCTGGGCTCACACCCTGGTGGTAGCAGCTCAACTGAACATTTTTAAGGCTTTACATTTTTACTTCAGGCTTTGCAGTGAAGCACGTGCCTTTAGGAGTCACTCCGTAAGATTCCCACCCAGCAGCAAGAAGCAGATGTTACCTCCTGACCTGAGCTGGCTGCCCTGGTTGGGTTTCTGGCTGGATTTTCTGGCTTCTCCATCTGTTGTCTCCCTCTATTTCCCATCTATTTTGCAGTTTCTTTGTTATTTAACAAGCCTAACCTGTGGTAGGGTAACTCTGAGCTAGATATGTATAACCACCTGCAGGAATGGCCGGATTTCTTCACAAGGTGTTGGACTTTTAGGACCACTCCCACCACATGAAGGTGCCTGCAGCGAGATGACCCAGGTGCCAGTGCTTGCTGGCTCCTCAATTCACTAACAGAAATTATCGTCACACTCTGTTTAGGGGACCTCAGACAGAGCAGAGACCTTTTTGGGTACCTGGTAGCACGCTTTGCCCACCAAGCCTGGGATGTCGTTGATCAAATCTAGTCATCAGTGTTGTAGAGGTATTAAACCAGTTACTTTTACTCCCTTTGTAGTCCAGGGAGGAAAAAGTGGTATTTCAGAGTATGCTGAGGTGGATGGTTAAATTGTCTCAGCTCAGGCACACGATGGCCGTGCCTAGGAAAAGTAAGTACCACATCCCAGGGAGGGTGTCCAGCTGCAGCCACGCTGTTAGGCCAAGACCAGTGCTTTGCAAATACCCGAATAGGAGCTGCTCCTAAGCACACCACCAGCTTTGCTCTGATCGTGACGCTGCTGCAGCTGGAGAAAGTCCCGTGTTTTGTGCCAGGCTGGTCCCTCTCCCCCACCGCAGTGCCACAGTTGTGCTCTTCAAATGGGGCCTCCAGCTTTACTCAAGGATTATGGACACTGAGCTTAAAAAAGCAAATTAAGGTGACTGAGACCAAGCAGGGAACCCGCACAGGATCCTCCCTGGAGCAGGTCTCTGTGCCCCAGCTGCCTGTGGAGCTGTTGGGGTTTTGTGTTTTGTTTTGTTTTTTTTTAAAGCACATAAATGCTGAGCTGCACCCTATTTATTTTTAGGCTCTATATACAGTGATATTGCTTTTAAATGTCTAATTTTTTAACTCTTGTAAATGCCATACCTTTGTATAAATAAATGTTTTAAATATTCAGACGTGTGAGGTGGCTGGTAACTGCACACTTGCCATCACCAGCCCTGCTCTTTGGTGTGGGGTCACCCCTGGTGCTGGGACACTGCTGTCTGCTTCCCTGTCCCCTTTTCCTTTCTCTGATGTCCTAGTGGAAAAAAAAAAAAAAAGCTGAGCTGTACTTAGAGCATTTTGTTTTAACTTCCCCTGTAGCTAATGAATCTTCCCCATGGTTATTTGGTACAAATTGTTTTATATTGGGCATTTAATAAAACAAGTCTGAGGAGGTTCCTGTTTAGTTTGTGAGCCCAGGATCCTCCTTTCCCTCGCCCGCTCTGGGAAAGCTTTTAAGTTTTCCATAATTTTGCTGTCCCACTAATTTAGTTGCAGGGTGTTCTGGGAGTTTTCATGCAGTTATTTCTAACTTCCACTCCGAAACCAACAATTGCTTGGACGTAAACAACTTCACATAGCTAGTGAAAGGTTTCAAAGTTACGTGTGGATAATGTGGAGCTGGGGCCAGCCCACAGTGTTTCTGCACAGACCCAATTCCCCCATCTTTAAGTTGAATACAATACAGTTCACAGTAGCACCATTAACTACAGTGTATTGACTCCTGAACTTACCCTTCCTAAAATAGGTGGTGGTTTGGTGTTTGGTGCTTACAAACATGCCTTGAAGGACCAAGACTTTGTTATTGCTTTTCAAGAGGAGCCTCTGGAATCACCAGTCCTGAGGATCTGGATAACCCCAGGGCACAAAGTCCAGCAGAGTTTCTCTAGAATTACTGATTTTCAGCACAGTGAGCTGAAGGCAGATGTTTGTTAGTTAACAACACTTTGCTTTAATTTCTGGAAAGCAGTTGAATTCACTGCCAGTAAAAACAACTCATCTCGACTGCGTAGCTCTTCTCCTCCCCTCAACCACCGCCAGCCTTTGCCTGCGTTCTTGGGCAAAGGTCAAGCAGCCCAGCCCAGCTTTCAGCAACTCAGTCCGGGCAAAACCCACCCAGCACCAAGGCAGCCAAAGTGATGCTGAACCTCCTGAGTGCAGTAGCTGTTTTTTTTTTTTTTTTTGACACCAACAACCTCTTCTCCATTGCTAGCCAAAATCCATCAGAGTCCCACAAAAAACAGTTTGAATTGCCCGGGCAAAGTTTTTGAGAGAATTTTTACTCCTTAAAGAGGCTCAAGCAACCAGCAAACGTTATGCCCTGAGTGTCTCACTAATGCCCAGAGATTCCTGTTCACGGCTGGGAAGAGGACTCTCCATCACAATGTGCTCTTCCCACCAGAAACTGCCAACAATTTGAACTCAGTCTGGCAAATGGTATCACCATACCTATACGTATGTAGCTGGAGAGGAAATGGCAAATGTTCTTAAAATACAGATATTACAGAAACAAGAGCAAGAGTAAGTTAACCCTTGTGAGCTGAGGGTGCAAACCTTGGAAACGGCAATGCCCAAAGCAGCAGCAAGTCTGACTTTAAAAACCAAGATCGGAACCAGCCCTCTGAATCAGTGACTCCTTGCACACCTCATGGCATTACACGCCCTGCCACATGTCGAAACAGGCTTCCAATTTTTGCTGCATCTTCCTAAAACATGTTTTATGATGCCAACCTCATTTAGATATTTGGTTCACTTATCAAATGCTCTTTGCTCGTCTCTGGATGTGATTCCCCTTGACATTAACCCTGACATCCACTTGGATTCCTCCTTGGCCAACCATCAACCAGACATTACCCAGCCTTAGCTGATAATGTCACTCCTTTAGCACAGAATCATCGAGGCTGGAAAAGCCCCTGAAGCTCCTCCAGCCCCACCATGACCCTCCCCCTGACCGTTCCCAACTCCCCCAGATCCCTCAGCGCTGGCTCAGCCCGACTCTTCAACCCCTCCAGGGATCCCGGGGACTCCCCCCTGCCCTGGGCAGCCCATTCCAACGCCCAACAGCCCCTTCTGCACAGAAATCCTTCCTCAGAGCCAGCCTGACCCTGCCCTGGGCAGCTTGAGGCCATTCCCTCGGGGCCTGGCGCTGGGGCCTTGGCTCCAGAGACTCATCCCCCCTCTCTGCCCCCTCCTGGCAGGGAGTTGCCGAGGGCCAGGAGGTCTCCCCTCAGCCTCCTCTGCTCCAGACTGAACCCCCCCAGTTCCCCCAGCCGCTCCCCAGCAGACCTGTGCTCCAGACCCTGCCCCAGCTCCGTTG
>NW_020799107.1:35862907-35875764 GCF_003259725.1 Athene cunicularia
AAAAAAAAAAAAAAAAAAAAAAAAAAAAAAAAAAAAAAAAAAGAGTAGAGTATCTTCAAGATGCTGGCCCCGATTCACAATAAAGGCAAAAAACCCCAACATGAGCCTGGTGATACTGGAATAGCAACCCCAAACCAAACCTCCCTGAGTTCTTTTATGCCAAGAAGCAACCTGAGCCAGGCAGCTTTGCTGATGTCTATAACCATTTCACTACTCACCAATGTGAAATTAGGTTTTAGTTGTGCTGCAGATGCTTCAAACATTCCTGAAGACAGGCTAAACCTCATCTAGTGTTAGAACTGGCTAACCCCAACCTCCTACCCAAAAAGCGTTGATTTGGGACAGCAGCAAGGGGCCAGCCAAGTCCTTTCCGCTGCTGGGTGCTGGAAGAATATTTTAAGTAGGTAACTATTTTTAAGAGCTAACTTGCTCAGGTTCTTCCTGTAAAAAAAAATGTAAATAATGCTCCTGCTGTGAGACTGTGTGCCATGCAGTGCTGTATCTGGACAGCCAAATAAAAGAGCTGCACCTAAAGCCCGTGGCAGGTGTCACAGGAAGGCAGAAGAACACAGGGCTGATTTTACTGACCCCATGCTGACCACCTGGGACAGGTATTTCTTACTGCTCACACCCAACTGATGACTACTCAACCCTAAGCACAGGTAGGGTACAACATGTGTGCCCATACATGGCTTTTTCACAACCAAAGTGACACCAGAAAACATCCCTCTAACCAAAATTTCGAGTTTTCTCCTGGGGAAATGTATTCCAGGAAGTTCATTTCCCAACATTTTCTACCAGTCATCCCTTAGTCTCTATGGGATAGGGCTGTGGGTCTTTTAGATATAAACCCCTCCCCAAAGTCCAACCTTCAGACTACATTTGCTTTTCTTAAAGCTTTTCCAATCTGCCAGACACTGCAGTTTTAGCAGTAGAGATTAGTTTCTCAGTGAAGCATAACACCCAGCTGCATGAAATTTCAGTCTCATAATCCTGTTAGGTTTTCCCCTGTCAGACTCCACACCGATGAGACATTTGTGTTTGTGCAGCTCCTGAAATAGCAGCCTGAGCCTTGCTGAAAAAAAAAACCCCAAACATTAAAGCAAGAATTGCCATTGCCAAGGTGAAGGGCTACTATTTTAAAGGCACCGTAGCAACCCCACGGAAGATAAATGCCACGGTCAGTTTGCAACTATTATTTAGTCTTGTTTTTTATGTAGATTGTGGGTTTGGGTGCCCGGCTCAAAGCTCTACCACCTGCCTTTGGCTTTTCTCCAGGTGAAACCACAGTTTCTTTCCTTGACGGATGATGGCAGCAACACTTGTCAAGAGAAAAAACACCATCTATTTCTTATCGTCACTGTTAGTGTGTAACAGAAAACCTCATTCATTCCACTAGAATTCTGAGAATAATAGATGCTTTTTCACTTAAACTTTAACTAAGACACTTTCAACAGGTTTTTCAGAACCTTGTTTTCCAGTGGGTAGGCAGGAGCAGGGATGGAAGAGGTTAATTTTATTGACATTTTGCTCATGAACATTTCAGTGTCTTTCCAGACTCCCAGATTTCCTAGCTAACCCTGCAGGGTGCAGGGGATGGCCCTGGCAGCCTCCTGAGGCCCCTTCCGACACCAAATATTCAGCGAGTCTACAACATTTTCCAGCATCAGACCCAGCAGAAAACCTGAACAGTAAGAAAAAGCTGGTGGAGAGAGGAATTATCCTAAAATTGCCAAAGTGGCATACCAGTGAACCTGATCTATTAGTTTTGTTTGTGAAAATCCTCCTCTATGAAGGATTTATACGTTCAAAGATAGATTTTTTTCAGCAGCTTGGACTCTGTGCATGCATGTAAAACCTCAACTCTGTAAGAGCCAGGCAAGCACACTACTCTCCATCTGTCTATAAGTACCATAGATATTTATATACAGCATATGCCATGCACCTATATATATATATCTCTTCAGAAAAATGAGGACAGGACATGAGTGTGGAGAAGGAGTTGGTCACAGACCACTGCTGAACATGGATGGTCTGTAACGAAAGGCCCAGGATCCCTGCACTTAAGTGCCTAATATAAATAGTTTTCCAAATAGAACAACTCACTATCTAGGCAGTGATTATTGAGGTTTTTGGTAAAAACAAACAAACAAATAAATAAATAAATAAATAAATAAATAAATGGCAAAAGCAACAGGAGGTGTGTGGCTCTCATGTCTTTAATGAGATTAGTTGGAAGAGCAGCAGCCTTGGAGGGCTGCAAAGATCAAACCCCACATGCTGGTGGGCTTCCTTCCCATTCTGTGGAATACTTGGGTCATTAAATGGAACATGTCACCTTGGGAAGGGACAAGATGGTGGCAGAGAGTCACAGCTGCACAAAGAGTGCTCTGCTGAGCACTTTTAGGAAGGATATAGTCACATTTTGGGTTGGTAGTGGGGATGAGAGGAGTGGCAGGAGCACAAGGGGCAGGAACAGGGGTCCCATCACCCAGACTCTGTGGGCATAACCAGGAGGCTGTTGGCTGGTAGGGAAATCCCTGAGCTGAAAGTCATGCACTGCTCTGGATGACTGTCATAAGTAACAGGAGGGAGTTAAATACCCGGGGTTCCTTTGATTCCTACTCTGATTCCTGCAAGTAAGAATTACTAATGTTATCTATGCTTTTGTCTCTAAATCCCAAACTTTTCTGATCTCTCCCAGACTCCAAAGCACCAAGTCAGCAACAATCCTGCCCTCTCCCTTCACACACTGAATTTGCTTTCCACACCTCTATACAAATATACTTCACTCCTGCACCTCTGCATCTTCTCATCCCACTATTCATACCGACCTCTATTTTTCAATATTCTTGAACTTTTATGTACTCCTGAATTTAAAACACACTTGCCACACAACACTCCCCTTTAGAGGGAGCAAAGATCTCTGGATAAAATAAAAAGAGAAATAGTATCTAACTCCTGCAAGTAAACAAAGCAGTCCTGGAAAATAAATAACCACGTTTATATTGAGCTCATCAGCTCCATTCCAGCATTTCAGTTCTATTCAAATTAGTAAATTACTCAGTTCAAGGTTTCGTAACTTCAGGATTTCTTGAGCTAAGACACCACTCTGGTGTATCAGCTGGAGGCTCTGGGGCTGAGCAGCAGCCGTGTGGTCTCGGCAGCAAAGCCAGCCTTTGGGGAAACCCCAGCTGGTACAAACCCACCCAAGTATTTTAGCAACCCTTGAGTTCACTAAATATCTCGAGGCTTTTTCTCCTGTCATCACACCACAGTCTCAGCAAAGCCTGCATCAGATGTCACACTTGGGTCTCCTTTCTCAAACTGCTGCTCAGAGGGACAGCAGGTTTGCAGCCACCTGCAAACCAAGCCAGAATTCACGTAACCACACTCGACTGCCTTTCTCCTCAGCCATGTCCTCCCCCCTCCCCAGCACAAGCCCAGAAAAAGCCTCTCCAAAACCTGTAGGACATTTGTAAGATCTTCACTGTCTTGCAACCAAGTACTCATACAACAATTTAAATTATTTTCACAGTATTCTGAGCTGAAAGGCCAAAAGCATCTCAGACACAACTTACCCACGTCGAGGCAATACATCATCAACCAAATCCTCTCAGAAGAGGCAAGATTAGTTCAGCAGCTCAGCAGAGGCCCCACTGCAGGGCTGGGCTGTGCTACAGGAGGACAGCCCAGGCAGGGCTGGGGGGAAGCAGCTGCAGCACATTGAGCCCTGATTACCCACCTGCTAAAAACCTGCCTCCCCCTTAGGGAGTGGGTTTCCTGTTTAACTAGAAAATGGGGTTTGTTTGGTGTCTTGCAGCAAATCCAGTTTTGCTGTACTGCTGCTAGAATTTGTTACTTTACGTTTCCCTGTTTAAGTGTAATGTTTAGGATGGGATCATGAGCAAATGATTTACTCAGTCACCTGGTTAAGGCACATGTTGGTGTATGTACTGTAAGGTTAAACCCTACATGTTAACAGGGCACAGAAAACCCTCACACGGCAAAAATAAACTTGCAGCCCCAAAACAGACTTAAGGGGGAATATATCATGCATCTCCCAGCAAAGATCTGCTCCTGACAAAAGGCTGTCAGATGCCATTATTCCCCTGGAAACAAAGAGAATTATAACAGAGCAGGATCCTCTGAAAAATCCAACACATAACTTATTCTTGCAGCTGATACAAGCTGTTATTGTTGTCATCAAGCAGCTGCTGTGAGCCTCGGGTGTGTGTGTGCATATGGGCATGTAGCTCCTGGACAACTTCCAGATTCAGGGAAAAGCTCCCCTACACCAGTGCCAGCCTGCACGAAAACTTTAGGGCACAAAAGGCTTCAACCAACCTGCTTGGAACAGCAAGCAGAAAGCACACACGCATGGCAATGTTTAACCTTCCTTGATGCATTAAAGTGGTGGAAATTACAGCAGGCCTGCTGGCTTCAACGAAATAATTTAAAACAGCTGGCCCAAAAAGTAAAAAAAAAAAAAAAAGCCAGGTCATATCAGTGGCAGTAATTAGTGCTCAGGTGTAGCTGAGGTCTTGATGGCTGGTGGAAGTTCTCTGGCCATTAACAGCAGGGTCAAAACTTTAGTACTTCACCACGCTAACTGCAATTAAAATTAGCCTTGCTAAAGTTATGTTTGAAAAGGGGAGGTGATCACTTAAAAATAAATGGCAGGAATTCTGTATTAATATCTTATCTGTAATTAGTTTCCTCTGTTGGAAATTCTGACTAACCTTAGTGCTCGTTCCTGACATAGCAGTTGCATAGAGGATACTTTTCCAGACCAACCAGCACGTTCCCTTTCAAGGCATGCCTAGCTAAACACAGCAGCTTCCACCTGATGCTAAAAAAAAAATAAATTTAAAACATAGAATTGCATCCAGTTAGAACAGTGATGTACAATGAAGTATTGATGCTAAAAAGCAAAACAATATAGGCCACCTGAGTATATGTAAGTGAGGGGTTTTCCCCCCCGATAGCACACACAAGTCTGGCCCAGAGCAGCAGAACTATTGCACTCTGCCTGGTCTTCTGTAGGAAATAATTCACTCTGACATTATTTTGTGTTAGTCTGAGTTTGGAGCTAATCAAAGCTCTCTGATAACGGGCAGATACCTCAGTTTCAGCAGGAGTTGGTAAACTCAAGCCTACTGGTTGAATTTGTGCTCCGGACCAGCAAGACTTGGTCAGGAGCCACAAGCTGTGAAAATGCAACTTTTCAAGCTCTGGGTTGTCTCTATAGATTTCCTAGTGGGTCCTGACAAATCAGTGTATAATTGGGCTGTTTAAAAAGGGAAGTTTAAACCAGAGTGTTTTCCTGACCCTTTATGTGCACAGGGACAGGTCAACTGAAAAAATAAATACTGATGTGGTAAAAACAGCTATTCAATTTAACAGTTGTGTATGGATTTTGGCTTTGTGCAAGAAAAAATGCTTCTAAAAAATCCAGAAATGTGTGGACATTTTGTGTGAAACTGTCTTATTTTTGCTAGAAGAATGACTACGCAAAGCTATCCATACACAGGATGTTTTGCTTTGGATGCAGTGAGGTATTTCAGCCCTCAAGTTATCCACTCGCCAGTTAATTCACACAGATCTGGTTTATTCTCGTCCCTCAGCCAGCCTTCCACACCTCTGCCCCGCTACCAACGAGGCACCTCTGACAGTCATTGGCGATCAGATGCAAGGGTTGTTATCAGTGTCCACCCAGTATTAGCTCAAAGGGAGGGAATTAATGTATGTAGTCACAGGGGCAGCTTTTAAGTGGTAACACTACGGTTTAATAAGTTATCTGAAGTGCCTGATTTCAGAAATATATATGCTGAGTGTCTTGTAGCACAACATAATAATAATAACCTCCTTATCTCTCAGACATTTTAGACCACGCATCCACGACAATCAATTCCACGCGTGTTTTGAGTCAGCAGCTTTCCCATTTCTTGCCACCCTGCAGGCAAACTGCACCAAGAGCTGCTCTACTGCTGCCTGAGGGGAAAAAAAAACAACAAAACCAAAACAGTTTAGCAAGCGTGTTCTGAAGTCTTAGATCATACAATTCACAAAAATCATATCACCACACTGTACTTACTCAAGCCATTTGAAGTAACAGCATCAGTACAGGCTCAGTTCTTCCAAATTCATGTGGTTTTTCCACTATATATCCAGATTTCTACAACTAGTTTAGCCTGACTGGGCAGAAGCTTTTAGATTAAGACAAGCTCATGGCCCAAGTTTTATGCACATTACCCTGACAAAGTCCTGTGGCCTCACCTTTCTGGATCAGCTGCTCGGAGCTGTCTAAAGTTACAGACACGCTTTCCTGCAGGTTTAGGAACCAGAGTATCTCTTGTTGAATGACACCACAATTAGCAAAAAAGGGCATCAAGGCTGCAGCCAAGATGACGAGCAAAGAAAAGGGGCCCTCTTCCCCCAGGAGGTATCTCTGACCCTCTGGATTGTTTTGAGGATGTTTTTTCCAGCCAGGTGGCTGCTGGTGGAATGAGAATAGAGTTCTTCACCACTGCTGCTCTTCTAAACAAGAGCCATTTGACTACCTGGTTTAAGAAAAACAGCGCTCCTCCCAGAGCAGCAATCTTTGCTAAGGAGGCAGATGGGACCTTACATACAACAGCTCTTCTCATCTGTTTGCTTCCTTACCCTAGAAAGGAATTAATGCTGTAACACTGGAAGTTGTTTTGGGTTTTATTATCAGAAGTACAGTTACACTGTATTCAAGAACTTTTATTTCATAGTAGCAAGTTAATTAATACACAGTATAGCTCTTCTGATGTGAGGGAAACAGAACTGGAACAGTTCTAGTCTGCTGAGAAGCAACGTGTATGAGATTTTATTTAGAAAAATATCCAGAAATATCGTACCTCCTCTCAAACTCTAGCACGAAACATCAGTATTAGTGAAGCCAAGGCAAAACTCCCACTACTTTCAGTGAGATTTTTGCCTCAGGTTGAAGCCATTTGAAAAGCCACTGTAAAAGCCTTTTACAGGACGAAACTTGAAGAAACATGAACGCAAAAACTAGCATTTGAATAGCTGCCTGACAGCTCCCACCCTTTCTAAAAACACAGAAAGATAAGTGCAGCAAAGTCATCTGAAGAAAAGATAGCATCAAGAGTCTTCAAGATAGTTAAAATATATGTGAACCATTTCACAGAATTTATTTTTCTGATGTTTATCCAACCAAGTTCTCCAGGAGTGAACTCCACTGTCCAGCGAGACACTAATCCTCTCATCAAATGAGCTAATTTCTGTTCTGCAAAATAATTCTATTTTGCAAACAGACAAGACACAGTGCAGCTTCTCAAGCTTTTTTAATCCTCTTGATGAGAATGAGAAAAAAAAAAAAATCAATAAAAGACTCTGAAGTAATACAGCTTTCCTGGATAGCAGAGAGGAGGTCAAGAACTTGGGCTCTGGAAATGCAGCACAAATTCCATGACAAAGCGATGAACAAGTCCTACTTCAGCCTTGGGATGTGCACAGGCTAGAGCCACCAGCGATGACAGTGACAGCAGGCAAGCAAAATAACCTCCGAATTGCTGGTTCAGTGAGTGAATTTAGGGGAGACCCCACTCACTTCTTCAGTGGAAAGTCTTCCTCCCACCTCCGTGATCCGGCAAAGTTTTGGGCTTGCAGCAATCATTAACAAGGATGGGTACAGGCACTTGGTAAAGGATCTGGTTCTAAACTCATCAAAGCAAATGAAAAGACTTTGGTGATAACTGGCTTAGACCCTGAGTAAGGAATAGAAGTAGTATACAAACTCAGAACAAGTTGACAAAATGATTACGATCCCTAGCTATCTGAGAGGAAGCTAAACCTCTCGGATCGTCACCTTGTGCAGCTGTTATCCAGACCAAAGCTGCACTACGTTTTGATGGAGTTGAGGCTGAAGGATTCCCATCGTTGCATGAACTGGCGCAGCTACTGCAGGGGTGTCTTAACAAATGGCCCCGATAACGGACTGCGCTGAGATTAAAATCTAGATAGTTAGCCTGTCTCTGTAGGGAGGCAGCTGACACTGTTGCTATTTCAGGTGCCTTGGATTTTCATCACTATTCTCCCTCCAGTAACTTCAATGACCTGATTGTTTTTATGATACTTGAAGAGACTGACTAGTTTACTGAAACCTTCCTGTTGAAATATTTTTATAATTGATCATAATTGCAATAATTGATCATAATTGCAGGCATTTCAAAATTCCACGCAGACAAGTCTAAATTGCATCCAAGTACAGGAAAACAATGATGATATCGAAGCATTTCCCTGTTATCATTTTTTTTCCCCACAATGTATTTAATGACCTAAGTTACAAAAGCAGCTTTAAATTACATTTACATATATTAACTAATTAAATATATTTACCTAACACTGAGAAAATAAAACCCCTAGCAACATGAAGACAAAAAACACTGAGATGACTGATTCTAGAGTAATTTAAAGAGTCTTTACTGAGTCTTTGGGTTTAGCAATCACGTGAACACTTCCCTACTGAAGTATTACTTGTAGGTAGAGACCACTGAAAGCTTCTCTCATTATTCTCATTTTAGAACAGCAAATGAGTGATTAGTCCAGCATTAACTTTTGCAGTTTTTATTAAGTTCTATATTCTAGGAGAACAGTTTTGTTACTTATTCCACTTTTATTTGCCACTTATTCTGGTAAGCAGCAAAATTCCTAGAAACGCCAGTGGCACCAGGATTTTTAATACTAAGAGCACAGATTTGTCAGATGCTGAAAGACAAAACGGTTAAGAAGTGTGGCTTTTAAGAAAGTATTAAAAAAGGATATGCAGAGGACTATGTACATGTATGTTCAAACTCATTCAAGATGAAGGAAACTCACAGCTTCATGTGGCACAAAGGTATCTGTTTGAGTGTTGTCAATTAATATTCTAAGTCACTTGTGGTGAACACACATTCACAAAGACTAAAATAAATAACAGCTATTTTATTATCTAAGAATACTTTTAAGTGTGGCATTTCCTGACAAAGCTTAGAGAGAATCATCAAGTAAAAGAATGCAAAGGTCGTAAGAACTTGTGAAGCCCCAATGACTGTTAGTTTCCACTTAGTTTTCTCATGATAGGGCTGTCAGGTTCAGCATTAGTGAAAATACTTCCTACAACCACATGAGTACCCCAGATGTTATGACGAATAACTTTGCAGCAGCCAAGATCATCAACGGAAAATCCCAAGTGGCGGTAGCGTTCATCTGTTTCGAACAGAGTGCTGTTTGTGTAAGGTCCAAAAAACTAGGTGGAAAAAAAAAAAAAAAAAGAGTTTTTCACGTGAACATTTCCAAGAGCATTTTAAATGTCAGAACTACCACTTTTTAAAACAAAACCTAAGCCCAGAAGTGCCAGGTACATCTGTGGGAGGAAATTTTACGTATAGTTTTATTCATGAAATCTACACAGGAAACTAAGGAGAGCACCTCTGGTTATACTGGTACCCCATGTTTAAAGATGTTCCTTTGCCACTGTCAGAGAGCTGGAGATGTATCAGGGAATGTCTAATCAACCATACCTACATAAAAAAACATCTCAAGGGCTTTGGAAAGGTTCTGCTACTTCTACAGGCATTAAGGATAGAACCATTCTGTGAAATAGCAAAAATAAGACACGTATCTTTTCAATGAGTCCCCTATAAAGATGCTTTGAAGAGCAAAAAAAAAGTGTGTGAACTGGAAACGGGTATTCCAGTTGCTTTATCTCAGGAGAAGGCTTTTGACTAAACAGTGTATCGGTAAGGACGTTACTACTGAACTAGAGCTCAAAGATAGAACCCTACTTTCATCAATCTGCAGCTATTCCTTAAATACATGGAATTTCTGGGAAGTTTTTAAGCAGTACACACACCTTTCAACTGCCTGTTCACCTTATAAACATCCTCCGTTAAACCTATTTGCCTCTGTTGACACAATAAATCACTGCCTTTTAGAGCTTTAAAATAAAAACCCAATAAACTGAGCTTTGCCATGATTCTGTTCGACTATGGTATGGGGTTTCTGCCATGCTTCTGTTTGACTATGGTACAGTTTTAATGCTTAGTTCTCAGACAAAAATGCACATACACTCATGCTTTGATAGAAACTGTCTCAATTCTAAGTTTGAAGATTATGTTTCACAGATGTCTTGGTAAGAAATGGTCAGCTCCTCCAAAGAACTGGCGTAATCTGAAAATGAATGCCAACTCTAACAGAAACAAGCTATTCATTTTTCTATTACATAGCATATTAACTAGGGCAAGGAGATTTTTTTAAAAACATCCATCTTCAGAGATGGGTGTCAGGACTCCCAGTTACCTTTGGAGGGCAACCCCAGCCTCCTGTGCAGCAACTAAGAGCTCTTTGGCATAAAAATCCTACAGTTATTTAAAATTCAACTTCATTGCTGAACAATGTTCTCCAAAGTGCCAACTGCAATGACAGCTGACACAGTATGGGAACTGGCTCAGGGTTAATATCCAATCTTAATTTATAAAAGGAATTATCCTATGGTAACAGCTTTTGGGAAATATGAAGAAGTTGGATTCAACCCATACAGAATACAGATCCCACTGCTAGTTAGAACACAACAGCATCTATTGCATATTCCAACCAGCACATAACTTACTGCCAGTCCTGAGGATGGATCAATGAAGTCAGCCCAGTAGCCTTCAGAACAAATTGCATAGCAAATTTCCTTGGCACCATTAATGAACTTAAAGAAAATAAAAGGAAAGAATGGTATCAAATGAGATCTTTGTTATATATATATACACACACACATACACACACACATTCTGAAAATGAACAAGCACAGATTTCTTTGGGCCCCTACTAATAAATGAGAAATTCAGCATACTTTCAATAAAAATATTAATAACATTAAGAGGATTAGAATTAATGGCACACATTAGGCTACTCCAATCACGTGAGATTTACAAGTGTTCCTTGTGCCAGTCAGTAATGGATTAACGGCTTGTGCAAGGAATAACGTAATTGCTTTGATTATTCATGCAGCTTGCAGTCATACCTGTTATCCTCTTTAAGAAGTCAACCATTACTTCAGGTATTTCTGTGTTACTTCCCCGAGTAACTCCACAAGTTTGACACTAACTGTAGCATTAAAATATATTTTTACAAATATACGAAAACCAGAGTTTTGCTGTAAGGTCTCATCTCAGCCAACAGGACAGTACCATGCAATTCTTTCTGCACTACAAATGTTTAACTGCAAATGATTTTAAAGAAAGTTTTATAATAGTTTTGCATCATGATAGCAAACAGTTCCATAAGCACATGACTTTTACACCAGTCTACACCAATTCTCTTGTTGTAATGAACTGGTGGTCAGGATGAATCACGACTTCAAACTCTCCCACTGTTTGACAATCAAAGTTGTAGGTCATGTTTCAGTTACGCTGGAGGATACCAGCTGATGTTCTTAAAAACACTATTTTTAATGAAGCAACATGCCAAAAAGCTCTGTAAAGCATCATCCAAAACCTCCCTTCTCTTACAGAATCTTTTTTTTTTTTTTGTAGGAAACTTCTCACATCAGGTAATTTGAGAAATTAAGCTTTTGGGTTTTTTTTTTTAATCTTTGGTGTTGAGTTGAAGTTATCTGTCTGTCAGATACAGAAGAAAATTCAGCCAGGTAGATTTAAAGCTGTGCTCCTGTATTCTGACATCACAACACAGGGCACAAAATAATTACATGACATACAGATTACACAGCACATTTTTTCCACAGATAAATCGGCAAGAACAGGAAACCTCAGTTATGTGCTTTTAATCACCTCGACTAGCAGTTTTCAATTTATGTTATGAGGGCCAGCAGGGCCCATAGAAAATTGCAGAAGAAACATGCAAAGGTGAGTGAGAAAAAAAACCCCACAAACAAACAACAAAACCCACAAAAGTCGAGATACATGATGGTTCTAAAACCATCCATGCACTGAAAAAAACATGTCCATGTGCAAAAATCTAAACAGCTGAATGCACTGAGCACAAACAGAATTCATACCGTTTCCTCAAAATGATGAAATTTCCCTATGTCATAAAAAAATAAGTATTTCTAACTTCAGAATAAATGTAATACTTTATTTACTTAAAAACTGGATTGTTCTCTGTGATTAGTGTCCTTAGGAACTCAAGATTTCAAATTTACAGAAATGTTATTACAGTTATTCAGCTTCAGGCCCTTAACAGTCCAAAATAAATGAGGTTTTTATCCTTTACAGTAATCTGTTCTGTATTTTGGGATCTGATGCATGTGATGATTAATTTACAGTTGAAACACAGTTAACTCACAAATATAAATAAGCCATCTAAAGACAGCATTTTAGGCATTACATTTCTGAAAGCAGTACATCTTTTGATCCAGTGTTGTAACAACTCCTCAGCAATCACTTAGAGTGTGGTTAATAAACACTTGAGATTCACTACTGTAAACACTTAGATTTGGCTGTATATAACCCTCATTACTTTTGCACAAGCCTCTCACATTAAATTAGTATTTTTAAGGTTACTTCTAACCATGTATGAAGCAAACAAACAGACCATTTTCTTGTGGATTTGCTGTTAGTAACCTTTAGGCCAGGAGGTTACATCCAACATCGTAACACTCCTACAGTGACTCTATTAGACTTGACAGGGAGGTGCACAAGGAAGAAAGATGCCAATTAACATATAATTAGACCAGATTACAATGCCAAAGACCAACAGACCATAAATAATTCAAAGAGAAGAACACACTAAAATGAAGGGAATTTTAATTTCTATGTAATCTTTATGCTGATTCTTCAAAATGCTGCTTTTTTTTTTTTTTTTTTTTTTTTTTTTTT
>NW_020799107.1:35875814-35883019 GCF_003259725.1 Athene cunicularia
TTTTTTTTTTTTTTTTTTTTTTTTTTTTTTTTTTTTTTTTGGTGCTAACCCTTACACTGCTTTACCAAGGCCACATTTGCAATTTACAGGATTGAAAAAGGACATTACCAGGCTATTTTCGAACATAAATATGAGCCTTGCTATACAGATGAGAATCCCACGGGATTATTATTGCTAGTTTTAGAAAGATTGTAACAAATATACAGAAACACTGTATTTTGAGGTGCTAAGAAAAGACCGCCAATGGTGGTGAACACTGACACCTGCTGGAGTACACACAGAAAAAAAATCTGAAAAATGTGAAATAAAGTGATTTTCAGAGACCTCTAGTGGCAAATGATCAAGAAGACAAAGTTCATGAGGATGGTTAAGCTGTAATACATATAACTGATACCCAGTCCTAAAGCATTAAATATACATCATCAGAACAGAGGAAAAAAAACCAAAACAAACAAAAATCACACCAAAAAAACAGAGCAACCACTTTTTACCAGTAAGGACATGCTTGTGGACAGACTGTACTGGAATCTCAGCTAGGTCACAGAAAAATAAAGAAAGCGGTGAAATCCTACAAAATGCATCATACTAAATCTGAAATAAGGTGAAAAAATAGTTGCTGCCCTTCAGCTGAAACAGGACAAGATTCAAGTGTCTTTAATAATTTATTGTAGCATTTTACAACACTTCAACATATTCTTGACTCACTCCACTATACAGAATTTAATAGTTCTATGAGACATATAGAGTAGTCAAAAAGCTACAAAGCTGGAAAAAAGTTATCTCCGTTTTAGCAGGAAGAGAACAGAGGATTAGCTCGAAAAAGTAACACAGTATGTCACTAACAGAGCTAGAAATGGACTGAAATACACAGGTAGTTCACAAAAGATTAATCTATAAACAAAAATAAAGTGATGCTACTGACAGCTACTTACATTTTCTAAGAGCATTTCTCTCTCATCCTCCACTTCTTGACTCCATACAGTCATATCATTTTTAGTCTTCTGGGTGACAGTTAATACCGTTAAGCGGTTGGCATTCACCTCTGGAAATATTGACTCAAAGTCTAAAAAAAGTTAAACCATCACATTACGGCTTGCTCTTACATTTTACTTATGGCTTTCTCAGTTTTAGACAAATTATTGACCCTATCCAATTATTTCCTCCTTGAACAAATTAAAGAAAGATACAAACCCAATGGTTTCAGAAGTTTCTTAATTTCAATTTGCTATTTTACTAAGAAGCAGTGCCAAAAAAAAAGTTTTTGTCACAAACTGGTTTTTGGATAGGGAATTAGCTCCAGAGTCTACACTAAAGAAGCAGCTGAGTTACTCCCCGCCCAAGCTGACCTTCAATTTAAATGGCATTGAATTTTATATGAAATACTAAGTAATGTCAACAGTAAAGTTTCAGTTTTCATTTTACAGTATGTATTGTTCTTTTGTAAAACATTAATTCCAGATTACCCTTTTCTACTACACATCCTGTGGCATCTATTACATCAAAGTGTCTACTGACATATTTTTTTACATTTTAAAAGTTATAACTTCTTAGCTGTCATTAAAAGTGAAAATATACCTTTTTGTAACAGCTCTGGACAAGCTTGTACTGCACATTCTACCTTTGCATTTTCAAAGTAAGTTTCAGCGTTTTTTATTTGCTGTTTCTGTGGAACATCAGCCCCCTGAGAAAAATGAAAATTATAACTTTCTAATTTGTTAATATACAACAGGAATAACTTTGTACACCAGACTATGTTTTTGTGATTAAATGTCCACCGATACACTCAAGCAGATTCACAGAAAGATGATTTGCAATGAGACTTAAAATTTTTCAAATATTAAAAGTGAAACAGATATAGGTATTATCTATCAAAGCTAAACAGAAATACTAAGTTTTTTATTTTATTGTAACTCTATTATCTCAAAGCCTTAAGCAATACAGAAACCTTTGAAAAATATCTTCTGAAACAATGGCCTTAAGTACTCAATACAAAAGCAGTTGATAGATTTCAGACACATTACCCGAGCCAGAATTTAGTTACACAAGAATTCTAGAGCTGTGAACTATCAGTATTTTTAGCTTTAGCTGTTGTGCCTTGAAAAGCAGAGTTTTCCAATAATAGCGTTTTTATTCTTGACAGTTTTTTAGTTCTATAGTTTCTTAAAAAAAAACAAACCACACCCCAAACCAAAAGCAATCCCAGATTCTTATGGGTACACAACAAAGTATGTTAGATATATAACATTTAAGCTTAAAATGCCCTTAAGAAGGCAGTAACAAGAGCTGCCTCCTTTGGAATAGAAATAGGCACAGAACGCCTTAAATCAGTTTTCCTAGCTCTAACTATGCCAGAATTTACAAGGAATTTCAATGATCTTCTCTAAGACTGGTATTACAATGTTGAGTAATACACGAAGTCCCACCTAACAGTCTGCATCTGAAAGTTGTCCCTGGAGAAATCTATTACGCTGAAAACACAGTGTGGCTACCATTTTTCTAGAAGTTGACAATCAAGAACAGAAAATAAAAAACAAAACCAAATAATCAGAAACTAAACATAACAATAGACAAACTAGAGAGTAACTGCAGTTTCAATACAAGTTTCCATGTGTTGCATTATGATCTCAGGCACGGGGACTGATCAGTTGCTGCTTTAAGCCAGACAAGCCATGCATTATGCTGGGAAACCCCTTCTTTTCTTCCTAACTATAGGATGCTTCTCTTACTAAGATAGTTCATCGTGATTTCTTGCCTACTACTTCCATTCTAGCAGGCTAAACACCACTTACATAGTCCATACGCTTACCAGACATCCTATCATCAAGAGACTATGGCCATTTTCCAAAGATCAATACCTCTTTCTGATATTGACAGGTCAGCAGGCCCACTTACTCTGCCCAGATAAAACCAGTACACGAATCTCAGGCACACAGCGTGCCATTTCTCTGAGCAGTTCAAGGGCTGGAGTGAGCTTCACCAGCATTAAGCTTTTCTCCTGCTTGCTGCAGCAACCTATGGGAGGTTCTTGTATTCAGCTGATCCCATTCAAATCTGGGTCCCCTCCTAAAGTAGTTTAAGTATTTTTGTTCACTAAACACTGTTCATGGATTCTCCTAAACACCGTTGGTATGAAGCAGAGCTGACTCTTGTTGACTGCTTTCTGAATACTAGCTGCAAAACCTGCCTCTACTCTTTCCAGTTTCATCTTTCCATTTTGGGCAGGAACAGCTGCACCAGGCATTTTATTATGCAAGAAATCTTACTAGAAAGCAGCCCACCTGGACTAGAATTTTCTGTTGGGCTTTTTACGGAAAGTATGATCCACACGAGCTGAAAACAGAATCTGTGGAGCTCACCAGAAGCTTATGTAGATTATGTTTTCTGAACACTTTGGAATACGATGCTACATTTACAAAAAAACACTATACAGCATTTTTACAATGGAGATGTGCTAGTTGACTTCTGAAGTCTGAGCACGTCATGAACTCCGAGAGCCTGCAAAGTTGAGTCAGCAGCCAGTAGCACTAAACATTTGTTGAAACGCTGCGATCACGCTAGCAATTATCAAGGTGCTTCTTGTTAATAATGCATCTGACTCGCTGCAAGCTCTGCCATTGCCAAAATGCAGTCTCATGGTGAGACCTGAGGTTCAGGTACATTCATCTGCTTCTCCTGTGTGACTTCAGTGGCTGTCAGAACTACGCAGGCAGATTTAAACACTGTCCAAACTATTTAAGTCCAGATCCATTAAATGAAATATGGAAGAAACTACCAGTTCCACTTGATAAAAGGTGTTAAGACATGGTAAACAGCAAGTTTTGAAAACAGCAACTTCTGAAACTGAAGTTTTCTTTTCCCATATCCGTATAATTAAGTCACTACTAAAATGTTTTTGTTTTTTTTCCACTAAGCACTGCTTATTCAAAAAAACACCCCCTGAAATATTTCTTTCTCCTAAAAGAAAAAAACTTCACCTAGGTTCTGTGTCATCTCTCACTCACCCCAGCTGAAGACCATCTTTCAAAACCATCTAGAAAATCAACACTATCTTTTTTTCAGGAAGGAGAGAGATTAGTTGTTTTTCTTAGACAAGAAATATCAGTTTCACACAGAAGAAGCCTGTTCTTACCTGAAATTCATTTACATATTGTGCCATTACAAATTCATGCCTTTCACTTGCTGAAGGCTCTGCTAATATATCAGGCAGACTTGTTGAAACTTGGCTTTTCTTCTGAGAAGCAGTGCCATTTAGGTGACAGTCAAAACCAATATTACCAGGCAACTGAAATCTCTGGTCCTGAGGACCAAACGGACCCATTACTTCATCCGGCCACACAGTTCTTGGACCTGCAAAAGTCAAGGCCTTGCTATAGTCATCACATCTACAAAGAAAGAAGAAAACAAACAAACACCAACCCTCTCCCATACAAATGTCTGTATTTGATCATAATCATATATAACCAAAGTAACCACAATGCACAAGTAAAAGGGCCCTGACATAAAAAGCACACTTCAGAATTCCCAAATTTATATGGGGTGCAAAGTTCTGATAGCACACGAATTCAAAGAAATTAATTTGCTTTTTCTTACATAAATCAGGAGGCGTAGCAGCAACATGAGGCTCATCTGAGCCAGAGGAACCTGCTGTAGAAAAAGCCTTGGGATTTACAACTCTCTTGACTAAGGAATAAAACCCTGGTAGGTAGGTGACCAATCTTGCTCTGTTACAGAGCACCTGAGAAGACAAAAACAAAATAAGTATTACATACTGTTAGAAAAAATATTAGTTTAAGTATAGCTTTGTGGATCACAAGAGAAATCCTCACTCGATAATTAAATTACAATTTTAGTTATGATCAGAAGTGTTTCTGTAAAATCAAGTTTTAAGAGTATTTTATTATTACTTTAACATTTATATTATTAACAGTATTTTATAGGAAAAGCCTCAAAAACACTTACTGAAAGGCCTCCTCATGTGAGGAAGAAACCCTGGGAAGTTTAAACAGCACCACTGAAACCCCACAACCTAAACCAAGTTATGGATAAGGACTGGGTTCCATGATTATTTCCATGCACGTGATTATTTCCATGATTGTCACAATTCAACCACGGGTTTGATTATCAGAAATATCTAGAAATATGGTTAATTAAGTAAATGCTGATATCCACGACATTTGCCTTGAAGGCTAGCACAGAGATTAGCCAGCCCATATTTCTACATCTTAAAAGGCTGGAGGAAGACACAAGGTAGCTACAAGATGAGTCTGGAGTGATACCCTCATTTAGAAGCAAGCACACGTGTGTGCTTACACATACTTCTCCACCCTCAAAGGACACAGCCCAACAGCTCTGAGCTATGCAGGGATACGCCTATCAAAACAGGCAAGGGTGGTAATTTCAGCCTCTTTCCTTTGCTCTCAAAATCTGTAGACATTTAACAAATGCAAAACTGAAGTTAGCACAGCCAGTGTTATTTAGATTCGCAAACTCTGTACACTGATATATTTACAAACAAACCTTACTGCAAACAGATCAGTATGGTTGTCAGAATGCCAATAAGCCATAAAGACTTTATGAATTCTGTAGTCTCGGAATACACCAGAAAATCTGCTTCACACCACAGAGTTGTACTGTCAACATAACCTTCAACTGTTGAAGATGATTCTATCAAACTGATTCAGCCACACAGTAAACAGAAAATGATGCAACACTATCTCCCTGAGCACGCAATGGTCGCAGCAACAGGGCTCCACAGAGCCAAATGGCTCCTCACCATAAGGATTATTAACTGTGAGACCCAGTTCTTAAGTACTTAAGACAGTATCTTAAGTAGTAATATGAGCAACTGTTTCTGGGGGTTTGGGTTTTTTTTTTTAACATGAAATATCCAGGTGAAGTGATTAAACTAGAAAGCCTGATCTATTTTTTTTATTCTATAAAAATAGACTGACAACTTTCATGACGCATTTACACATGCATAACAGAAAAATATCTCAAAACGTAGAGACAGAAGTGTAATTTAAAAAAAATTAAAGTCTAATTAACTCCAGCAAAAAAACTACTAATACTCTTGATTACAGCTGCACAAAAGCATGCATTACTGGAAAATATAAATCCCACCTGCTATAGCACGTGTGCTTTCACTGAAGCACATTATTTTCCAGGTAAGGTAAAGAAATTCTTTTGAGAAACCTGACATAAAGGTCTTTTCCTTAAGTGCTGTATTCTATAAAAGTTTACGCGTGTTCACCACTAAATACGTATGCAACAAGGTTACTTAAAAAAAAAAAGTGAGAAAATGGTATGTTTAAGATCAGAACTCTGTTTGGAGTATCAGGACCTAAGCCAGTAAGCATCACTTTCTCATACACCACCTCTGTGTAAACATACAGTAAATTCTACCAACTCAAAAGCATAAAAGCATATTTTATTTTCTGACAAACATTTACAGGTAAGGCCTTAAGCTGCCTGTTCTAAAACACCTCTATGTTTAAAAGGTGCCTGTAACAACAACAAAAGTCTTCTGATTCCACTTGAATGTTTTTTCCTATATTATGTAAAACCAGTAAATGAAACTAATTTTTGCATAATGATTGAGTTACAGATAAACCAGATGTAAACAATTACAGCTGACACATAATTACAAAAGAGCGTTTTCTTATAATCAGGATCACTTAACATGCAGATGTTGGTGTTAATTACAGGTATGTTGACTGAGCTCACTTATGCCAATATTTACGTACCTAGCATTACATAGTGAAAAAACACCGCTGAAATCAATAAATTATTCATGTCTCCGTAGGAAGACTAAATCAATAAAGCCTGTTTCATTCTTCAGTCTGGAAGTACCCTGGTGAACCTGTGTGTTTCATCTTAACTCATGACATTAAGAAAACCCAAACAAAACAGATCCTACTGAATCCTCAATTCGATTATTCCCACAATATCCACGGAAATTGGCTTCCAAAACTTAGATGGAAGGATAACAATACCGCTGCCTTCTCATAAAGATGTACCTTGGTATAACTGAGGTTTTTATCAATAACTCCCCCCTAAGCGCGGTGATTTAAAGACAGCTTTAAAGGGTGAATAAAACTCAAGCGTCGCGGATGACAGGGGGAAGCGCTCTCCTTTGCCTTCTCATCGGGACGAGCCGCAGGGGCGGGCTGACGGCCACCCCCCCTACCGCGAACCGCCGGCGAAGG
>NW_020799107.1:35883069-35903490 GCF_003259725.1 Athene cunicularia
CGGGCCGCCGCGCCCGAGCGGGTGTTTCTCCCGCGGGGGTTCCTCAGGGTCGTGGTGTCAGCACCGGCTCGCCCGTCACCGGCGGCGCAGTACCCGTTGGGTGCGCCAGGAGTCAGTCACGGAATGTAAACCGGGCTGCCGGTACACACCCCCCTGCGCCAGCGCTCGGCTGGGGCTTGCTGGGGCCGGAGAGTACAATAAAGTCGAAAGGGAATAAAAAAAAGGAGTGTTGTTATTGGAACAAAAATGCAGGGGGAGCTGCTCAGCCACCGAAAGGCCGCTGGGCCCGGGGATTTCCTGGAAAGTCCGCCAGAACTGGAACATAATGCCACTTCTAACAAACCCGGTTTTCAGGGGCGATAGGTAGTTCCCTCAAATAATTAATGAAAACGTGCCTTGGTAGAACTGAGGTTTTTATCGGTGACTGCCCCCTAAACACAGTGATTTAAAGACAGCTTTAAAAGGGAAATAAAATGCAAGTGTCCTATGTAATGGGTTAGTTCTCTCCTTTGACAGTGTCGCTTTGCCTTATCGGGACGAGCCAAAGCGGCGGGTTGACAGCCACCCCTGTACCCTTGTTCTACAGAAATAACTGTTTTACAAAATAAGAATAAAGTCCTTCTTTAAAAAACTTTTTTTTTTTTTCTACTTCAGTGAGAAAGGGCTTCGTTTCTCCACTTTTTCTCCTTGGGCCTGGTTATTGGGTGAGGTTTGCTTACAAAGGCAGCTTTTATTTCAAATAAACTTTTCCATTATGAGTGCAATTGAGGTAATTCCATGGGCAGAGCTCTTAAATATCTGTTAATTTCTGTACTTGCTGCTATATAAAGATAATTAACTGCAGAAGTTATTAACGCAATTGCATATGTACGCGTTGACACATTCTCCTTGGTGTGGCGTCGGAGCAGCTCGGCGGTAGTAGTGGGCTGGAAGCCCCACGCTGAAAAACTCTCCAGTGCTCCGCAGCAAAGAGAAGGGGTCATGGTTCTACTCCACTCTGCTCACCGTCCGCGGCTGAAGGTGCTCCAAGATGTGTTTGGGGACAAGTCTTTGTTGCTCCAAGAAGAACGAGCAATACAAAGCCAGTTTGTGTTTGGTGTTGAGCCGTGTGGGCTGTGCTGAATCGCTCGCTAACCCGCAGGACGTGTGTTGAATGTATACAACAAGTCAGCGAGGCTCAGCTGGAGCACTGATTCCAAAGCCACGTCCCTGCACAGGTGTAGAGCTCCTGCTCATCCTTCCTCTTCATTTGCAGAATGGTCCTGGTTTTCCAGTCCATAATATGGGTTCAAATTGCTGTCCTCTTTTTTTTAATGTCACCTGGAACACGGCACTTTTGTCCCCCTCTGGCCTGAAGTGTATTTGTAGGAAGCATCATCTTAGCTCCTTCTTTTTCATCTTTGTATTTGTCTTTTTCCTCATCTGCTTCAAACACTTTAGCCATCACGCCATGTCTACCAAATCCAGGACTTCTCAGAAGCTATGTTTTTTTAGCTTTTCTAACAAAGCTATCTTTATCAATTTTCTGGGTCCGGAATAGCTTTCCACAGGCACTGTGCTGAACAACCTCATCATCTTTGTCTCCAAGTTCAGCCTTTTTTGTTTGCCTTACAGAGGCGATCACCCTCTGTATCTTGCCTTCTCATACATCTTGGCAGCGGTGGAAAGGGGAAGGGAGAAAGCTTTGTAGCTAGCTTAAGACTCAGTATTGTTTTCAGGTAGCTTTTTTGTCATTTTTTCAATATTGTGGTTGAATTTAGATCCTGAGTTCTTTGAGGCATAAACCTCCCTACTTGCATATGTGGAAAGTGCTGTGCATACTAATGCAACTATTTAAATGCTGAATTAAAAATATCAGGGGAGAGGTGCCCAAACCCAAATCCTCTTTAAAGCTAATATAAAAGAGCTGTATTGCTGTTTGCTTCTGCAGTAGAGGGGAAACGCACACAAGCCGTGTTGGAATACTAAGATTAAGACTCTTCTTTTTTATTTTTTGCCATTTCTTTGCTGTCTGTTCAAAGCAGCGATGCTGGTTAAGCAAAGGGAACTTTAATCTCTCGCCTTCAAAATAAAAGATTTGGCATTCAGATCCCTCTGAATGTGCACATGGCCTTTAATTTACTTTAGTTATAGACCACATGTTTCTGGACATTTTTTTTTTTTCCTTTGCTGCTGGGTTATTAGCATAAACCAGTTCTAAAGGTTTCAATACATAACTCAGTAGCTAAAAATCAGAGCAAGAAATGGGCTTTATTGTTCATACTAATAATATTCACCCCTACAATGTCCTGAGTGCATTTAATAGAACTTCTGCTTTATTTTATTAGGATTAAGAGAAAATTCTTATATCCAGTTCTAAACTATGATATATTAGATTGCTATAATGTTGCGATTTTGATTTCTGTATTTTTTCATAAGAACCTTTGCTCACTATTGCATGCTACTCCACTATTTTATTAATTCAATGTTAACACAATTCTCATTTGCTTTTAAATTAAATATTCATGTCAAATCTCTGAACTTCAGAAAAAAAAAAAAAGGGCTGGAGAAATTCAGCTTTAACTCTTTACAGAAAGTAATTTATTTCCTTTAATGGGAAAGCACTCTGGATTATATTCAGTCTGTATTGACTTGTCCTTAGGCAATCCCAATTTATCTTCTCTCCAGGGTTAGCACTTCAAGATACTCAAATCAATCAATGAGTTATCATCCCCTGAAGTTTGTGGCCTGAATTCATAAAGATTAGTTTCAATAAAGTTTCTACCTCTATTCAAAGGAGACTGCAAAATCAAACAATCCAATTACAGATTTATCAAATATTAATCATGAAAATCTTCCAGATCCTTCTGATGCCAACATTCTTCTCCCCTGGTGTCAGGAAAGTAATTAGCAGCTGGCTTTGATTAAATTCTTCCCTCAGAGATTACTTTTCTCAGTTTGGGGGAGAGGAAGGAATGCATACAAGATGATACCTAATTCCTTATTTTAAAGTCTTTTCTGAAAAATACACATAGGTTCAGTTAACTGGACACTTCTTTCCATGAAGATGGAAGAAACTCACACTCTGTCCAGGAACCTGCAGCAATTTCAGCAGTGAAACCTGAAGTGCATGACTGGCTTTTCCTGTTGTGTTACTGAGATGCTCTTTTTCCTTATCTTTTTTTTGGGGGGTGACAGCGGCTTCCTCTCGGCGGTTTGAATACGGTGCAGCATGGGGAAGAGTCTCAGCAGCAGCAGCAACTTCAGAATGAGAGGGATGTGAAAGGGAACTTTCCCAGTCACCACCACCTTCTGCCGGAAAACTGAACTCTCAGCCATAGTTGTCGTTCTTCTTCCCCATCCCCAGACTTGCTGGATTTCTTGGTCTGCAAGCAGAGAAGGCAAAGGTGCCTCTGGGAAGCTGTTTTGGTGCCTAAGACAAGAAAAGAGTGAATTTTCATCCATTCCCCCTCTGCTCTTCCAGGGCCAAGAGAAGTTGTGGAAACGCCATCCTTGGAGGCCTTCAAAAGTCAATGGGATGAGGTCCTGGGGTTGGGCTGGAGACCTCCAGAGATCCAGCATGGAAATGTGGCTTCTCCTGTGACTGGGAGTTCATGAAAATCAGAGGGTTCCTCTCACCCAAGCATCCAGTGCTCCTGGAGAGTTCCTTGTTTGTCAGCCAGCACCTGCACTGGTAGAGAGAGACATGGCATCTCCTGTATCTGCTCAGCTCCGTGGCACTGCTCTTGTAATCTGTTTACCTGAGTTATGAGTGATGGACCTGGATTCCTGTCCTGTTCAGTATGAGGGAAGTTTGTCTTGATTTCTGCAGAGAACCTTGTACTTTTCCTAAAGCACGGATGCTGCTATATAAAGCCCAACCTTGAGACAGTTAGTTCTCCTGTCCTCTTCACTTGTTGCAGGAACAAGAACTTAATCAAAACCTCTTTGTCTTCGCAGTTATTCATTAGCTGAAAGGTAGAATTTTCTTAAGCCTATCCAAGCAGAGGCTTTTGGAATACTTCCATAATCATTAGAGTTGCATCTTTTTGCCTATTTTCCCCAAACCAGAGTTTCATCCTTAAACGTGGGCCTTTGCTGCTTACATGGCCCAGTTCACCCTGTGGTTAATCAGATGTGATTAATCTGGAGGCAGTGGAATTGTACTTGATTATGAGAGCGGCGGGTTTTCGTTTGTAGGTGCTTATCTGAATATTGCAGGAGCTTGTTAAGTGGTCATAAAAATAACGAGATATTCTTTATCCTCATTGTACTTATATAAGAAACTTTAAAATGCGTTTTTAAAGTATCTCCATTTCTGTGCAATGATGGATAGTGCTGGCGCTTGCAATTTACCTAATGACACCCATTAAACTTCATTAGGACTTTGTTAAACCAAAGTTAAAATCGTTGCCATTGATTTTTGATCTCTAAAACCTGCTCGCAGCGAATCAGTAACTGAGCATACCAAAAGCCAGCCGACTCTCCTAGAATGCTGGTCACATTCCCGGTGGTTCAGAAGCGTTTTATGAGCAATGGCAGAGGGAGGGAGGGAGGAGGGTCTCAGCCCGTGGTCCCTGTGACATTTAGGAACGCCGTGGGTCCGACCTGCAGAGCTTAGCCCTGAGCTCGTGCTCTTTGGGTTGACAGTCTTCAGCCATCACATTGCCTGCCTCTGTCACTGCCCCGGTCGGGGAACTTTTGGTCTCTAAGCTCTAACTCAGCCTCTTTGTTTATTCATTTCATTCCCTGTATTTATTTTTTCTTGCATATACAACCGTGGGTCCCCCTTCACTTGACCTGCTAAACCTTGTGTTTGAAATGAGGAATGTCTGTTCCTAAGTGCCAGTGGAATGGTGATGAAGTAGAAGGGAAGAAAGGTTTTAACATACTCTTTTTCTAGCAAAGTAAACATCCTCTGGCTATAGGAAGAGTAAACTTCCCCTGGAAATGTATGTGTTTATACGAACAATCTCTTTCTTCTGGCATTTCCAGATACTAGGCTGGGAGATTTGCTCACTACCACTGGGAAAAGAGGGTTTTTTACTAAGTGGTGCAAATGCACAAGCTAAGTCTTAGCAAGGTTTGTTTTCTTTTTGGAAAGACATCCCCCCCCAGATCTGTTTCTGTGAACCTGAAAGGGATTTCCTCCTTTATCTCAGGGCGTCGCTCTGTGTCTCATTCAGCTCCACTGCCCGTTTGAATGTGCATCCGAATGAACAGACAGAGGAAGTGAGCATTTCCCCGATAACTGGCTGGGGCTCGCTCTGCTGGAGCTTAGGGAGCTTTACGGGAAATCCTTTACTAGCATAACTTCCCCTGTATCTGTAAACTACCCGTTTACATTTTTACCAAAGACAGAAATTTATCAACCATACTAAACTGGGCTGTGCCATTTCCAGATGTGGCGACCCCCTTCAAATAGGAGCCCTGATGTGTGGTTGCCCAAATGGAGCTGAGGCTGTAGGGCCGATATTAATTCATCTCAATTCTTACTGTAGCATTTAATGTTTAGTTTGAAGAGGGAGAGGTTGAGCTTTAAAACCTCTATAATTTGCTTGCTAGAGATTAAACAGGCATATTTTTCCTGGGGTGGCAGCATGAGCTGCTCGCGCTTTCAGGCCTCCCCACACACGTGGTGGGAGCGGAGGGATTCCCATCTCCTTTCTCTCCAGGGATCACTTCCACCAGCACCTCTGGGATGCTGCTGCATCCAGCATAGCTGGGCGGCCCGGAAAGTGGAACGGGGAGTGTTTGCAGGTTGGGTGTTTTGGGAGATATTTGCATTTACGACGGGGAAGTGTTGCTCCCACACTGAATCTGCCCCTTTGTGAGAGCAGATACAGAATTTAGACATCAAATGTTTGGTGCTGAGACTGTCACCGAGGTTGGAGGCCAGAAGTAGCCTGGACTAACCTTAGTGTGACCTGAATTTGTTCCACATTGAACTTGATCTTGAAAAGGGGCTGTTTTGCATCGGGACTACACCAGAGCATTGCTGTTCTGTTTGACCAAGGTCCCGTGTCTTGGATGGAGAGATCTGCAAGAAGGAGGAGGAGGAGGAGGAGGAGGAGATGGAGCTCTCCCCCTCGATCTCCTGGTGGGAAAGACAGCAGGCTCAGCAGGCTGGCAGCACTCCGAGTCCCAGCGCTTGGCCGTGGTGGTCCTCAGCCATGGATCTGCTCTGAAACATGGTCTTCCAGGTGCTTGGCTCTGGGTCTGCGTGTCAGATGTGTTAGGTGGCAGGTAAGGAGACAGGTTCCCATCAGAACTGTGTCAAAATCCGTCTTTTTGTAGGGTGTTTCTTTTTTGATAAATCTATTTTTCCATCTGGAAAATGTTCTCTTAGAAAATCTGAGAAGTCAAAATTCATGCTTAAACATAGTGCCATGCCTAATGGGCTACTTACTCCACGAGATTCCTCATTTATTGTTTTTTAAATATATGGGGTCATACTTTTTAACCCTCATGGTTATGAAGTATGTCTCGCAAAAAGGTTTATGGCATCGTGTGTTGCCTGTGAGTTATGAGACTGTTCCTGTCTGGCAGGGAATGAAACAGCCCAGCATCTGGCAGTATGTAAAACCAGATATCGCAAAACTTCCCACTTTGAGGAGATGCTACGGATGATGGATGCTGCGATAAAATATCTCTTTTGACATGTAAGTCAGGAGAGTTGGAGGCCCTTTCTATAAAAATTTGGAGAGCTTAACCAAACCTCCTGGCTGGAAGCTTGAGGAAATCAGTTACTGTGAAGCATGCTGCTGCCATGTGATGCTTAAAATCCTGCCTGCTTTTGTCTTGTGTGTTGAGCAAATCCACAACCTCTGCGGAGAGGGAGGTAAGTAGTGCCCAGAACTTCATGGATCAGTCCAAGAAAACCTTGCAAAGGCTCATCATTCATTCATTACCCACATTCAGAGCCCATTAAAGTCAATAGAAGACCTCCCGATGCTTTTAGTGAAAACTGGGATAAAACATAAACAATATGCTGCATACTAGTAATTCCCCAAATATTTCTTACCATGAGTGACTGAGAGAGACAGAATCCATGTGTGAAGTCTCTCTGTCCAGGCTCCCCAGCATCAGTCTGGTGCTTTGGGGGTAAAATTGTTACTGTAGAGCAGCCTTGGGTAGAGACAACAAGAGGAACTAATAATCATTCAAGTTATTGCGTTTTCTATTAACATGGAGAGCATCTTTATTGTTGCAAAAGGCTCCTTCTGACAAATCTGGTTAGGTGCTATTACATATTTCTGTCACCAAACTCTTGTTCCTACTTTGCTGTTTTGCTAATGCATTTTTGGCCTAATTCCACAGCACAGCACCTATTTATTCTTTAGAAAGAATAAGAAACAGTGACATTTCCGGAACGCTTTTCTGATAGGTTTAATACTCTTTTTTTACCAGTTTAGGAATAACAAACAACTTACTAACTTGTCACTGACAGATTCCTTTTCTCACGTTGAAATGACTAAAATAAATTACCCAAACCTACATTTTGCATGTGTTGACCTCCTTTCTGAAGGTAACCTAAAATAAAGGCTCTTCACTTTCTTACATGAACTTCAGAAGAAAACATCAGACGTCCTCTTCAAAAGTTATAATATGAACAGATGAGACATGTAAGATGATCAAAGGGAGACTAAAGTTAGCTGAAATGCCCTGCTCGTACGATGAAACCATAAAATGCTGTGGGTTCACATGCTGGGCTTCAAATTTAAGCCTGCAAAGAACAGCTGAAAGCTTGCTTAGTACAGATCGTTTTGCATTTTTATTTGTCGGGATCTTTAAAACTACTGGGGGGGAAAAAAAAAAAAAAAAAAAAAAAGAAGAAGAAAACCAGTCGTGTAAATGATCAGTTGATCCTGTTTTCCTCTTGGCTGAATGCTGATCAGAACAAGGGGGTCTAGTTGGGACAAACTGCAGGGCTACTTTGGAAGCATCTTTGTTGCTGCGTGTTGCTGATTCCCTGCTGAATCTTGAGTTGCCTCTCCAGTTACTTCCCAAACAGGCTAAGGCCACTGTCAACACACAACTTTGAACAGCCACAGCTTTGACTGAAGTACCATTTGGTCGGAGTTGAGTTAATATTTGTTCCAATCCTGTAGATGAACTGTGAGAGACCCAGAGATACAGCTACGTGCGTACAATTTTCCTGAACGTACAGTTTTATTTAAGCTCCGTACAGCAGACCCAACATTTTATGCTGTCTTCCAAACGCTATCTTTAGCTTCCATTTGACAGTGAGTGTAAATCAGTGGCTGGGGTGTCTAACAAAAGGCATCATCAAGCGTATCTCTGTGTACTTGAATATTCAAACTCGCATCTTTATTCATCTTACAACAGTTCCAAAGCTGCTCAGCACCAACTATGGTGATAAACCATATGAGCTATGAGCTCATTAGAGGTTTCTCCATAGATGGACGAAGAAGTCCCATTAGGTCATGGTTAAGATCATCATTTCATCATGCTGAAACTCATCTGCAGCATCCCCTGGGAGCAAACCCAGCTCAGCTGCTCACAGCCTGTTCTGATCAACCTATATAGCAATGTATAGCGAGAGAGAGAGAGGGGAGAAGAGAGGCTTGTGCTCCCAGTTCATCCATCCTTTCTGCCTTAAATAAACAAGTTTTCGAGTGAATCAGTTTGGGGGAAGAACGATTTGGGGCCAGATATTTGAGTAAATCAGTTTGGTGTGGAAAACCAGCAGAAAGGCTGAATCTCTTTTAAAGCTTTTTCCTTTTCTGTTGCGTTCACTTTTTCACCAAGAAGCAGCTTTTTGGCAAGCTGCCTTCAGCTGGTGGGTTGTGTTGCTCTGTCCCTGTTTACACCAGCGGCTGCACCTATTTCACATGTCTGTGCTGCTCCTTTGAGAGCTTTTTGGGAGTGAAATGACTTGTGGAGAAAATGAAATTTCTTGTAGGTATGGGCACAAGGGGATGACATTATAGAACGGATAAAGTGAATGTATTTTGAAAGGTCACTGAGGCAGGGTGGCTGCAGTGTATGCCTGTCTCTTTTGTATCGCATTATTGCCTGGCAGTCTCGTTTCGAGCTTGCCTGTCCCTCCGGTCTTTCCGATGATGTAGGAGAGTGTCCGTAGGTCGCGCAGGGCAGGACTGTCACCCATCAGCGAGAGGGCAGAGGAAATGAAAGCCCTGCTCCCTGGAGCGCCTTGTGGATGTTTATCGTGGCAGTGCTAAGCATTCCTATCGAGCTGCCCAGCCTTTAAGGATCTGGAGCTGATTTTGCTGATGTTTACTTTAAAAAATGCATGCCAGGAACCATCCCAAAACACAGATCAAATGTTTCAGTGCACCGCAGTGACAGGGGACCATGGCAGGCATCTCAGCAAAGACCCCACATCCATCGTTATGTTTGTGACAGTCGTTGCCCCTAATGAGCCTGGCTGAGAGCTCCGGGGGTGGGGACAGCGGGGCAGAGCTGCTCACAGACTGGTCACCCCCAGAAGACCCCAGGGTGCAGGTGGAGGGAGCATCACCTGAGGACCTGCCTGGCCAGCGGTGAGCTCCTGGGGAGAGGATCCAGCTCTGCAGTCTGCTGGCCGTGCCCCTCTCCATCCCTTCTAGCTAACCCAGGTAAGCCCACAAGCTCTTCTGCTTGGCCGTGCATGGATGTTGAGTGATTTAAATACTTACCAGTATTTAAACTGAGCACATCAGCCCTTAGCAGTAATAAAAGTCAGTGATGTGTGTTTGTGCGCTGACTGCAGATAGCCTGAGTAGAAGAAAAGTGGGTTAGACTCAGACTCTTGCCTTTGTCCACATTACTGACCTTTCGCCTTGCATATTGCATGGCCCGCGGGTGGAGGAAGGAGGATTAAAGGTTAAGAAACCTCTCTTGAAAGAGTTAGGATGCCTAAATGTTTAAAATGTTTCCTTTCCCCAGTAATTCCAATATATATTAAAGCTAAAACCCTTCTGAGAGGTAATAAAACAGAACAGCGGAGAAGATCATTGGGAAGATTAGGAAGAAGAGACTTAAGAGCTTACCCCTGATGCTTTCGGTTTTATACTTTGTTCCTACTTTACTCTGTCAATCTCTTCTAGTGTTTCTCACTGTGATTTTTATTGTGTTTTTATGGAACGGAGACAGCATTGCAAACTACCAGGGAAAAGCTTGTTGTCGTTTAGTGGAGGGGGGAAGAACATTCCTTTGCACATTTTTTGGTGTTCCTGTTATATATCAAATTTAGAAAGTAACAAGAAGTAGCATCCAGTTTTCATTAATGCTTCAGGGATTTCTTGGCGCATATGTTTTCATTTCCAAGCGTTCACATGAGAGGCAAAGGAGAAGATGAAATTCCTCCTTCCTAGCCATCGACGGAGCACACATCTTGTCATAACCAGAGGGATCCTTGGACCTTGGTGTCGGACAGCAGGCCGTAACCTGCTTTTTCTGTTTGCTCTAGCTCTAAAACCAGCGGCAATGGGAAATACGATGATGGTTTATTAGGACAAAGGGCCGCAGTGTGATTGCTTCCCTTATGTGAGTGTTCCTCTTGACACAGTCTGGCTCGTGGCCCAAATTAATTTACTCAAAAAAAAAAAAAAGAGAGAAGATATTCACATTCTTGGAGGAGTTGTGTGTTCCATCTGGATACTGCAAACCTGCTAACCCTGTCCAAATAACTCCCATGTTTGTCTTGCTCAGGGAGTGATTTTTATGCATCTTGTCAGTGAGCTCCGAAGGCAAGAGCTGAGCGTGAGGGTGCCTTGTGCCCGTCACTGCTTCCTCACAGCCGGAGGAGTACCCCTGGGAGATGGTCACATGAAGCGTTTGATCCCTGAATAGATCTCAGCCACACGTAGCTCTGGTTGGGATAGCTCTCAAGTCAGTGTCGTCAGTAAATCTGGAAAATTTCCACAGAGGTGCATTTTGTCGGCTCAGGTGTGAGCGGGTGTCGAAACTCTGGAACTGGTGCTCACTGCTGCACTGGCAGGTGCGTGGACTGGGTGATGTTAGAAGTCTTCCCTTTCTCTTAATTTTGGTGTTTCTATGGAAACAGATACTGAACGGGAATTGTTCTTTCTTGCCTTTTACTCATCATGGTTTTGTTGGTGGGAAAAAGTGAAACTTCAGATGCAAGCCAGAGCACCCAGGAGTAGGTGTTTGAGTGAGAGCAGGACCGGGTCCTTGCTGCTCACCCCACGCTCTCCACTTTCAACTCGAGGGACATGGAAACAGGGACTCAAAAAGCTTCGGTTCATAATTGGGAAATAATTTCTGAATTTTAAGCAAAAAGTGACTTGTGTGACCGTGGCTTTGATCAGGACGTTGCCACCAGCTGGAAAGGAGGGAGGCTGCAGGGTGAGGACTCCGGTTGTCCAGACGTGTAACCAGCCTGACGTGGAGCTCCTCTGGTTTGGCTTTCAGCTGGAATAGAAACTGAGGTGGGCTCTGAGGCCTGTGCGTTTACAGAAATACAGTGGTCACCCAGGCCAAAGAGAAATCTGATGAAAATTTGGGGACACGGGGGCAGGCCAGTGCTTGTTGGGGAGATGAAAGCCAGCTGCTTTCTGCTGTCTGAGACATTTGGGCTTCATCTTCATCACCAGAAGTACAGGGTAAGGAGGTGTGTGTTGGGATTAAAGCTGGAAAGAGAAATGCCTCTACAAATTGACAGTGAAGCAGCTTCTTGGCAATAAGAATTTCAGGATTTTTTTTTAATTTTCTCTTTGGTGATGTACTTGTAAGTCTGGACGTTGCACGTCTGCTTGGCTGGTGAAGGACCTGGAGGCGCCGTCTGTGGGGTTGAGGCTGCAGGACTTGGTCGCCCAACGGATTTGGTGCTTTTGAGGCGTTTTGAGGTATTAACTCCTGACAGCTATCACTTGGTGCCACAGAAAGGTGACGGGTTCCACTGTGGTCCAAGTGTCCTTATCTTTATTGCAAGGTGTTTCCACTAACGGATGGCATCCTTGTTTTATACCAGTCTGCAAAAGGTGGCAAATCCTTCAGGATCAGCTGTCCCAGCACCTGTCAGAAATGCAGAACAGAATAAACCCCAATAATTTATGATGTTATTAATCAAACTGCAGTGACCCTCTGGCTAGGTATAGAGGAGAGACAAGGAAAAGGAAAGGAGGATGGTGAATGGATGAAGGACAGATTCTGCACTCGATCCTCCCTCTTCACCACCCTATGAAAGGAAACAAGAACTGTCCAGTGATATTGAGGCTTTTCCCAAATCTCCCCATCCAGAGGCATGTGCCTGTGTTGGGCCAGAGCCCATGATGGGATCTAAGCTGGCATAGCTCTCACATTCAGCCACCTTGTCATGGGTGTCTTCTTCTTCAGCAGCCTGCTGTCTCTGGTCCCATCCTCTCAAGTGAAAGGGAAACATCACTAGGAAAAGCTATACTTCTTTACTCATACAGAATAGAAAGAGTTAATCTTACTCTTTTTTTTTTTTTTTTTTTTTTTTTCCTTCCTGTAAGTTTTGGTATTTAAAATTAATGAAGATAATGAGAAAAAAATGTGGATCAGATTACTCCTTCTCAGCTGTTTTGCTTTTTCTGGCAAATTGTTGCTTTTAGAGTTCTGGCATTTTTTTTTTTTTTTTAAGCATTGACATCTCTCATCATGCTGTATATAACTCTTGGGAATTATATGATGGGTGGATGGCCGCTCTTTCCTGGTCCTGCTCCTCAGGGCATCCTTTTGCAAGCCGTTCTCCCCCTCTTTCTTCCCTCCTCCAACCTGTGGGCGTCTGACTCAGAGAGCTGTAGACTCATTATGGAGTTTTCTCGTGTAACGTACCGTTAATTAACTTGTGACTCAACATGTTCACGTTAGAAAAGAGATAATTTACAGTTTTACTTTTGCTTTGCCTGTTTCTGCGTGCCACATGGACGCGTGATAGAATTCCTTTGAAGCTGGTAACATTTGTAGGTTAGATGAGTTTGTAGGTGCCCTGTCCCTGGGAGCATTCAAGGCCAGGTTGGACGAGGCTCTGAGCAACTCTATCTAGTTGGAAATGCCCCTGCTTATTGCAGGGGGAGTTGGACTAGATGGCCTTTAAAGGTCCCTTCCAACCCAAACCATTCTGTGATTCTGTTTGTAGTGATAACGGCACTGCTGGTGTGCTACAAACAGGCTTGGAAGGAAAAGGTCTTTTGTAAGCACCAAGTTTCTTGCACAAGTGGAACTACAACCGGAGGAAGCACGGCTGGGGATGGTGACCTGCAGCAGTGGGCTTGGCCATGCCTCTCTGTTCCCCCAGCACAAAATACCAGTGCTGAGCTGGCTGCTCCGTGCCAACATGGTTGGGCATCTTCCGTCAGAGATGGGTCCAAAGTCCTGCATCTCCCATACGCAAGGGGCTGTTTGATTTGCAAACGAAGAGGCATTGGCAAGCGTGGAGGAGGCTGGCAGCAGTTCATAAATGTGGCTGAGGTTTCGGTGAGTGCTGGGTGTCTGGAGGCTGCCTCCGTGAGAGCACTGCAGGGCGATGGGGACCACTGCGAAAGGAGATATGGCAAATGACTATCTGCCCATGCCTGCTGGTGGTCATCAGAAGGGACCCCCTCCTCATGAACTTTAAATGCCCATTCAACCCCTATGTTTCTCTTTCTTCCAGTTTGAAATTTAGGACTATATTGAAAACTAGAGCAGTTAGGAGAAGGAAAAGTTGTTAAACTGAAGCGATTGAGTTTGAGCATTGAACTGCAAACCTGGGGCCAACATGCTGACAAGGAAAAGAACTAAAGCCACTCGCAAGCTATTCAAAACACTCCTGCACCCAAATAAGTACAATAAAAACTACAAACCTAATCTTTAACTTTAGCTCACAGTTTTGGGGTTATTAAAGTTATTAAAATACAGTTGTTGGAGGGCTTGGGGACTCCACTAAGGTATCTGCGGCTCATTGAGCCTCATGTAGGAATTTTGCCCGCGGGGATTTTCTGGTTAATGCATATGTTGACTGGCAAATTGCTTTCTGTCTGCAGAGCTGGCTGGGTGAGTAGCTGGGATGCTTCCACACGGAGGTACTGCTGCTGATGATGGAGATGAGGAGGACAGAGTGGGGAAAACTCACAAGTAATTCAAAACCCATGTGTGATTTAGCCTCCTGGTGCTCTAACCCAGCTATAATTATTAAACACGGGTTTGGGATGGGATTTCAGCTTGGCCAGTTGGCTTCTCTTCCCAGCATGCAGCAACCTCATCCATCTCCAAGCTGGAGGGGTGGGCTGCTGGCCGGACAGCCGCGGCTCGGAGGAGCAGGACACCTCTCTCCTCTCCTCTCCTTACCCAGTTTTTCTCTCCTTCCATTAATCACACTAATAGCGGACTGGGGGGAAAAGAAAAAAGAAAAAAAAAAAAAAAGAAGGTTAAAAATCTCTTTGTCTGTAGGAACGCATCAGAATTGGAGCCATTTCTTTCTACCCCCACTGGTGGAGACACAAAGCCTAGTGGGGAGGGAAAGCACTGGGTGTTGGGGTCTGGGGATGGGGGATCCCCCACTGCTGTGTGTCTGTGGGGAGGTGCGACCTGCCAAGGCTGCTGTAGCGTCACGGAGCACTGGATGTATTCCTGCCGAGGGATGTAAAACATCTTTGACAGGGAGTTGCAATGCGACGCAGAACTGTGTTTCCACTGAGTACCAACGCCTGTGCAGAAATGTTTCCCCTGTTCATTGTAAATATAGGCGTGCTTGCATTAAAAAGGATTGAATTAACAGGAAAAAGCTGAGAAAGCCAGGACTTCTTTGCTTTTAAAAGGGCTGGGGAGGCAAGAGGCCCCTGGTACGAGCCCTTGGGAAGGCTGACCCAGACTTAATGCCTGATTCATGCTGCACGGGATGCACCACGATCCTGGGGAAATTGCTCCCTTTATTAAGTGCACTTAAGGTCGGAAATGAATCCGTCTAATTTAAGTCATACCAGACTAAATTTTGACTTCCAGCTACAGTAACTTTTGATAACGTTGCCTGCTAGGCTGCAGAGCACTCTCCTGTTAGACCGCAGAGCAGTGGGTATTAGATACATTAGATACCGTGGCCAAGTCATCTGTTAATCTTTTCCTTCATGTGAAGATTAATCTACTGAGTTTACGTCTTTCACTATAAAAATGTATTTAACGTTGTTCTCTGAGTGAACAGCGAACCTTTTCAACCTACCAGCACCTTGTATTCTTGGCTCCAGAAGTGGGAGATAATTTCTCCTCTTAACAGTTTTACAAAGTGTGAGTGCAAAAGTAAATACCCCTTCACACCTTCCTCCCAAGGAGACATATTGCTGCGGGTGCTTTTGGTCAGACACCACATCTAATAAAGAATATTGCATTTTGTCAAAGCATTTTTTTCCCAGTCTCTTACATTTTGGTTATTTGCATCGTTTGGTCAGAGGATTTGGAGTTTTCACTGTGAATGCAGACATATCCAGACATATTTTTATAAAATCCAAAGTTATTTCGTTTCTTGGAAGACTTTTTCTGGGGGAAAAAAAAAAAATATTGGAACAGCTTTCCCGGTTAAGCCTAAGAAAAGCTGTATGAGTCCGTGTTACTTATTCACTTGTATAAATGTGTTTAGTTCCACAAATGCAAAGGTGCCGGCACCGCAGGTGTGTTACTGGGTGATAAGTGCCATTCATACACTTAGTAATGCAGTGTGGAAATAAATGACCACATTTCAGATTATTTTAAACTCCTGACAGGTTCCGTATGGAGAGGAAACAGCCAGTACAAATAGATTAAGCACAGAACCTATGTTTAATGTATGAAACTCTCTCAAGGCTCCTAGTGCTAAAAAGCACTGCAGGAAAATGCAAAATCCCACGTGTTTGAACAGAATCGTTACAATTTTGGGGATTTTGCAGACAGAAACGCTAACAATTAATGCACAGTGACTGTCTCCTTTTCTTTCCCGTCCTTGCAAGGCTGCTGTGATAGATGTACGTCACTCCAGGACAGAGAGCATCTCTAATGGTGATGAGAGCACCCCATAAAGCAGTGGGTATTGGCGGAGCGTAATCATTAAGATGATTTTACTCCATAATGAGATGTTGCAGAGTACAGCTCCATTCAAAACCCTTTAAATAATGTTAACATTGAATATAATAACCTTACAGGGAAATAAAATCCCTCTCTGGGTCTGTTTCTGTCTCTGAAAGGGAATCAATTTTCTTTGCCTGATAGCTTTCCCTGGCACTTAACACAGATGGGGGAAGTCGGTTATTGTTAGGGTTGCCCATGAATTTCCTTCTGAAGGTCAAATCTTTATAAAAAAAAAAAAAAAAAAGGAAAGGCAAGGAGGTCTCGTGACCCCTATCCTGATGGGAAATACGGACTCCCGGCACATCTCTTCTCTTGCAGATCCCATGGGAAGGACCTGCCACCACTGCTGTGGTGGGGACAGGGTCGGCAGTGCTGTCATTGCAGTCACGGGGGTGACAGCAACGCTCTCGCTTGACCCTGCCACGGTAGGGCAAGGTTGCAGGTCTTAGTTATATGTTCTAGTGGGTTAGCATGGTGAGGTTTTAGTAGTGGGAGGCTACAGGGGTGGCTTCTGTGAGAAGCTGCTAGAAGCTCCCCCCATGCCCGTTGGAGCCAAGGCCAACCATCAGCCACGGCGGTAGCGCCTCTGGGAGAACGTGTTTAAGAAAGGGGTAAAAAACCCCCTGTGCACCTATAGCGGAGAGAGGAGCGAGAGCCTGAGAGAGCAGCAGCTGTGCGGAGCCCGGGGCAGCGGGGCAGAGGGGCAGGAGGGGCTCCAGGCCCGGAGCAGAGGTTCCCCCGCAGCCCCTGGGGCAGCCCCTGGGGAGGCAGCTGTGCCCTGCGCCCAGGGAGGCCCCGGGGGAGCAGAGACCCCCCTGCAGCCCGGGGGGACCCCACGGCGGAGCAGGGGGATGTGCCCCGAGGAGGCGGTGACCCCGTGGGCAGAGGGTGAGGAGTCCTCCCCTGAGGAGGGAGGAGCGGCAGCGACAGCGGGTGAGGGACTGAGCACAGCCCCCATCCCCGTCCCTGCGCTGCTGGCGGGACCGGGGAGAGAAACGGGCAGTCCGGGACGAAGGGATGGGTTGGGGTAAGGTGGTTTTTTAAGATTTGGGTTTATTTCTCATCATCCTACTCCGATTTGATTGGTAATAAATTAATTTCCCCAAGTCAAGTCTGTTTTGCCCATGATGGCAACTGGTGAGTGATCTCCCCGTCCTTATCTCGACCCACGAGCCTTTCATGGTATTTTCTTTCCCCTGTCCAGCTGAGGAGGGGAGCGATAGAGCAGCTTTGGTGGGACCTGGCATCCAGACGGAGTTAACACACCACACATGTACAAGGAATCTGTTTGTGTCTTCCTTAAAATACCAATAAGAAACACAGCCGTAGCCTGGGCTGCAGTAATCTGGGCTCTGTGGCTGTTTGGGTATCTCTCTCTTTAACTGCAGCATCCTTGACCTAGCAGTCCAAGCCAGCTGGTACATCCAACCCATTGCTTCTATCGCGTTTGAGTCAAAGCAATGTAAAGAACGAATCTTAAAATTCCTGGCTTGCAAACCTCCTGGGCTGTCTGCTCTGTGTTTTCACATGGAGATCCCCAGCAAAGTGCAAAATTAGGGAGCCCTTTTAATAATGCACTCATGGAGCGGTGGAGAGAGGAAGGGTGCCTGGTACCCTTTGGTTTGCTTCGCTCTGCAGCCATAGAAACCATGAGTTGACATTTTGGGGTGAAACCACGACTGTTCAGGCCAACTTCTACTCTCAGTTACAGTGCCATAAGCCCAATGAAGTCAAGATTAATAGCTTTAATGAGCTTTCCAGGGATAACAGAAGGCAGAATTTGGCCCAAGCTGTATCTTCTGCAAAACTCAAAGACAGGGGAATGTGTACGTCGGGTAATGAAATGTCTGCAGTCGTCAAAGTAGGGGTTCAGGTACTGGAGGGGGAGCATTTAACAGAAAAATATGACTCGGAAGTAATTTTCCTCATAAAACCCCAACTGCAGAGTGTCACCATAATGCACTGTAATGACTGGGAGGGGGTGTAATTTTAGAAAGTGGTTTTAAAATGCTGTTCTGGAATACATCTGGATTCTCTTAGGAACAAGCAAAATCTCATCAGGGACCACTTCAAAGACCATTTCCTCATGGTTAAATTATCTCGTGTGAGCCTGCTGTTGCATGTACATTGTTACATTATGTATGATTTTTGACTGCTCCTAATATGAACAAACTGCACGATATTCCATTAGTGATTTTCAATTTGTTCCCAACCTTAAGTCCTGCAGACAGCCCGACTTGCTGGCTTGGTTTTGGAGCTGAACGTCGGGGAAAAAATCTCACAGCCCTCTGGCCTGATGTCCTGCCTAGAGGCTTTGGAAACGGGAATGAATTGTGTTTTTCGGTAAGCATGCCAATATTATAGTAGTGCTTAAGTGGCTTTCAGATTTTGTATTTTTATAAAATTAAATTTTGATGCTGCTGATGTGTACCACGGCTCAGCTGCACAGGTCTGATGGCCCGTCCCTGCGTCCTCTCGCCGGGATGTGGGCACAATGTGCTGCTGTCACGCCGGGTAATGTCTGCCCAGGTTTTCTTTTCTCATTTTCCCTTTTTAGCTGGCAGGCGGGTGGCTCTCCCCTCTAAGTGAGGCAAGTCACGCTTGGGCAAAGCGTGTGCGCTGGCAGGGAAGAGAAAATGATGTCATTTGCTTCCCAGTGAGGTACACCTGAGCAATACAGATGTCTTTTTATGCCAGTACCATGATTGCACAACAGTGCATCAAATTAAACCCACGTTGCTGCCTAAAGCCTGTGATCTGCCCATATTTCTCGGTATACTCTTGCAGAGCAACTCTTTTGTCATTTGGCAGATTAAGGGGGTGCTATTGCTGCCCTGTATCTCTTGCTACAAGCATGAGCCAGGAATTGCTGCATGCTGTATATTGGGATTTGGAAACAAAATGTAAATTTGTTTATAAGATAAAATTAAAGTATAAATAATTTTTAGAGAAAAAGAGGGGAAAATATAAACATCTTAGGGTAGATATTTGGTGGGAATATAGCAGGGTAAGTCCATCCTGCTGTTTGTACCACTGGTGAATTCCATCAGCTGCTTCTTTAAATTGAATCCAAATCCTTTTGGGGGCCAAAACCTCTTTATCCAAATCCTTTTGCGGGCCAAAATCACGAGGAAGTTTAATAAACCTACAAGGTAATTTTTGGCTTAATTTTTTTCCATTTCCGTAGGTATGTTATCTCATTTTAAATTCCATCAACGCCTTTTCCCCTCTCATGTCGTGCTCTGTCATGCACATTTTTGGGTCCGTTCTCATGCATACAGTGCTGGTGCTGACACATGATGCGAAGGGCGTAGATCTAAAAAGATGAACCTTTCTTTCATTTACAGGAGATTTCTGCAGCCTGTGCTAATGCAACACATTTGGTGACCTCTTGTCAACTTCTCTCACTTGGGCCAAACTTTTGCAAGTTGATAAAATGCAGCAGTACTTTCCTAAAATTGGTCTTCCATGGAAGCAGCTGCTTCGGCTGCTGGTGGAATATTGTTCACCTGCCAGAGGGGTGGAGAATATAATATAAAATAGAAGCGCTCTTAAGATGTAACTTATGTTATGAAAAAGCTTAAAAGTCTTGATTTTACGTCATCTTCTGTCTTTCTGGCATATAATTTGCACCACGTTATCATCCTTATTCCCTCATGTATCCTTTCTTTGTTGGGGGGAAGAGGTCTGCGAGTGTCATCCTCACTTGTCACCTTGGGACTGGCTACAATTTTATCTCGTGCCTGGCACAGCTGGTGCTCCACAGAGGCATTTTTGGGGTGCCCAGGGGGTATCCCTGGAGGTGCCATGCAGCCCACACTCCTCACAGCCCCCACCCATGAGGATCATAGAATCCTAGACTGGTTTGGGTTAGAAGGGACCTTAAATATCATCTAGTTCCAGCCCCCCTGCCATGGGCAAGGTCACCTTCCGCTAGCCCAGGATAGTGTGCCCTGGCCCCATCAGACATCCTATCAGACATCCTTAGGACCATGGGCGATGGCAGTGTGCCCCAGGGGAAACTGTCAGGGGAAACTCCCCACCTTCCTGTTTAGCTGGAAAGTACTAAAGCCCTCCTTTTGTTCCAGGATCCCCAGCTGAGCTGTGCCAGGTGCTTGTTTCTCCCAGCTCACTGGTGTTCAGGGGTGTCTCCTTGCAAAAACCACAGCTGAAGCCTATGTGCCATCCCTGGATGCACTGGTGATTGGGTGCATCTCACATCTGCTTGGGACTAAGAAAATAACAGTGGAAATGAAATGAAACGAAATGAAACGAAATGAAACGAAATGAAACGAAATGAAACGAAATGAAACGAAATGAAACGAAATGAATAGAATAGAATAGAATAGAATAGAATAGAATAGAATAGAATAGAATAGAATAGAATAGAATAGAATAGAATAGAATAGAATAGAA
>NW_020799107.1:35903540-35948382 GCF_003259725.1 Athene cunicularia
AAGAGAAGAGAAGAGAAGAGAAGAGAAGAGAAGAGAAGAGAAGAGAAGAGAAGAGAAGAGAAGAGAAGAGAAGAGAAGAGAAGAGAAGAGAAGAGAAGAGAAGAGAAGAGAAGAGAAGAGAAGAGAAGAGAAGAGAAGAGAAGAGAAGAGAAGAGAAGAGAAGAGAAGAGAAGAGAAGAGAAGAGAAGAGAAGAGAAGAGAAGAGAAGAGAAGAGAAGAGAAGAGAAGAGAAGAGAAGAGAAGAGAAGAGAAGAGAAGAGAAGAGAAGAGAAGAGAAGAGAAGAGAAGAGAAGAGAAGAGAAGAGAAGAGAAGAGAAGAGAAGAGAAGAGAAGAGAAGAGAAGAGAAGAGAAGAGAAGAGAAGAGAAGAGAAGAGAAGAGAAGAGAAGAGAAGAGAAGAGAAGAGAAGAGAAGAGAAGAGAAGAGAAGAGAAGAGAAGAGAAGAGAAGAGAAGAGAAGAGAAGAGAAGAGAAGAGAAGAGAAGAGAAGAGAAGAGAAGAGAAGAGAAGAGAAGAGAAGAGAAGAGAAGAGAAGAGAAGAGAAGAGAAGAGAAGAGAAGAGAAGAGAAGAGAAGAGAAGAGAAGAGAAGAGAAGAGAAGAGAAGAGAAGAGAAGAGAAGAGAAGAGAAGAGAAGAGAAGAGAAGAGAAGAGAAGAGAAGAGAAGAGAAGAGAAGAGAAGAGAAGAGAAGAGAAGAGAAGAGAAGAGAAGAGAAGAGAAGAGAAGAGAAGAGAAGAGAAGAGAAGAGAAGAGAAGAGAAGAGAAGAGAAGAGAAGAGAAGAGAAGAGAAGAGAAGAGAAGAGAAGAGAAGAGAAGAGAAGAGAAGAGAAGAGAAGAGAAGAGAAGAGAAGAGAAGAGAAGAGAAGAGAAGAGAAGAGAAGAGAAGAGAAGAGAAGAGAAGAGAAGAGAAGAGAAGAGAAGAGAAGAGAAGAGAAGAGAAGAGAAGAGAAGAGAAGAGAAGAGAAGAGAAGAGAAGAGAAGAGAAGAGAAGAGAAGAGAAGAGAAGAGAAGAGAAGAGAAGAGAAGAGAAGAGAAGAGAAGAGAAGAGAAGAGAAGAGAAGAGAAGAGAAGGAGAAGTCCAATTGCTGTGGCCTGCTCTTCCCCACTGTCGGGCTACTGGCTCCTTGCACACGTGCACGCAAACACTGCTGCACAGCAGAGCTCTCGGATACAGCGCTGAAAGGCAGAGGTTAGAAATGGCATCCGGGGGTGGGGAAGAACCACACTGATGAACTGAAGCAATAAAAGTCAAACTGATCTTTTACTAGCTTGAAAGGGTTTCAGCCATACACAGAAGGATTCCTGAAAGTGCTTCTGAGATAGAAAAAAAAAACAACCAAAAACAAAAAACCTGCCAAAAGAGTGCAACCACCCCATCTCTGAGCATCCTCCTCCCTGCAGTGCCCTTGCACTGAAAGCTTCATGGAAATGTGGGAGAAGGCTGCTCTTTGCTTCGAATCATTCCTAGCCCTGTTGTTCAGGATTTTGGAGACCTTCATCTTGGGTCTGTGTAAAAGGGAAGGGGACAGTCCCAATTTTCCTGCCCAGAATGACTGTTGTTAAGATTTAACTCACTGCAGTTCTTCCCGAGAGCAGAATATAGGTTGAGAACAAAATAATTACAGAGAATATATTATCTTTTTATCGGTTAATAATTTTGTGTGTAATCTGAGTCACTTTTGTGCGAATCAAATATAATCATCCTCATAACACGAGGTAATTAAATGAATCATAAAGCGATGGCAATTACCTTCCTTCTCCTTGGGAAACCCTTATCTGGGATTGGGCAGGTCCTGCGGGAGGCTGGTGGTTCTGGAGGGGGGCGTTGTGCGTGCGGCGCTGCTCGGCACATCGCGTTGGGGTGCAGGGTGGAGGGTAAATGGGATGGGATCTAAAAGCAGGGATGAATTTTGGATGGAAAATTAAGGCAGAGATCGGTAGAAGAAATCTGTTTTGTCAGATCTTCTGGTCCCTGTGCACCGTGCGGCCGGTGTGGCTGCCATGGAGGGATGTGCTTAACGATGGTGACCACGAACAAACAATTAACCAGTAACCAAAATGGGCTGAGTCAGGGATTAAAGGCCAGGTTAAATATCTAACGGAGGAGAGAATTGGTGTTAGAGAAACCTCTGGTGGTATTAGGTCCCCGGAAGAGTTTTTCTCCTAGATGCTGATTGCCCGAGATGTCCCCGCATCTGGTGGGGGTCAGTGACCAGAAGGCTTCCCAGAGGCTGTGGGTCTGCTGCTCACCTGGGGCTCTTGGACTTTGAACTAGGCAACAACCCCATGCCCTGAGAGGGTGGAAATGCTGCTGATGGCCACTGCTCATCGTCCCAAACACCGACCTGGCCAATACTGGGAATGAGCCTTGGCAGCTGATGCTGCATCCCTGCTCCCAGGCAGGAAGCTCCTGCAGGGGCAGGCCCGAACGGGCTACATACTGGAAGAGGAAAAGAGAAAAATTCCTGTTATTTCATATTTATAGATATTAAAGAAGATACTTTTATGGCTCATCAACACACAAGGCTGTTTTGTTCAACATACTTTACTGTGAATGGATCCAACGACTTCAGCTCTGACATTTTTCAGCAATCCAATAAACCCCGAGTAGATTGGGTTTTTTTAATTGACTCCCATATAGCTCGAGGTTAACATTTGATATCCTGACATTACTTCTGATTTAATGTCATATGCAATTTTCTCAAAGCTATTTGACTTCCAAATCAGCACTTCTGGCTATGCTTTGTTTTTCTGTCGATGGTGGTTTTGGGGGCGGGGTTTATATCCCTCAAAATTTTCTACACCATAAAAATTCATGACTTGTGAATGTTTAAAGAAATTAGATTTCCAGGTAACTCAAGTTTTCTCATACAGAAAGCAAAGTAAAGCGGGATGGAGAATGGATGTTTTAAAAAAATTAATAGCCAAATTGAGAGAAAGTAGATTCAAGTGGAATAAAATATTTATTTTTTTTCTTTAGGGTCAGCCCAAAACATCTCATTATATCCTAGATTAAATCGGGGAGGGGTATTTTGGGGTTAGTTAATCTTCCTGTTTGACTTCTTTTCTTTTTCAAGTGAATCAATCTTGCCATTTTGAAATGAAGCGTCAGGAGGAAACATTCTGCCATTTCTGAATTTGCTAAATTCAGCCAGAATTCATATATCATTTCATTCCTCCCAAAACACTGTTCTTCTGCTGATTTTTAATTAATCTCTGAATTGATGCTCCACAGAAGGAAACAAGTGGGAAGAACAGACTTTCAATTAATTTTTGCCTGGGAGATGCAGTGCTGACCTGTGGGAGCACGGGAGATGGCACCTTGGGGGTCTCAGAGGGGTTTTGTACACCTTCTCCCCCTACCCCACACGGATACAACCTCGTGCTTCATCTAAGTCCAATTTAGAAAAGCAAACAAAAGAAAAACCCAGTAACATGAAGTCTGTCTTGAAATCTGAACGGTAATGGGGCCATCAGGCTTGAAATAGTCTGATAAAATTAATGTCTTTTTGATAGGGTATTTCAGATGTTATTTCCAACCTGGATATTCACTAATTCTGTTAGGAAAAAAAACCACAGTAGGAATGAAATTTTTCACAGCTCTTTTTGCTCAGTGAGGAGAAGCGAAGGAGATGAAATGTTTATGATCTGTCGCAAATCAATATGAATCTGGAAAGTCTTTGACACATTCGTATTTTTTTATGAAAGAGTGTGAGAGTATGGAGAATACTAGAAAAAACAATATAACAGAATGTCGACACCTGTGTCTGTGATCTGATGGGATGTGACTGATGTACCATCAGCTGAGAAATCTAGCAAAACACGACCCGCATACGATGGATTGAGAGCCGGGATGAAGCCAACTCCCCGGCAGGTTTCCTTTTATTAAAACAAATGATATTCATGTTTTATGAAGTGCACAGTAAATCTATTGTATAACTGAAGGTAAGACGATTTTTATTCTCTGGCTCAAGAACAGATAGTTTTATTTACTTTAGGTATCCAAGATTTGTAGCTGAACTGCGGTGAGGACATGTCGTAATGCCTCCGCTATCCATGTTCCTCAGTGGACACAGCTGGAGGCACAGCAGGATGCAGTATGTGGGGGCCAAGCGATAAGGTGGTCACCTGGGCCGAGGGACCATGGTGGAAAAATAAAATGTGGGGGGTTTAAAGCCAGTTAGAACTGCGGTAGCAACGTGGTACATAAAACCTAACTCTCATTCGGTTGGTTTGCTGTAAAAAAGGGTGCCTCGGTATGGTTTTACACAGTTTGCCTACTTTTGAGATCATTTTGTAATTTAGCGTCTTGTGCTGAAGTCAGCCAACATTTTGACAAGGGTTGGGAGGAATTTTTGACAAAATGTTGGTGAAGTTTGACAAGGCTTTGACAAAGAACCAAGGAAAATCAGCGGTTTTGGCTGAGCTTTGCTCTGAGTTTTGGATTTGCATTCAGAGCAAGGACACACATAGACAAGGACGTTTTGGTAAGATCCAAATCACTTCTCTTTTGGACGGCTGCAAACCTAAAAATGAGAACTGCTAACCATGAACCACCGTCTTTGAAATGATGGAGAGGAGGGAGCAGAGATATTGCTGTGCTCGATGGACAAAGGCAGTGAAGAGGAGCCATGGCGGGTTCTCAAAAGCTCCTCCCTGTCACCTGGATTCCATTTACTATTAGCGTGAAGAAAAGGGTTTTAAACTAACACAAAGTTTGGCAGAGCTGCCCCACGCCTGCTTCTCACTTGTGAGTTTAATTCAGGTGATTCTGGTTCTTACAGAGTTGGTTTGGCGTTTTAAAGGATGGAGAGTTGAGGCGGTGGCAGTACGTACCGGGGATTTTCAGCATTCCTCCCCTGCGTTGTGGTGTAGATGATGTATTCATTTAAATAAAGGAGTGATGGAAAACTCGGTTCTTACTGCGCAGGCATCGAAGGGAATGAGAATACGTGTGGATTGCATTTAAGAGTTCCTCTGATTTGCATAATGCACATTACTTATGAAAAATGGAGTATGAAGAGACCAGGAGAAAATGAAGGTGTGATTTCCTCTGCTGCCACTCATGGGTTTGTCCTATATCATTTCGTATAACACGAGACTGCTTAAAACTATCCCGCAATTGCTCATGCCTTTGTTTTCTGTCAGAGACATCTATGGCTTGTTACGCTTTATACTCTTGGCTTTCCTGCAATCTTCTGGCTGTTTAGCACTGAAATAATGTAATCCAATTTTCTTTGTTGCCGTAAAGGCCTTAATTATGGCTTCACGGGATATTGTAATCAGAATCCGTTGGATTTTCTCATATGTCAAAGTGACGTCTGCTTCAAATTCATCAGTGTCCTTGTGTTGTTGTAAGCACTCAGATAGTCTGGAGGTCATGCCTCACTTCATGTGTCATTGCCGGAGATGAATTTATTCAGCACTGGTTCTCCTACAGCAACAGAAACTATCAGCTTGCTTTGAATTTTGCCTTTATCTTTAGGTTATTGCCGCAGAAATGCGATAATCTCTCATTTGTGCCAGTGCCGATAACGTCTTCCCCGCTTTGATTTTTCTGTTGACATTTGCAGGAGTTTTCATTTCACTCGACCGAATGCCGTGAGTTGACCTTGGATGGTGGAGGACGTGGGGGCCGTGGGGGCTGCTGCGAAGGATGGACACTGCTAAGCCCTCCGTGGTCACTCACGGCTTTGCTTAACTAACACAGGGGCTTTGTGTCTGAAGCAAAAAAAATGCAACCTTTTTTTTTTTTTTTTTTTTTTTTGGAGAGCACCATTATCCTGCATTGGCCAGGGTATGTTTGTATCACAAATGTATTTTTATTGCAGAGATGTCTGGGCTTGTCTCAAGCCCATGTATTTCCAAGTCACCTCCCTGGGAGCAGAGGCGGTGGGGATGGAGCCAGGCTCTGGGGGGGTGCTGGGATGTACCTGCAGCCTCTGCCCATGGGGGACAGGCATTTCTGGGAGCAGGAGGGTTTTCAGCCCTGGCATGGGCACGGAGAAGCGGGTTCAGTGCCAAGCGTGTGCCCTGTGGGTGAGGCAGAAGGTGTCGGAGCAGAAACGATGCGCCTGAACCTGAGACCTTTCCTTAGGGCTGTGAATTTATTAAAATTTCCAGCAGTGCGCGTCGAGCCTGGCTGAAGACAAGAGACAAAAACGTGCTGGCGGCTGCAGTGCCCAAAGGTGGACTCACCCCACCCAGACCCACAGGTGTCTTGCCCGACGTGGCTCACATGGACAAAGAAACCTGATCCAAATTTCTCCCATCCGACCTCCGGTTTGCTCTGGCTGGCTGAGGGTGGGCGTTATCCCCCTGTTAAATACTGCTGTAGGGTTTTCCAACAGGGTTGACAACACTTTTTAATCCCCCCTTCTAAAATAAAAGCCCGAGAGAGATTATAGCTATTTCCCAGGTTTAATCACTAAATATATTGCGAATTATTTCATTTTCCCCAGAAACAACCGTTCGAGTGGTGCGTGGCCGACCCCAGGGAGCCCGTTTAGGAATGTCCTCCTTAAAGCAGACGCAGCTGGGCATGAAATGAGCCCTTTTGTCCAGCCGAGCCGCAGGAGGGGGTCGGTATGGGGGGATCGATACAGCCATGCATCTGAAATGAGCCCAGCCAGGGACCTCACGACAATAGGAAATAAGGTTTAAAAGCTCCACGCTGAATGCAACCAATTGCAAATGATGATAATTTTAGCAGGAGATAAAATTGCTCCTCTTGCTCCTGTTTTAACAGTTTAGCTGAAGCCCTGAGCCGGGAATGGTGCCCTTGGATGCTGTTAGTCTTTTCCTAACCTAAGAGCGACAATAAAATCACAGGTCCATGAAAAACCATCCAACCTTTGCTATATTTGTAAACAAGGCTCTCTCCCTCCCTCGCTTTTATTACTCCGAGTGGTGTTACTCCATCCTGCAAACCAGCCCATCTTGGCTCATAGCAGTGCACTGCCTTCATTATCTTTTTGTACCGTGTTTCAAATAAATTAATGCAAATTTCTCAAAAGTCCTGACGTCTAATTCTTCGATATAAAACGTTGCTGTACATACGATGTTCGTCTTATTGCAGCTTCCAGTATTTCCAAACTTTTATCACCGAGGACAGCAGAGACCAAGGCAGCTGGTGTTTCCTGCAGGGAAAATACTGATTGTTGTTTGCATATATGCCAAATGAATGTCTCTGCAGGCGTTTTGGGAAAGGTTGTGGGGATGCAGAGGCCAGTATGCGCGGTGGGGACAGCATCAGGCATGGACCTCCTCTGGTCCACAGGAGCATCTCCTCTCCGTTTTGAAGCGAATCCATACAGCAGCTCAGGTAGTGTTGCCATAACCATTTCCACTGGAAAAAAAAAAAAAGAAAAAAAAAAAGAGGCTGAATTCTGTTGTTTGTTATTTTGGTTTTCCCTATATGTGACATTTTTTTATCCCCTTTTATTGTCTTGCAGGTGTAGGAAGCCAACACTTTCACCCAGCTTTGAACCATGGTCTTTGCATCTTCCCAAGTGGAGCTGTATGCAATTTGTCGGTCAAATACTTCCTCCTCAGAGAAAATGTAAAATCAGATCTGTTGATGTTATTTGCGAAGTCTTCTGTAACTTACCAAGATATACTTCCAGGCTGGAAAAAAAAAAAAAAAAAAAAAAAAGCCTGTCAAGATCACTGCAGCATTTCCCAAGTCCATCATTCTGATATTTGATTTCAAGACAGCATTTCATTTACCTGTTTTAATCCTAAAATGCCAACAAGGAGCTGTGATGGAACTATTTCATTTTCATGGGGGAAAAAAAAAAAAAAGTAATTTAAAATTGACAATGAAGGAGTGAATGAACTTGAAATAATTTTTCCCTCCTGGTTTTTCAGACTAGCAGGAAAACAAAATCCCAGCTCTTCCCAAAGCTCCATCTGGGGCGGCATCAGGGAACGTAAATCACAGCCGCAGCCCCACGCGAGGTGTTACCCCTACCCGGCTTTAGCGTGGCAATAATTTAAGCCTTCACAGATTTTGAATTTTATTAGTTAAAGTGCATTCACTCTGCTTTTCTCTCTCGTTACTACTTGTTGGAAATGCTGCTCACGCGTAGAGCATCCCTGCTGGTTCAGTGCCCCAGGAGGGGCCTGGATGGGGCTTGCAAGCATCTGCGTGTCATACCTGTAATTCAGGGACATTCCAATTTTAAAAACATGAAGGGTTATTTTATTTTCCAGCTCACTTTTGATTTGGAAGTTGTCAGATGAGAGCTTTGCTTTTAAGAAGGAACTTAGCATTTGATTTATTTTTTTTGGAAAATGTTCCCATCAAAACATCCCATATTTCCTTGGCTTTGTTTCTCCCACAAGATCTCAGTCTTGTTTACTCACATCCTTTTTGCCTTTAGTGTCATGACCCTGCCCTTTTCTTCCTTCTTCCACATACTGTGCTTTGCCATTAAATCTTAAGATTATTTAATAAAGTCGTTTCTACTCGGTGCATTTCCCCTCAGCTTCCAGCGGTCTCCGCAGGGAGATGGGGATCTATCTGAGGACAGCATGTCTCTTAAATAACACTTATAATAATACTTAAAGAGCGTGATACACAATAATTGCTGCCGTTAGAGCACTAATGTGTCGTTTGCTCAAGCTCGGGCTGTGCTGTGCCTGGCGCGGTCACAGGCAGGGCTGCTGCCAGCTCCACCAAAACCTTCCCAAATGCACTTTTTTTTTTTTTTGGTAGGTCTTTTTTTTTTTTTTTCTCTGAGTTTTTAATTGTGGAGTGGGCATGAAAGAAGGCAGCGCATAAAAGATTAATGGTGCTATTGATCACGCCAGCGTGCTGTAACAACTAGGCGTGCAAAGCTGCTGTAGACATCTGAGGGCTACCAGCGTCCCCGTACATGAAAGCTGAAGCAGGTGTGTGCGTTTGTCTGCATGACATCGTTTCTCCTGTTTTTTTTCCCTTTATATTTTCACTCATGCTCTGCGTATGTAAAACGAAGCGCTGCAGAAGGAGCAGGAGAATAATGAGGGTCAGGTGGCAGGCTTCTTATTTATGAAGAACCCCCTTGTAGCCTTCAAAATAATTTCCAGTGTTATTGGGCAATCAAAGCCAAGGATAAAAATCGTAAGATCAAATGCATAACGTAGAACTAACGAAGCTCTATCTACATGCCAGCAAATGTCAGGAAAAAAGGGTCGGGCATGCAAATGTCTCTTCATCTTGCTCCTCAGGGAAAACTTCAGAGAGACTGAAGGTCATCTTAGACGGTGTGGATGGGTATAAATTGATGCCAGAAGAAAGAATCACAACAGGAATCTTTTTCTTGTTTGCAGGATTTGGTCCCCCAAAAAAGCCTTACATCTGAAATGAGCTGGGGCCTAAATGCAGTTCTGGGCTGTAAACGGGATGGTGTCCATCTCTGCTGGTGGTGAGCTGGTGGGACAGACAGCACCCCTCAATCCGCTCATTAGAAACTGGTCTGGTATCAATAAACATGAGGGAAGGAAGAAATCATTCTTGCTTCTGGGTGTCCCAAAACAGCCTCCCTGATACCTTTGTGTACAGCCCCAATTAATTGTATTATTTGATGGTACATTGGAGGATGGACCCGAAAATATAAGGAGCAATTCTGCACTGACAGCCGGGATTAATTAGATGACCTAGGTCTATAAATGATGAGATTTCAGATTGCTCTATCAGCTCCCTCCTCTAGAGTAAGTATTTCATACCGCACCTCATCGTACTCTGGGTTATCCAGCCCCAGCATCGTGTTTGGCTGCCTACACACACCTTTTTCTGTCAAAATTCCACCTGAGACTCTGGAAATGTACCTATATACTTCCTGTACACTGAAACTTTTTTAAAATACACCAGAGAAGATATCTTGACATCTTTGATGAGCACCTTGAGCAACAAATGTATAAGCCTTTCAGTCCTCTCATTTATAAACAGCTTAAAGCACCCAGAGCAACACTGATGGAGAATGAATAAGACAAGAGCATCTGACAAAGCAAATAAATACTTTATTTAATACATGCAAAATACGTAAGAGAAAAGGCTGAAACATAACCCAGGTCTGGAAGAAACCTCTTTTTTACATGGCGAGTACCCTGACAAGTAGTACATCCACGCAAACGTAGGGATGCAAACTCATAGTCACTACAGAGGTACAAACTTTGAATTTCCCTACAAACTGGCAAATATTTCAACTTCAGCACCGAAGTCAGCCAAGGCTACAGTGAAGTATAAAAAACAGCAGGGAATACAGCTCCAGATCCCGGGGGAAAACGCTGGATGACTGGCTAGACCCGGTGTTGCCATGGGACATAAATGCTGGAGAACTGCTTCTGCACAAAGATAATGCGTAATATTTTTTGTTGAAAACACATAAACCTCCATATGTCGGAAGGTAGTATGAATTGCAGAGGCATGAAAACTGATGGAGAAAATCAATTGGTTGTGACCGTTACTGGAGGATCTGGTAAGGTTTGTGAGAAACAGCTCTGCTCCCTCTAACATGAAAGAAAATTGGAAGAACTGGAAGGAACTCCATCAGCTTGAATTGTGAGATGACTGAAGCTCTTTTCTGTGTGTTTTTTTTGTGTTTTTTTTTTTTAAACTGGATTTTCTCTTCCTCTGTTTCTGAAGTATCTCCATCCCCTTCCTTATATGAGAATCAGAGAATCATAGAATCACTTAGGTTGAAAAATACCTTTAAGGTCATCGAGTCCAACTGTAAACCTAAACCATGTCCCTAAGCGCCAAGTCCGTGTCTCTTCAATACCTCCAGGGATGGTGACTCAACCACTTACTTCCCGGGGCAGCCTGTTCCAGTGCTTGACAATCCCTTTGGTGAAGAAATTTTTCCTAATATCCGATCTAACCCCTCCCCTGGTGCAACTTGAGGCCATTTTCTCTCATCCTATCACTTGTTACTCTGGAAAACAGACCAACACCCACCTTGTTACAACCTCCTTGCAGGTAGATGTGATTGTGAAGGTCATCTAGCTTCGCTCTCAATGCAGTCATATTTCGCTACCCTCACAGAAAAAGAGCCAACCAACCCAAACCAAAACTTGTATTAAATTTTCCCCTGCAGAGGCAGGAACTTCCAAGGGTCATGGCTATATTTTGGCATCCGTCAGCCCTTGCTTGCCCTGGTACATGACTTGATCTGAAAGACTGGCTGCACTGCTTCCTTGTGCCCAGCATCCTTCCTACCACCACACTTGGTGGCTGGGGTAGGGGCTGCGTGGTTGCACATGCATTTATCACCACCGGGTTTGGGTGTTGGAAGAGCCGAGTGTGTCCCCCATTCGCTCAAGGACAAGGGCTGGAGCCCCAGCGATAACCCAGGGACAGCCCCTCGGGGAGGGCGTCCTGTTTCAGCACGGATTCCTTACTGAAGTTAAGCTACCTCTTGGCTGCTCTCCAAAATGTAAACAGACTTCAGGGCTGGGACTTGGGAAGTAATTGAAAATGTGTTAGCTCTAATGTTGGGAATTTGGGACTCCTGAAGCCTAGGGCCTAAAAGGAACATTGTTTGCTGTCTCGTTAGCCCTTTTGCTGAACTCCAGCAACAGCCTCCCTGGATTTTCCCACCAGTATCTCTTTATCTAATAATGCTGAGAAGGAAAACCTGTTGCAAGCATTAAATATTTTTCTGATCGGTCATGTGCTTAATTGTGGCTCTGTAGGATCATATTTATGGTCTACGGGGCTGTTACGGCTGTTTCTTATATTACAGCTTTAAACTCTGAGGACACTGCCAGCTGTGGAGGTGAGCTGCCTGGGGACACACGAGCGGGGTTTTTTGGGGGGAAAGCTTTCCTTCCCATGCTGCTGGCAGATGACTTCTCCTGGTACAGGAATACTCGTACAAGGAGGATTGTGCTTCCACACTGCACAGGAGGAAAAAAGCAGCACTGAGAAATGCCTCTGCAGGAGGGTCTGGAAAGGATTTCGGTATCTCTGCAGCACAAGCCTCCCTAGGGCTGCCTGGGATGTGGCCCACGTGCTTTTCCTACTGGCTCTGCCTATATTTCTGATTTTCGTACCGATATTTCTGAGGCTGAGTGCTCAGCCTAGGGTCCCTCCTGGGGCTCAGCGTGGGATGTTTGGGAATTCCCATGTTTGTTGAACTTGGAGCAAGGACCGTGCTGGCCACGAGGAGCTCTGTGCTGTGGGGACATCTCCCTCCTCCTGCCCACAGAGAAAAGGTCAGGCAGCAGTTTCATTCACTTGTGTCCTACACTGTTTCTTGTCTTTGAACTATTATTCCCCCTGCAAAATACGTGAAAATAAGGCTAGATATTCAGCTGATAATCAAGATCACTGCATTAATTTATCAAAGGGCTTAGAAACACTGATGTGGACAGCTGAGCAAGTTCCTGACTGCCCACCCAGCCACTGAAGCAGCCTGTGCATACTTGTGGGTAAAAGCCATCCATTTTATCTGCTCTCAGCAGTGTTTGAAGGGAGATGGTTTTCCTGCAGCCCTGGGGGGTCTGGGACAGGGCACATGTCTGACCGTGGGGCCACTGGAATTGCATTTTTCCTCTCCCAGCATCTGAGCTGAGTGCATGCACTGGGTCTGTCCCATCAAGTTTTGATTTGCAGTGTGGTTACAGGCAGTGTCACCCACTGCTGGTACCAGTATGGCACCGAGAGGACCATGTCCCCTCCACTGAGCTCAGCTACCACTGATAGTCCTGGAGGAAAAGTGCCTGCCATCAGCAAGACGTGCAGGAATAGGGGCTGGGTGTATTTAGGAGGGATGCTCCTCTAGCATGAAGCGAAACTCTTCTGTTTGTGGTGTTTTTTAAAAGATCCTTCTCCACCAGCAGAAAGTCAGGTCTGAAAACCCTATGCCAGGATCTGCAGCAGGTAACAGGTCAGGGGTGTGCAGTGTCACATGTGTGAAGGAGGCACCCCCACATGCGGTTTGCCCTCCTGCTCTGTGCTTTGGGAAAGCTGGGAGGATGGAGAGTGGAGGCTGGTGAGGGTGGAAGGTAAAGGATGGAGGGTGAAGGATGGACGGTGAAGGGTGGAAAATGGAGATTGAAAGATAAAGGGTGGAAGATGGAAGACAGAGGTGGAAGATAGAGGATGAAGGATGGAAGGTGAAGGATGGAGACTGAAAGATGGAGGGGTGGAGGATGGAAGACAGAGGGTGTAGAATGGGGGCTGGAGAGTGGAAGATGGAAGAAGGAGAGAGGGTGGAGGATAGAGGACGGATGAGTGCACACCGGGGTTTAGGGTTGGTTCTGCCAGCAGGAGCCTGCAGTTTTCCGAAGCTATCTTAAGGTGGCAGGGTTGCAGTCTGCTGGAGGCCGAGCCCTAGGGCTGGTTGGTTTGCAATCCAAGGGGAAGAAAGCTATTTCAGAAAAATGATCATTTGTCTCGCAAAGAAGGCTGAGCTTTACAGGGGAGAAAAAGATCTGAAAGCAATTTAGCCCATACTAATTAGAAATGTGCCGGCATTGAAATATTCAGGTCATTACAAATTTGTAGCTCCCTTTGAATTGCTCTACGCCAGCAAATGAGCAGATGGTGAGTGATCTTCTGCAGCCGGCATCCCACCCTGCCTGTGCAAACCAGTGCTGGATGCATGCCCCGTGCTGGGCTGGGTGCCACTGCAGACCCTGTGCCACCCCACGGCTTCCCCAGCACTTGTGGGACACGGCTGCACCTTCCCTTCCTTGGCGGTGTCCGTTATGACCAAACATGCTGCAAAATCAATGGCACTAAGGGGTGGAGGAAAGTATGCGATGCCTGATCGCGTTCATGCAGTTTAGTTGCTGGCAAGGCGAGTCAAATTTCATGGTTCCAATGCAACACTGAAAAACTAGCTTGAAATGGCAGCCGAGCTGTGTAACGCGCTGGGGTGGCTGGTGACCCCTTCCCACCCTCCCATGTGCTGCTGGAGCGGGAAGGATGTCTGAATCTAGGAACTTTTTGTTTCCTGAAGAAAAAATAAGATGGAATTGCACGGGTGTTAGTTGCACTGTTGCTATCACTGGCTACATATTATTTCAAATAAATTCTACCCAGCATGGCTGAAGCCATTTCAGTTCATTATCTAGGTCTAAAACTTCCTGCATCGGTGTGTTTACAGCATTTAGAATAAAAATTAACACAGTGGGAAATAATCCTTGGCACTACGGTGGAGCCTTTGCTGTCTGTACTTTGGAGGTGATCTGCCCCCGGAGGAGGGCAGAGTCACACCAAGGTATGGAGAAGATGGTTCAAGGTCAGCCGCTTCTCTTTAGATGACGCAGCCCATAAAAGAGAGCATCACCTGGACATGCCTGAGCCACCCTTTGGAGTCAGAAGGTAAAGCAGAACTGGGGCTATTCATCAAGAAAAGTTTTATGCCATAAAGAGCAAAAATTACAAACAGCTCTATTTTAGTTACGATACCTCCTCTTCACCCTGTGGGAAGAAACACGGATGTGTCTGTTGTACATATCGCCAGTATTGCGACAGTAAATTCCGCCTTCAGGAAACTCCAGGTCCGATCCTTGTGCTGCACCCAGAGAAGCCCCCCAGCAGGCAGACAAGCCTGCTGCAGAGATGTGCACAGCTTTCAAAATGAAATGCTAAATGGGAAGACCCTCCGCCAGCTGCCCTCAGCGGGAGATGCCACAATTAGTGGTACAACCCCCGCTAACGGTACGCGGTCAGCTGTCAAACATGGGGCTGTTGAATTGCTGCCAGTGCAGAGGCCCTTGGCTTTCGGAAGGTGAGGAGAGCGCCAGGAGGTGGAGGGCTGTGCCGCAGTCCTCTCCGCGGGCATGGGGGGCTTCGCTCTTTAACTCAGCTCAGAGCACCGAGCCGGCTGCGTTTCGAGAGGAGGAAAACAAGTAAGGCTCGTAGGCTGAGGCACAACGGGAATTTCTCAGTGTGCAACAACTGGAAAAAAAAAATTAAATAATTTGGGGCTGTGTCTTATCTGCTGTGACTATTTGCAGTGTTCAATAAGCCATGAAATTTCCCATTTCTCAGCAGGGATGCAGTGGGCGACTGCAGCGTGATGCATCGCGTGCTCCCCAGCTGCGCGCGTGAAACACCCATAGCTCACGCTGTCGGTACCTTTACAAGCACTGAGAAACCCAGGCAGAGCTGCACCTGGCTTCAAAGGATGGAGAACAAAATGCAAGCTTGGCCCTCAGTTGGTGTTTAAACTCTCTTGTGACAGCTCTTTGCTGAGCCAGCAAACTGCAGAGCTTTGGCTGCTCCCGGCAGGACCCTCCTGGGACCATGAGCATCTGGTCCCACAGAGTGTAAGAGGGAAGGGTGGCCAGTGGCAACCCTTCAACTGCCCTCTCCTGCTCCCCACTGAGGGTGCAAATTCCCTGATAAAAGGACAACGGAGGCAGCTGTTTATACATTTAATTATGGTTACTTGCCTGTGGCACGTACCTGCTGCAGAAGCACTGAAAGAACAAGTTAATCTAAGAGCTATTAGTGTCTTTAGATATATCTCTTACCAAAGACACACAAGTATCCTAAATTTCATCTCTTGTCATTCCGGACTGTGTCTGATCTCCCACAAACGTAGATATCCTCTCCTGCTCCTAATTTCATTAGCAATGCCCTCTTGAGAGCCCATCCAAATAGCTCACGTAGCATCAGCTGAGGTGCAAACATCAAAATGACTCGAGCAGGAGGGACGGCGCCCTGGTTCTGATCACTACCTTGCCTCGTCATTATGCACTTCCAGTGGCTCGGAGCAATCAAGCATACCACTATCAAGGACATTGACGGATTAGCCTCATCAATCCCCTGCTGTGACCGCCAACTTTCTGTATATTAATCAGAAAAAATAGCTCCCTGATTGCCATTTAAATTGCACAAAAGATATATTTGTCTTGTGGTAGTCCATGACATTTCAACGTGATGCAAGATCGCAGTGTCTTCAAGCAGCTTTGTTGTGGTATTTCCCAAGAGGTTGGAAAAGCAGAAAGCTCGTCAAAAGAAACATTTTGCTTTGTTCTGTTGGTCCCGTGCTGAACATGCATCAGTATAAAAAAATGCAACACCTCTGAGGCTATCATGATGGCAAGTGGATTTTACTGGGGAATTTTAAACATATACACTAGTTACTGTGACTTGGCTTCTGACTCGGGCTCTCCATGTCCTCCTGCTCTTGGCTGTGGCATTTGTACTGTCTCATTTTTCCTTCCGAATTGGCAAGAAGAGCAGTCCTCCCCCTATAATTGAGATGATTGGAGTGCAGAGTTGCAATAGTGTTTGTTTTTCCTCCTTCTACCCTCTAGGGCTGAGACTAGTCACATCATATTAATTTCTGGACACTGTATGAGTTCTACGTCCCCTTCCACCGTAGCCACAGCTGCCACTGTACATCTCAGCCTCACAACAAGACGTTGATCTATATCTGAGGTTCAAATTCGATGATCAGATTTGTGCATCATGCATCAGAGATTCAGATTTTTTTTGGAAAAACCATACGAATGACTGGAAGGTGAGACAATAAATACAGAATTAACCGTCAGATAAGCCTGATACAACAGGTCCAGGAGTACTCCTGGAGTATTCCTGGAGGAGAAGATGCATGTGAAAGCATAAAATTTCTGCAAAATACCACGGTGAATCATCCAGCAAGTCCTCACTCAGTGCCGGGTAAGCATGTAGCAAAACATCTGCAAGGTTTTGCAAAGCACCTTCGAGCAGCAGCAGCTGCCAAGCATCTCCCAGCAGGACTCCCGCATCCCCACGCACCATGAGGGTGTGATGCACAGGGGATTTAGTTTTGCAAGGGTGCTTTCACTGCCCCATAGAACTATTTAAAGGCTGGAAAGCTGAAAAAAATATTCTAGTATTCTCTGCCCACCGCATGGTGTCTGTGTAGCACTTCCTTATAAGCCAGGCTCGTGTGCTCCCCTCAGGCAGTGATAGGTGAGAAAATACGCACGATATACTTGAACCTGCCTGTATAAATTACTCATTTGAAGAATGGCTGCACCTACAGGCACACAACATGCTTGTCCTGTGTTAATTACTGTGGCAGGAGCTGCTCAGTGTCATTAATGCCAGCAGCACCGTCTTTCCCAGGTATTTACCCTGAGAGTGGGTCCTGCCTTGGGGGTGGGTCCCTGGGAGCTCATTTGCACAAGCCAAGGAGCTGCCCTTGCTAATTTTTCCATGTATAAAGTAAAATAATTTTGGTCTTTAAAAGCTACTGAGAGGTAGCTGATGTTTTTTTCCATGTGTTTTGCCAGTTATCAGGCCTGGCATAAAGGACACAGCCAGCATCAAGATGAACCAATAACCAGGTTGTACTGGACACAGAAGGGTCAGTACATGGGTGAGCACTGGGGGTACAAACAAGTCAGTCAGGTTATACATAATCAACATCAATCCCAATGAACCCAATAATGACACCACACGACCAACAATGGGTGGGATAAACGGTGACATGCAGTCTCCCATAGAAGGGATGGGAGCAACCAGGTCAACACGCCAAACACATCAGATCAAGGAAGCCACATACTGAATCCCTACAGAGCCCACGTTTACAAAAGCCAGACCTGAGTGGAGCCCAGTCCCAGGGAGGCGGGAGGTCCTTCCCCAACAGGGAACTCTGCCCAGGGCACCCCCCTCACACACAGACACTGCCCCTCCTGCGAGGGGTCCCGGCTGTTATCCCTGCGTGGGACACCTGACCTTGGGTTACTCCCTGCGGGAGCCCTGGGGCTCCTTTACCCAATGGCTCTGTCTGCCAGGCCCCACCCTGGGGGGGAGCCTGAAGGGAAACTCACCCCCCTTGGGAAGGGCTGGGGGATCACCCAGATGTCAGCCTGAATCTGGGGTTGGGGCTGAAACCCCAGCATTTCACCAGGCTGCCCCAAGAGACAGGCATGTCCCGGGTGTGGGGGATGCTCTCCATGGCCTGGGGGTGCCTTGCTCCAGAGAGAAGCTCCCAGGGTCCACCTCGTACCCACATTTTCTCCCTGCTTTTACAGACCCCATGTGGCTGCGCAACACTCTGGTTTCAGTCCTTCAGGGATTTTTCTTCCCTTTTTCACTAGCAGTTGCTTGCTTCATTAGCTGCTTTTATGCTCACATCTCATTTACTCACTGACCTTGCAGACTCCCATCCTTTCTGGGCGATTACATTGCAACCTTATTTCAGATGATCTTTCAAATATCCTGGTTGTAATGTAAAAATTATACATTAGGCCAAGTTATAATATAAGAATTTTTTTTTTTTTTTCAAGTGGAAAACAGCTTTCAAAGAGAGCAGGGAGTGACATGAGAGGTAAGATCTGTTTCATCAGATTTTATTTTGCATAAAATTCTACAATAAGCTACCACTGATTTTTGTTTTCTTGGACAAATAATGTCTCCTTTTCCATCTGGAAATTTTATCTGTGAAGATCTGGGGAGTTTTCTACACTTGTCTTTGGATGCGGCATGGACTGGGGTGTCCACCTTTTCCAGTGTGGGTTTTCTGGTGCGGCTCTGGCCAAAATATCCCAGTCACAGATACACTCCTCTTTGTCCAAAAATTTCTAATGACAATAATCCCTCATGCTAACACATGACAAAGTCTTCGTTTTCCTCAGAAAGCCAGAAAGTCTGTTTAAAACTTTTCTGAGTGCATTGCTTGCATTAGTAAATGCTTTCCCTGTGGCTGCCAGATAAAAAGCAAAGATAAGAAATGGATTCATGCTTAATGCCTCAAACCCCAACAGAGTGTATCTAGAGCAGAAATTTAAAATATTATGGCGCTTTTTTTTTTTTTTTTACCCATCCCGTGCTGCCCATTACCTGTGTGCTTCCCACAATGATGGATGTGTTCTCTGCATGTGGAGAGGATTTGCCATCTTTGGCGGTGGGGCTCCCACAAGGCAGCTGAAATTGCTAGGGGGGTGGCAGGGGGTGATGTACAATGCCGGAGAGTGCGTGAAGCTATGTGAAGCTTACGGGCTGCAGTCCCGGCACGTTGGGAACGCCGGGGGCTTGGGTGCTCTTGGGCAGACCCCACGGCAGCAGCCGCGCTCGTGGAAACCCTATGGTGGGGAGAATGAAGTCTTTGCTCTGTTTGCAGAGAAAAGTACAGAAAAAGCAGTAAAAAGTGTATTCTTAAAAGATGTGAGGGGGTCAAGGAGGATTTCCTGGGAAAATGTCTCTGTTGTGACCTTCAATGTGGGTTTTTTGGGATGCTGCAACATCGACTCAGTAGCGATGCTGCAGCCCCATGTCAATTAATCAACAGTTAATCAGCCCGGTGACCTGTGTATACTTTGGGCAGAGCTTTGCACAGCTGTAAGGACAGGAATTCCTGTGTCTGCTTTGCCACGGCCAGAGCAGGAGGGCTCTGGCTGACACCGAGTTGCTCCCAATCCCCTCCCGGCCTGGGGGTGATGGGCAGGACCCACCAGCACCCGGCAGCAGCCAGAGGCTTTACCCCAACCCGGTTAATACTCCTTCTTTGGGTGTGGGTTCAGCAAGAATCCCAGTGTTTTTCCAAAGCTGCCCATGTGGATGTGTCCCCTGCTGAGGAGCTTGGCTTACTTTTCATGTTTGATACGGAAGTTTTCCAAGGACATTAAATAAATGGGGATTGTTCGGTTCTTTTTTTTTGAGATTAAAACACTCCCCAGTGCACACACCTTTTTAACTGACCAAGTAAAATGAAACCAGCAATGAAAAGTCATTCTGTAAGTGTGGGAAATATAGTACATAGTGGGTTTGCATGTGTAACAATATTTTTGTCCTAGGAAAATATTATTGGGAATATGAAAAGTTCAGGATCATCACAGAGCATCGCCCTGCCCATGTGTTTGAAAATTTGTTTTTATTTTATGAAAACATCCTGCCTTGTATTGACTAAATTTTCCCAAGCTATAGCTGTGACCATTTCCATGTTAAAGAAGAAAATACGTTGGAAAATAAGTAGATCTCATAGCTGTTAACATGTGCGTGTACATACTAAGAGCAATTCCAGATGAACCTTGTTCTTCCTTGCCCAGGGCACATTGCGTCAGACCTCCCCTATGGCCATTCTTGCAGAGACCTGACCAGATCTGTCCTCATCTCACTTCCACTGAAGGGCTTTCAGCACAAGACCAGAAGGACTTAGGGCAACTCCATCCTCGTAGAGTCTTTGCAAGGGGAAGTGGTGCTCTGCTGGCTTCACGCACCGTGTCCCTTCCCTACCCCTGCTCTGCCCAGCCAGGTGTGCCATCACCTTTCAGCTCCCTTTCCTAAAACACACTCACTCCTACTCTCCTCCTGGTCCCTCCCTGCCTTTTGTTTTTTTCTGTTTATGTCTGTGGGCCTGTGTTCCACTCGTGCATCCTTTCTTCTGACAGGGATAGCGCTGAGGGATCTGGCGGAGCCGAGGACAGTCAGTGTGAAGTTAATGGTTGGACGAGAGGATCTTCAAGGTCTTTTCCAACCTCGATGATTCTGTGATTCTGCAGGATGTCATTCAACCATCCACCTATTGTCTAGATTATAGCCTAAATTCAGAAGAGTTTGCTACAGTTAAAGATTTCAGCTGTACTGGCTTACATGCAGTTATTTCAGCCCATATTGTGTCATTCTTCCTCTCATATATTTCTACGTGCATGACTGTAATGGCACTGAGATAGAAAGAGGCAGAGACACATGAGCACATATGCATTAGTCACAGGCACAGCTTAGAAGCAATTAACTCCAAGGTCAAGAATACATTTGTATATGCCGGAACTGCAACGAGATGTTTTAAGTAGCTATAAAAAAAAAAAAAAAAGATTAAAATCAATTGCTCTCTATCTGTGTTCCATTTGTTCGTCAAACAGTCCTCTAATTTGATTAACAACAACTAAGGATGATTTTCATAAAGGCATTTTTGTCTTGTTATGTATCATTTTCAGCCGTTTATTTTTCCCTGTGTGGGCAGAAGAGGCATTTACCTCTCTGGCTAAATGAGGGAAGAACCAGGTCCCCTGTCAGCACGTGGGGAAGATGCTGGTGGTGCCAGAAAGCCCATCCCCGTCACCGGCACGGGCGGTGCATGCTGTGATGACAGAGAGGAGCAGCAGGGACATCCCTGGGAGGACATACCCCTGGACCCCATTTATGTGCGGTTTGGGGGTTTTAGAAGTAGAAAATCCTGCCCGGTCCCCTGTGATGCCTCTGGCCTTGGGTGCCAGCCGGTGCTCTATGGAAGTTGCATAAAACTATTTTCTCTCTGGTAGCACCTTCCCGCAGCAGCTCCTCATTAGCAGCACCGAGAAGCTAGAGCATCTTCCCTGCCCTTGCAAACTGTTATGCAAATAGCTCTTGCTGACAGCATAAATACATTCATTTCGGTGTCGCACTAATTGATTTTAGCTCATTAGGAGTGATTTTGCCCTAATTTGATAAGGAAGTGTAAAACTATTTTTCCCAACAGCAGGTTTGTTATTTGTTGAGGTATTAAGGAAGTGTTAATTAGACACAGTTCTTCTGTCATGTTGACGGTTTGGGGAGTAGTCACCGTACAGAGTGAATAGGCTCTGAGACAACTGCGCTTGTTGCTTGATGCAGTTTGTCAAATTAACTTAATTACGTTAACGCGAGCGGCATGTGGCACATATGGATGTGTGTCAAAGGCAGCAGCGCAGCCCTTTGTCTCTGTTTTTACGTGAATTTCTTAAGCAGGAGGCAGAGACGCCGGTGGTACCTGTCACAGCAAGTGAAATATTGAGTGCTCTTAGAACGAGGTCTTCTTCCTTAGACATTGTCCCATGTCCTGTTGTGTACGTGGGGACTGAAATCCCACGACAGAAATGACTCTTCCGTAAAACCCGTCTAACATCCGATTCTTCAAGTTATATGCTGAGGATAAACTTTACCCTGCATTCGTTTTCCAGGCACAGAGGAGCACTGGGGTCCAAGATCCTGATGTAGAGGTGGGCTTTGTATTTGATGGATCAATTGTTTGCATGCATACAGCAAACCCCATGGTCTGGGGGCAAAGAGATGTCCAAAAAATGTCCTTATTTTGCCACTGAAACAGTAAAACAGTGGCTTAGTGTCTCCGGAGTGGATTGTCCCAATGTTTCTAAGGACCTTCTGGATCCAGAGCTGTCTGCAGGCTGGAATGTCTGTTTTACTGTAAGTCTGGATGTTTCAAAAACTGTTTTCATTGCATTTGAAATAAAGCCAAATATTTTCAGAGTTACACGAGCAATGAAAGTCTTTAAAATAAAAGTTTCGAAAGCGTTGTTTTCTTTCCAAAATGAGAACTTCCCACAGAAAATTAATTTTTTGTTGTTGTTGTTCTGTAAAAAAATGTCATTGACATCTTTTATTTTCATGAAAAACTAGTACTGTATGGGGGAGGGAGAGAACAGTGAAAAATTGGGCATAGCTTGGGTGCTTCCGAAAGGCCTGTGGCTCGTGGGGAGAGTGAGGCAGAGGGTTTTTCATATAAGCCATAAAAAGAAGCCAGGGCTGTGGTCTGGTGGCACTTGGCGCAGACAGGCACACATGGAGGCATTTTAAGCTCTCCTGAATCAGAATGAAATACTTACCATGAGTATACAATTGCACTGCTCTCAAGAAATGACACAAATTAATGACGAGGCTGGGAATGTAGATTGCTCACAGATGGCAACTGGAGACGGGAGCAGTGGTGGGATGTGGGCTAATCAAGATGAGAAAATAAAGGGAAAAAATGCAACGGCTTCATAAAGTTGAGTAAAAAGTAATTGATGTGAGAGCACTAGAGAAGTCACGGGTTTCTGCTCTGCTCTCCACTGCCGTCTCCCTGGAGGTTGTTCTCGTTACCGTAGCTTGATGCCATGATGCTGCTTTCTGCCCCACCGCCCCGGGGACTGCTGGGTTGCCATGGGGGAGCCTCTGGCTCTGAGCCCCACTGTGAAAAAGGCCAGTTCCAGATGAGAAAGTATGAACTGAAAAAGGGATGGTGGCATAAGAGCTGTGACACCTCTGTGGGCGTTAGCCCCTGCATGGTCTTACCAAGCTAACATGGTGCTGACTTAGCCCTGGGCCAGACAACAGTCTGGTGGTGGGCAATACTCCTTTTTCTCTCTTATATCCTTTTTTAAAAATTAGATTTCTGCTTTAGATGTTTCCCATATCCTTTTCTTCATTTGTTAGCTGTGTTTTTTTAAGTTCTGCTGAACTTAGTCTGGATTTAGGTACAAGAAAAACTGGAAGGATCAATCACTCCTGGCTCAAAGTACCTCGTCCCAGCCTTAGGACTGGTCCATGCTGGACCATGAATAAGCTTTGCTGGAACATGTCGGAGCTGACTGGGTGTGACAGCTCGTGTAATGACCCCAGACATCTCTTTTTAACGGGTTTATTTGTTTTGGGTTTAGTTGGTTTGGGTTTTTTTTCTTTTTTTTTTGAACAGTTTTTGTTACAACAAATGTGAAGGGACTGAAGCCACAGACTGCAGAAAGGTTGAGATTCAGATCTTAGTTTTGGACAGGAGTGCCTGGATTGGGTTTTCTCTTTTGATTGCTTACAGGCATAGGCTCCAACTCAAGAAAAAAAAAAAAGAAGTTTCACTCATTTTCTGCCAGGAGGCTGAATCAGGTGCGGGTCATGGTCTCTCACAGCGTGATGGTGTGGGCAGAGAGGTGCAAATAATGCCCCTACAAGTGCACAGAGACTGTGTGATCAAACAAACTCCATTTCAACTGACTTCCAGCAAAGCTGATCACTCGTACCACTAGCAGAGAACTCGTGCTTTTTGGACCTCGCTCTTAACTGCTCTCTGGCTTTTAATCTCCCCTAGTGTTGAGATTATGTTTGGCCGACAGCAAAAAAACAGGTATATTTTTATGACTATTTCTTTTAGCTTGACAAAACACATCTGTTGTCAAAATGAGTGCGATTGGTTGAATTATCATATCTCCACATTAAAGCGGGTAGCAGAGTAAATGATGGATTTTCTCCTGGTATTTCCAGTCCTAAACTTTCCAGCACGCTTTGTAAGCGCCTGTATTCTCTTGTGAGAGCAATTATTTCTACTAGGTCAGAAGAACTGAGCAAGGAGGCTCGGGAGGCGGCGCAGCAGCAGGCTCCTGGGAAAGGCAGAGGCATTGCTCTGTCTGGGGCTGAGCCTCTATTATCCCAGTTAAAAATCTGTTTTTCACAATCCACCCTGTAAGTACCAACAAATGTGCAAGATCAGCAACACCATCCGGTCCTGTGTTCTACCAGGCTCCAAAAATGGTGGTTTCTTAATCAAATTTTGTGTAAATTACCTTATTCATTGTGTCTAAAATTATTTTAATGAAATGCATTTGAAAAAAAAAAAAAAACAAAAACCACCACATTTTCAGCGGTAGCTAATAAAGCCTCCATCTTCAATAGGAGCAACAGATCAGGTAAGAGCTAAGTCTTCATAAACCACAACCCAGCAGCAGTTCAGACTCAGCTGGTACTAGCAAACTCTGAGTCAGTCTGTACTGCAAAACAACCACGAAGGGATAAATTTAGCGCTTTTTTTTTAATATAAAACACTGTAGCGTAGTTAAAAATATTTGAAAGTAAATATTTTGGAGGGATTTTTCCAAGTGTATACGCTCAACAAAGAACGTTGCTAAGAATCCAAGAAGAGTGTTGCTTTCTGGTTTGAATTCTTCTTTCAGTTGCTGTAGCGGTGGCAGGATGGCTTTGGCACTGGAATTATTCCGGATAGTTTTGGGGAACACCCACCCTTTCTGGTGTTTGACCGTCCCAGCCCACACCAGACCTTGACCCACCACCGTAGCGATGATTCAAGTCAAAGGTGCCTGATCCTGATCTCACTGAAATCAAACCCGGAAAAATGAGAATAATCCCTTAGAAAGAGCAAATGCTTCATCACAGAGAGGGAATTGCAAGTTTATTATCCTGACAAGGATGTGAAATTCCTGAATGTGGCAGAGTTTTATCAACTGAAAGCCTAAGCTCGATTTTTTATTTTTTTTTTTTTTCAGAATGGAAATTTCTGCTAATTCCGCAGCAGTGATCTGAAGACAAGAAAAGCCCGCAGCCGTCCTTGCCCCACTTTCCTCTCTGAATATTTGTTCAGGCAAGGCCAGAGAATATTGTTTAAATGTATTGATCTCACTGAATCTTATTAAGAGGTGCAGCCGGTTCAGGCATGTCTTAGAAATACGTTTACATCTTTCCCCTTGGTTTTTGTTTGGTTTATTTTGTTCCTGTTTCACTATTAAGTTAAATCTAAAAATTAACACTATGTGAATACCTCCCATTTATACAGACATATTTTTCCTCAGTGATGTTTGAACTGAAACAAAGGGAAAGCCTGGGTTAAATGTAGTTACCCAAGATGATTCCATCTGGGACAAGAGGCTGGTGTTGGCTTTTCCTGCAAAGGTAAATTTAGCTGCTCCACAGAACGAAGAGAGGCTGCAAGCAATACAGTGCATGGAGCACCACTCTAGGGAGCGGATGCCCTAAATCCCAGAAAGTTCACTCCTGAGACATGTGGTGTCTCAGTGCATCATCATTCCCACAAAATTTCCTCACTGGCCTTGAGAAATTTGTTTAATCTAAAAATGTCTCAACTTTCCAAGGTGCGAGCATGGAACAGATGTGCCCTGCTTTTCTGTCTGATGCCCAAGGCGTTAAAAAATTGCACCATGTCTTGAGATCAGTGCCCAGAAAGCACCATCCGAGGGCACTAGTGTCCAGTGCTCCTCTTGCACAGGATGCTGGACTATGATGGGACTGTCCCCGTGGGCACAGGCCTGCAGACACCAGTAATTACTGATGTAACCTTCTGGGAACATTTCAGCCCATTTCACTTTGTAATGCAGATGGAGAGACACGCAGCAGATAACGGCAACAACCCTGTGAGCGCCTCTGACCTCAGGGTGCGACCCCTCTCTTTTCTCAGGGCTGGGATACTCCCTCTTTTTCATTTTTTTCTCTTAAAAAGAGAACTTCTTCATGTTTTTAATCTACTTTCATCAAAATCCAAGCATTGTGCTTGGCTCCTTTCTAAGCACTTTCCTGGAGCGGTCATTCCATCTAAGAAACCCGCTAACCTGAACTTCAGGACATCACTAAGGGACACGGAAATGTAGCCGGGACTCGATGGTTGCCCCAATTCACCCTCTTCTCGCTGCACCCCTCATTCAGTCCAAGCAGAGCAAGCCTTGTCTGTTGGCGCAGTCTGACTCTGCAGCCACAGTTGCCAACCCATTAAATTATCCCCGTTTTAGCCCATTTTAGGTATTGGTCCAGCCAAGACATTGCTTCCTGGACCAAAACTGGGCCTGAGACCACAGTCATCCCTTCCAGACAACACAGTCAAGAAAAAAAAGGGTATAAATAACCTAAACAACATCCTTCCTTCAACCTGAGCATCATGTCAGGGTGTATAGCCGTATGAAAACTGCTCAGCCTCAGGTCTGATAAAACAAGCAAAATCCAGCACAGAGATGGAAAATAGAAGAGGGAAACAGAGGTGGCCCGGAGTGTTTCCAGTGGAGATGTAAGAAAGAATTTTCCTGAAGATCTATTAATGGGAAATTTGGTGTTTGGTGCTTTCAAAAGTCTCACCAGGTGCCTGTAAGATTGGGCTCACGAATCTATTCTGAAGAAAAACTGGTTTTTTACTTCACTAAGTAACTGTCTAACTTGGGTATTCACAGCTCGTCACCCTCTTTAAATAAGACAGTGAATAAACCAGAAAAGTTTACTGTACTCACGGGCCACAAAATAAATCTACAATTGATTTTACCCTCAGATAGGCACAGCAAACTCGTAACTTCATGGATCTGGGTAGAGCAAGAGCCTAAAAAACCTATTGCTTATGGTCTGTTCCCTTAAACCTGCAGCACCTCAAGGACACAGGGAATTCACAGTCATCTGTAAATATGCATCACTAATTTGGTCACATAAATCTTGGAAAATGGTCATCTTGCCCCATCATCAGAGCTACCAAAAAAATGGAAAAATCATCTCGGAAGAGGCAAGCATTAAAAAAATTATCATTAAACTCTCTGAACGCCGACCCCCATCCATCCCCAGCTCTCCCATCTACACGCTTTCCTTAGGAAGGAACTTGGTATGAAAAAAAAAAAAAAAAAAGGATTAAAACGTGATAAAATCACCAGATGACCTATTACAAATGACAAGGTTAATACTCTCCTAATCAATCACCATACATTTCACAACACGACGGTTCAGATAGCGGCAGAAGGGGTTTGCGCATTCATCATTAAGAAGGCAAAGGCTATTCCCTCACCTCTGCGGGCCATCTGGGTCTAATCTAGAGCAAGGGGCCCCATCGCCTTCCTGCTCACCATCCCTGCATCCTTTCACTGAACAAACTGACATGTGAGGGTTTTTTAAAAGCACTAGAGATTCTCAATTTTTCCTCCGGAGCCTGGTGAAGATCATATCTTTAACAAGCTGTGGAGTAGCTGTGCTTGGACAGGACTCCGTGAGTACTGGGCTGAGGGTTACGTGCCTATGGACGTTAAACGTGCGGCCCACCGGAGCAGGAGCTCGGGGGTGTATCCCACCACCAATCTAAAGTAGCTCAGTCATTAGCTACCAACCTTCATCATGAGGCATCGGAGAGAAGAATTTGGGTCCCAGATCCATTTCCTCTGCGGATTTCTTCTCGAGGAGTGCTGCAAAGCCCTCCTCTTGCTGGGGCCTTTGGGTCCAGTTTGATAAAGGCTTTACGTGACTCGGAGAAATTCTCATGCCGAAGGATGCTGCTACTGGTCATTACTGCCTTTATTATTATTAACATTTTCTCCATTTAACTACCAGCAATACAAGCAAAACACCTCAACAGTCATCCCTTCTTCTGTCTAGCACATGATAGAAGATAGATTCACAGAGGCAATTATTTTTATTGCTCCTTGATCGACCACTATAGGGATGATTTAGGGAGAGCTTTGCTCACAGAGACCGTGGGCATTGCCTGCTCAGAGACAGCTCCCACAGGGAGCCCCTACCCTCGCTGCACCGTGGTGAACCCAACTCCAGCATTGCCAAGATCAGCGGTAGGAGGATGGTGTGGGAACAAGGAGGCTGACAGTGAGAGGCTGGGACGACCACACGGATGCTCTGAAGGAGTTTGGAGAGTGTGGTGACCCTGACGTATTCCCTACCTCCTCGAGCTGTGTCTGTCAACGATGGGGAATAAACTGAGATGAGGCTTGGTCTCATAAAATCAAATTTTACAAGATTGAACTTCCAGACCCGTGCACCACGGGTCAGATTTGCAAACCCAGCTAGAATAATAAGCAACGTGGTTGGAGAATGTAATGCGATCGGACACGTAGTTACTTCCATGCGTGTCTGTCAGCCAAGCGAGGGGGAAAACAGCAAGAGACACCTTGAGCAGCTTTGAAAACTGACCGGGTGTAGGATGCCTGATCGATGATGAGAATTGGCAGAGTTCGGCCCCGGCAGAGAGCCATTTGTAGTCAGTCAGCATCGCGGCGGTGGGAGACAGAGGATCGCAGTGAAGAGTTAATCGCTGCTCTCTGTATTATGCATGAGGCCGTTGATTTCTGCACGCTTTGGTCTTTCATCAATGAAAACATGGCAAATGGGACAAAAGGCTGCATATCATCCAGCGGCAGAGACAACAGCTTCCATCCCGAGGTGCGCAGACATGTACAACGGGACACATCAAAGGCAAATGTATCCTGTATTTATTAATCGCTCGCACAGGAAAACGTACGTTGGTGTCAGTGGGAAGAACTAGGCTCATTATTGTTTTTCTATATTTAATCCTTATTGCAGGTTGAACTCTGCCCAAGCACCAAAGTTCTGCAAAGTCTCTGGCAGCGCAGGGAGCTGCGTACAAGATTAAAGTTTTGGGAAATGCATTGCAACCAGGCAATAATTTGGAGATAGTTGTTACAGCTGGAAAAGCATCGAATTAGTTACAAGTAATGAGATATAACTAGTCAGAGCCTGCTTTTTCTTTCTGCTCTCACTGGGTATGGCACCTCCCCTGAAAGAATAAATCAGTTGTAACTACAGGAGTGTTTTTTCTGGTCAGGGAAGTTGAGTATCAAAAAAGTTGGCTTGGTGATTTAGGTAAAACAGGTAAGTAGGAAACTGGCTGATAATACTGATCAGGTTCATGCAGAGTGATTTTAGAGCAAGGACAAGCCGATGACCACGGTGAGCTCTGCTTGGACTTCAGGACTGATGCATGGCTCATGTCGTGGGCACGCACACCCAGAACTCAAACGATTTGTTACCCTGCTCCTGCTGACACGGCTTTGCGTTAAATGAAGGAAGAGCAAGAAATGACTCGACTGTGAATGGCAGCAGAGATCAGAGCTGCTGCTCTCACCCCGATGAGTGTTGGCACAGGGGCAAAGGGTGGGAGGGATGTGATAAAGACATTGGTACGCAAATTAGTGCTGGAGTCTCGTGAGTGCTTAATAGCTGATATAAATATTTTAATATAAAATTATAATATTTATTATGCGAAAGTGATTTCTGGTTTTGTGGGAGCGCAGGCTCCCACAAATGTCCCAAAACCAAGGAGGTGGATGAAGATGGAACATGAGGTTTGGGGGATGCACCCAGCCCTTCCCCTAAGGTCAGCCCCGCCGAGGGGGGCAGGTGTTAAAACAAGCGAGGTTTTATTGAAAGAAGAGCTGGACTTTTGATCATTATCTAATTCTCTTATTACAAAGCGATGTGCTTTAAATGAAAATGAGATGTTAATGGTTGCTGGGGACTCGGTGATGTGTGTGCACCCTTAAATACACAAGGCAGATGTAACAGCAGATATTTAGGCTCGAAGTAAAAGTTATTTAATGCGTGCTGATTTTTGTAAATGCAATGCCCTTTAATATCTCATTTTCAGTGCAGAAGCACCCACTCCTGATAAATACTTGATTGCGCTGAGGAAAATACCCAGTAATTACTGTTTTGAATTGGATAGGTGCATTATCCACACGGATACAAATGTACCCTCTTCTGGGAATTTATGGGACCAATAAACCAGTGGTGAAACACAACTAAAAAGATCATCATCATGTCCTCAGTCACTGAATCAGTGCAAGTGGCAGCAAGGAGCCACTTCACCTCGAATTGTGCATCCTACAGCCGAGACACAGAGGGTGCCCGCCCGCCTCCCTCCAGTGTTTGCTGTTTGCTCCTCCCAGCTGTGCATGTGGGCAAACATAAATCCCAATAACTGCTGGTGGTTAATCAGAAAAATATCTCTGGACAGAGAGTGTAAACAGCTCGGTGAGTGTATATGTTCATAGACCACAGGAATGAAAGCCATGCGGGCCACCCGTGCCAAGAACCTCTTGTTAGATGCATTAAAACCAAAATAAAATTCCCTGTTCTTGGAAGGGGAACGGGACCCACGGTCTCCCGCCGTCTTGCTGGGTTAAACCCAGGGGGGGACCCGGAGTAGGGACGGCAGAAATGGGCTGTATGCACAGCGAAAAGGGGGTTTGGTTTTGTGCGTATTTACACGAATGCGGTGATGGTAAATAAGGCTCAGCATCTCCTTTACTCTTTTTTTCTTTCCCAGCCCACAGCCTTCTTACAAGAAACTGGAAATCATTTGACAGGGTAGAATGGCTTTATATGCAAGACATTGTTTCAAAGCAAAATTTCCCCAAAACCTTCATTTGAAAAAAAAAAATAATAATCCTGGAAATCTTCCTTTCAACTGCTCCTTCCAAGTCCTCGTTGTGCCAAATTTCTGGACTGTTTTGATTCTGGTTCTATTATGACTTGCGGATGTCAAGATCAAAAAGAAATCCGGGTGTTAGTGGCTTTGTGAGGGTTTAATGTCCCGTTTCTTTTAACTCAGCTCAGAAGTGAATGAAAGAGGAGACCCCGGTGTTACTCCCAGGGGAGGGCATTCAGGAAAGCAAGAGGCACGGTGAAATAAAAGCCAAACCCCTTTGGGGCATTTGAAATGGCGATGAAAGGAAGAGGGGATGCAAGCCGAGGGAGATGCGAGGAGTGAGGGAGGAAGATGAACGGTGGGACGAGACAACAGGGAAGCATGAAAGAGAAAACGGGCACAGAGATAAGAAAGGGAACAAGGCAATTAAAGGCAGATGCTGTCTCGCAGGGCTGCCCCCTCCTCCATCCATGCCTACAGAAATTGGTGAGCCCATGTCCTGGCCTCGGAGGGAGAACTCATCCCTCCTGGGCCAGCAGCACCCCCTGCTCTTTGTAAGGATGTTGCTGTGTCCCCCAAAGGGTGGGGATCACAACTGCAGAGGCACCTGATCCACGTGGAGTTCTGCACGGTGCGTGGCCAGCTGAGCACAACTCTGCCACACATCCCTCTCCGTGCCAGCCTAGGTGCTTCCTTTTCCACCAGCAGTCTTCCAGTTTTCCCTGGTAGAATCTGGCACCCCGAGTGACTGCTTGGTTGGGGGGAGACCAAACCTCCTCAGGCTGGGATGCCCCAGCAGCCCTGGTGGGGCAAGGGGTATGTGTGTACAGAGGTTAGAAGCTCTCCAGTGCCAACATTTGGGACATTATGGCCCCAGTGTGGTTATCTTACACCTCTTTCTCCCTTACCCTTGGGGCTGGAGAGGAGGACTCTAAACTGCATCCTCACCACCCTGCCCAAGTCCTGGAGCAGAGCTGAAATTATTTTCCCCATCCTGGAGGAGCTGGAAGGATTCTGGGCGGTGAGAGTGTCCCAGGAAATTCTCCTTGGAGCTGCAGCACAGCCACCAACTTCCCTCCAAGCAGTTTTACACCACTGGCTTAGAGGAGCTACCCACGCAAGCCGGAGTGACGCACATAGAGGGTTAGAGCCCAAAGCCCAGAGAGGACAGATTCAGGCTTCCAGACAACTGCTTGCAATCCAAACCTAAAAATGAGGGCCAGAAAGTCTCCCAGGACACGTGCTGCTGAGCTCCCTGGTGATTCCCGCAAAGCAAAACCAGTCTGAGAACTGGCAATGGGCTGCCATGGCCGGTGGGACCTGCTGGAAGACAAAATGAGAACACGATGGGTCAAAGAAAATACGAACAGTGTGGGAATCTGCAAAAAAACTTCTTTTTTTCTCCTTTGTTTTCACAAATAAGCTCATCCCTGCAGGGTGAGGCTGCGTGGAGGGATTATCTGTGCCCCATGGAGCGAGGCTGGCTGGCGGGGTGCTAGTGGGAGCTATGGGCATGGAAACAGACCGATTTTTCCCACACTGACAAAGAGGGGGGAGGAAAAAAGCTCGAAAATAAAAGCAAATAGACACGGAAACAACTTGCCTGCCACGGGGTTGCATCTTAATGTTGCTAAACTTCAGCATGCTGCAGAGGGCTGTTAAGGGGCTGGTGCATCCCATAGCAAGGCAGTGTCCTTAGCGTGGCATGGAGAGATGTGGCAGAAGAAGAAAGAGGGAATTTCCTTCCCGTTAAGAAGGGGCAGGCATTGGGAATGAATGCTAAATATTTTGTGCATTTCTGAGTGCTAGCAGAGAAGTCATTCGCCCCACAGCCAGCCTGTTCGTGGCTGGTTTGACAGCTGCCTTTGTGGTCAAGGGGGAGAGCTAGCAGCCAAAACATGTTAAATAAAGCAGCTCAGGAGAATTTCTGGAAGATATTTAGGTACATTCTCATAAAAAGTGACAATATTTTTAACCCGTTGCTTACATGTTTACATCGTCCTATCTTCATTTTCCATTCTTTAGCAGGCAGCCACCACTCCCACTGCACATAGGGCTGGGGCTGCTTGTTGTTAGAGCACATCCCTGAGCCCAAGGCAGTTCTTTATCTGCACAACACAGTAAAAATCACCTTTACTTTCCACCGAAGGGAGATGAGGCGGCACACACGGCGGCTTTGATAGAACAGAGGTTGCAGAAGCATCTTCTGTATACTCGGCCGGCTGGTGCCACTTTGGGGGGCTGTGTGTCCTCATGAGGAAGAATAAGTGTTGCTGAACGTTAAAAATGCTGCCGAGTCTGTGCCGGGAAGCTCATCTCGTTTTCACTCTGCTCCCTCTTGTACAGCTCAGTCGCTAAAAATAGTTTGTCTTGTTTAAAGAACCATGTGTAAAAAAGCCCTGAAATTCCCTTGCCATTTAAAGACACGAAGATAAAAGACTGAAAATTATGACTAGACAATATGAATAGTCTGGCTAAGTAATTTATTACTGTGAGCAAAACCCCTTTTTTTTCCAGATATCCCCACTGCATGCTAACATTTCCATCAGGGATGACACAACTCGCTTGTCAGCAGAGCAGAAGTAGACAGATCCCCACAAATCTCCCCGCGCGGATGTCCTTCCCTGTGATGACAGCAGCACTAAGATCCATCACGATGGATGAACAGTCCTGATATCTATTTGATTTATACCCCAGCTGGGCCACAGTAAAAATGAAAATAAGACTCGTAGGAGTTTCTCTTGATAAATACCAACGTTATCAATCACAGCCCCGCTGAGGTCACTTATTTTCTCCTGGTGATCAGCAAGAGCCAAGGAGATATTATCTGGGCCAAGATATTTATGAGAAATATATAACAGTGTCTTTATTAAGATAAAAGGGAAACTTTGGCAAAGATAAAAACAAAACAAAACAAAACAAAACAAAACCAAACCACACCTTTATTATCCTTTTAGTAAAAAATTACTGAAGCTACGGTAGTCTTCACATGAGGCTGGAAGGGAGGAGGGGGGGAAACGCAGGCGCAGACCCTGACATTTCTCTTGGCAGACCAGCGACGCCAAAATGCCGTGGGCAACATTTGCGAATAACAAAAGTTAGCAAATACAATGCTATGGTTTCCAGGGAAACCCAACCTTGGCCTTTAGTCCCATATTTCAGCGGGTTTCATTATCCTCTCTGGACTTAGTATAATGAATTGGCTGTTGATGGATGCTGCTGCCTCTGTGCCGCCTCATTTGTGGAGGTTTCCGCTGTAGCCCCGTTGAGATGGGAGGCTGGTCTCCGCGGACGTGTGCCGTGAGCACCAAAGACATTGGTGTCCCTTTGGAGGGGTTTCTTTTGGGTCTAGACTGCAGCATATTGGGGCCCTCATGAGTCAGTTGAGTTTTTTCTTTATTGAAGGTTGGCTGTCTGCTTTCTGCATAAATAAGAGGCATTTATGGCTTTCTCGTACCTTTCTAGCGCTGAAACCCTTACTCAGCCGGTCACGTGGGAGAGTTTTTTCATATTATACCATCCATACCTTGTATGGGTTCTTCCAGCTGATTGCTTTATTAATTATCTATAGAACCAATGATACCAAACACGATTCAATGAGTGTGTCCTGACTGGGATTATCTGCTGAGGTTTCTACATGCACAACTGTGTCTTTATAGCACCAAGTCCTGCTCCAAGACAGAATTCATAAAGTACAAAATCTGGAGCAAAGCCACTCTTACTGCAAAACCTTTGCTGAAATAATTTTTGCTTCATTCCTTTTATAAAAGACCCCCAGGAAATATAGAAAAAATGGGAAGTTCTTGCTAATCAAAATTACTTTATGTATATATATCAATAAATATATATAAAAGGCAGCTTAAAGGCGAAGCCAGAGGCTGGGGCAGTGCTGTGGCTGATATCCTGGGGCCAGCCATGCACTCCTGCAGAGGGCTTGGCAGGGGTTTCATGGAAATGAACCTGACCCTTAAAGACTCATCCCCGCCTCTCCCAGCACAAGTTACTGGAAATAGCTTATCACCCTTTTAACCAGGGAAACGGGGTGGGGAGGAGGTTTCCCAAGGATATGAGTGACTACGAGAGACACAGAGAGACTATTATTACCCCCCAAAATAGGTAATGGGAAAAAAAAGTACTTAAAACAGCGGCTGCTGGGTTTTTCGTGTGTGGCTTGCTGTGGGTTTTTAAAAATAAATCAGTCTCTAAATGTATTTCCTGAGGTCACTTAGGAATGCGGTCTCCCCGGGACATGCTGGTGGCACCTAGACAGAAGCCCACCGTTCCCGAGCAAAACCAAGGCAAGCACCTCAAAACCTGAAGTGCGACAGCTCTCCATTCACTTCTCTTCTTAGCAAAAGCCCAACTGTATGCAATACATTTCCAACGTTTTAAAAAATGCGTTAAATTCCGTTAAAAATATCGCTCTACATTTTTGCTGTACTCCTTCGCTGTATTTTGAAGCTATATGCCAAAATGGTTTTGGAATAGTCGGTTTGCTTTGACTTAATATTTTTTTATAGTTAAAAAACCATCTTGAAACATATCAGGAAGTCATTTTTATGACTGATATTTCAACTTGAAGTTGTTTAAGCTGAAGGCTGAGAGACAATGCTTTAAATTGAGGCAAACAGACTGATTGCGAAATTTCCCATGCAATAAAACAACTGCGTTTTTCAAATCACAATTGACATTTTTCCCATTAAGGAAGGAAAAAAAAAAAAAAAGGATTATTTTTCCAGAGAAACCATTTTTAAGTGGAAAATCATGAGCAGGTCTGGAAATAGCAGGTGCCCGTGTGGGTCTCCCCGCAGAGCAGCAAACCTCGGGCTCACCGCAGCGTAGGCTGCACTGAAAGCCCAGCAATGACCTCTGCAACTCTCTGCTGGGTTCAGACTTCAACGGATCTGGTCTTTTGAATGCCTCAGCTAAGTCTAGGCCTTGTCTGTTATATTCTTCCCCTAAAGGGAATATATTCAGCTCATGGCAGTGGTGACCGTGGCAGAATCCCGAGGCCACTCTGCCACCTCCAAACATGCAATTTGAGAGACTCCAACTGCCAAGCATAGCCTTGCTGGCTTTTTTTTTTTTTTTTTTTTTTTTTTTTTTTCAACAGTCTAGGGGGTGATCTCCATCCTGCTTCTTACTGACTTTCCAGCTCAAAACTTTCTCTGTTTTATACAATGAACAAAATATATCCTAGGCTATTATTGTGTATTAACACGATGTTCTGTCCATTCTGGAGCAATGAGTCTAGTTTAGTAAAGCTTCAGGCTTCTTGAGAGATCACTTATTCTTTGACAAAATGTGTTTATTTACTTATTCTATGCTTATTTTTGGAAAAAAAATAGTATGAAGGAAAGCATGAAGATGAAAGTTTCAATATACAGTGATCAATGACAATGACTGATTCAGGCTTTTTGTAGGGGCAGCCATGTTATTCATTAAAGCCATCTCAAAAAAAAAAAAAATTAAAATTAAAATCTCTTGAATCAGGTCTAAAAGGTTACTTGTATTTCTTTCAGTGGGAAAACCTAATGGCAACATCTGAAATATTTAAAACTGCAGTTTCTAAAATGGCAGGACTCGATATTGGATGTCATAGGCTGTGCCACTGGCACCCCTAGTTACACTCTGAAGTTAGAAGTATTTCACATAAGAAGAAAGTCTGCCAAAACCTCCTCCTCTTGAATTGAACGCCTCAGGATGAATGCATTTATGTGCTAAAATTTTTACAAGTCAAATTTCTACTGATGTCCTCTAGTGTGCAAACCATGCAGATGGGCCACCTCGCCCTTCTCACGTCCATGGACCCGATCCCGCTCCTCACAGGCCCGCAGTCTGTGTTTCCTGGGTCATCCCAGGCTGTTCAGTGGAGCAGCCAGTGCTGTGAGATGGGCTGTAATGAGACCACAGACCAGTGAAGCACCTGTGTGTTATTAACTTCACTGTGTCTTAAAGTCTTGTTTCAGTGTCTAAGGGTGGAGGCAATGGAAGAAGTTTCTGTGTTAAGCTTAAGGATGTGAAACCCGCAGGAGTGTCTTTCCCCCTTTCCCCCTTTAATTATACTTGATGTGTAGGTTGAGTCAAAGAATTGGGAATTTGCATTTCTGGGGATGCATCTCGAAGATAAATAATGAGATTTTCTTTTTCCAAATGTTTGCAAGTGATGGTCTTGGGTCAGCGGGGAACTCCTGCTGAGGACTGCGGGAGGGGGTGAAAACACAGCCCCTCTCACCATCACCAACCCCCATGTCTGCACCTGTGGGCTCCAAAGAAAGGATGCTCTTCTTTTAAACCTTGACCACCTCCTCTGCTTTTTTTTTTTTTTCTTCCCTTTTGCAAACACTCTCAGGCAGTTCTTTTTCCTCCGGCGTTTTGCAGCATGGGCCAAGATTTGACAAGTGACTCATCATTTTAAGAGCCAAGGGTGAGAAATCTTATTTTAGAAATTAAATGCTTGACGCATTCAGAAAACAAATCCTCTTTAAGGTGTCTCCCAACGAGGCTCCCAAAAGGAAAGTGTTTGCAGTTAAGTAATTTTTGTAAAATGTTGGCTTCTGTGCTTAGCAACTGAACTTCTTTCATCTCCTCTTGGCAAATATTGGTAGTGGAGTTTGGAAATTTGAGCAAATTTACCATTTCACCTCCTAAATGAACTGACAATGAAACAAAATGCTGGAAAATGTTGGTTATATTTTCTCGGTTAATTATGTGGCTTGTGACGGTTGGAATAGCCTATAAAATCCAAATCGACCAAATTGCTCGGATCAAATCTGCTCTTCATTTTTGGATGCGTACGGCTGGTGTCTCTGTGCAATTAGAGCAATCCTAGAGTACACAGTTTGCTCATCGGGCTGGTTCTTTTATGTTTCCCATATGTATTTCATTTTGTAAGCAACGCGTTTCCACTTTTCTTGATTTTGTACGCTTTTCTCTCTAAAACCAGCAAAACACGTAATAGCTAAAGGGATCCTCGTGTGATGGCTTCATTCCGAAATAACATCGTGGGCACAGAGTTCAGAGCAACCCTCACCTGCTCTTAATTCACTGCAAATACAATTAAAATTGTATCTGAGGTCTTCTCCTGCGTTTGGCTGCTCTGTGTTTTCACCGAGCACATAAAAGAGGGTTTCTGTCATTTTTCCAGCATTTTAGCAGTGCAAAGGTGGTCATGGAGGAATTTACTTTCTGAAGGGGACTCCTCTCAGTTCATCACTTCCCATCAGTTCATCACAATTTTCCCATCTTAAAATCAAACCAGAAAAGGAATGGGGTAATAAAAAGACGCCCTGTATAAACACGGGGTGAGTTCAGCCGATCCCTCCCTGCTGGGGCATCTTGTCTTTGCAGATGGAAAGGCCGTGGGTCTATTTGGATTTTTAAACTATCTCATGCTTCATAATTGAGCCCTTTTCCCTTACGTTTTTATCTGTCACGAGATCAGCCGAGCTCATTCTTCAGCTTCTTTATTTGTGCATCACCACCATCGTGACAAAAGTAAGTTTGGCTCTGAAGGGGAGGCTTGTAAACAGATTGCAGTAGCTGTTGTTCGATCTAAACCACACTCTAAACATCATGTAAACAACAGGTAAAATAACAAACAGCACTGGGTACCGTTTAAAGAGGTCTTCTGTGGCTTGCAGCTGCTCTTCTTGGGAATTTCAAATTTCTCTAAATGAAACTTAACAGCAAGAAGCCTTTTATTTTGCTAATGTTCCCAACAGCTCAGCCTTTTGCTCTTGCTGTGGATTTATTCTCCACGGAGGCATGGAGATGTGGCTTTTACATCTCTGGCATGCTGATTCCCTCATATACAATGTAATATTATGCTTTTTATGGGCAATTTCAGGTGATGCACCCTGTTTCTTAATCACGCTTCTCTCTCTTATGGACAAGCAAGTGGGTCAGGACCAATATTGGGCGACTGGATAGTCCAGATGAGGTTCAATTTTGGGACTGCAGTTTCTAACACACTGCATTTCAATACAGAGCCATATTTTACACCCCGAGAAGCCGGTGCAATGGTCCTTGCCCTGGATCAGGTGCTCTAATAATAATGAAAGTGTTTTGCACATTTGTAATATAGCATCTCAACCGAGCATCCCCGAGCGCTCTGGACAAATTAATTCAATCTCACACAGGTCCCTTGAGGCACACGAGCCATCCCAGAAATATGGACATTTAGAAAGGCCGACGATAAACACTTTAATTGGGCCCTCGCTGTGGTAATTGCAGCAGCAGCCCTGGCTGGTGGGAGATGGGGAAGAAAGGGTCTGCTCCACTCCGCCCTGGGGAAGACAGAGAACGGGCATCCGTAAGGAAAACGTAACTGCTTTTACATGTTTCTGGGCTGTCATAAGGGAAATTCATTTACTCCTTTGGTTTTGCTGCCTTACTCCCAGTGAGGTCAGGGAAACCACATTTCATTGCTCCCAGCTAGTATCACTTTGGATTGCAGATCTTATGAGCTAAACTGGCGGGAGATGCATTAAATTAGCGATAAAGTCTGTAATAGCTTTTGCGCAGGGGCAATTGCGCTTCAGTGCCTCCACAGAGAAGCTTATTTTCCCTTGCTGTAAAAGAGCAATAACCAGTCCAGGCAGGGAAGAGCTGGTGCTGGGTCTCTGCTCCTCCATCAGCAAGCTGGCAGCCCTCGGGACAGCTGCGGAGTTTCCCATCAGCAGAAAAAAGTTTGGAAGCACAAACTCTAAGAAGACAGGGACAGCCCCGATGCAGATCCTGGCACGCCAATCTGGGATAGAGCAGGAAACCACTCAGACTGCAATAAACTTGTTATTGTTTTCGAGGAAGGGGATTAATTAACTATCTATGGAATGAGCTCAATTGATCAAGCATGATGGGCAGCTTCCAAATCAAATGAATACTTCGAAGTCTATTTTCAAGTGACTGCAGCAGGGCAGGGTTGCAGCTTGGGGTACCCACATAGCTCTCCAAGATGTCACCTATAGGGTTTTTTATTTCCAGGCTCTTCCCTATAGGGATTAGAATTGAACTATATAAAGAGGCACCAAATATTTGCCTTGATGGAGCGATGGGCCGGCTGACATTGGGAGGATCCAGTGGGTTTGAGGGTCCTCAGGGCTGGGATGCCCAGCGGTGCTGCCCCGCTCCCGTTACATGTGTGCATGCCCTGCTCAGCTCCGCGGGCTGAAGGCACCTAATGATCATGAATTAATTAATAACCCTGGGGACATGCCCGTGCGCTGAGTGCTGTTAGTGCCTGTCCGCTTCTTGGCCCCTGAGGAGCTGGATGTTGTGCTGCCAGCAAACCCACTTGATTTCCCTGTTGCAGAGGAGGAGATCTCAGCAGAAATACTGTAGGAGGCTGCTCCGGGGGTGTATTCATAAGCAAAGTGCTTCCACGCTAAATGAAAAATTGGAAAGAAGCGTGTCTTATATCAAGGATCCCAGTGAATGAGTTGTGACTCATGAGTCCCGAACGAGAAACTAGCTGCCATCTGTCTTTATTTTACCACCCTGCCTGACTTAGCTCAGCCGTGCAGTAACATGCTGCCACCAGTGCAGTGGTGGCAGTGAAAGGGGTGGCATCACCCTAATGCCCTCCTGCCAGGACACCCCTGCCTGACATTGCCCCTTGCCTGCAGTGGACAGAGCGCTCGGGAGGGCTGGCAGAGCCCTGGGAACCACCAGCAGGGCCCCTGGAAGTCCCTGGCATGGGGTGGGCTGCAGCATCCCTGGGGGACAATCTGTGTCCCCCCCTTGCCATCCATGCTCTTTCTGTTGAGCCGACAGGCTGAGGTGGACCTTTGTTTCCAGTTAACCACAAAAAATAAACAGGGAAAATACATTATGCATGTACAGAAGGAGTCTGAGTTAATGAAACATAACTGCGGTCTTCCGGACTAATATAACATTTGCATTTTTCTAACTTTAGTAATTTGCCAGACTTTGGCTCTGGCTTCAATGAAAGAATAATTACTTGTTTTCATAAAGAGGAGTGTTGATTTAAAAATGCTAGCTCCACTTTGTGAATTCAATGGGAAATGCTTTACTTCATATCAATCAAGCTCTTTTAAGCGATGCAAGTTCATTTCACGCTCTTCTCCTTGATTTCAGTACCCTGTGTTCAGCAGCAAGAGCAAAGCACAGAAATAAAATGAAGCCTGTTTTGCAAAAATAGCTTCTGCGGAAGCACATGGAAGAAATGGAAGGTTTAAAGCTAAAGCCTTGTTTTGTCCTGCTTTGTCAGAAATAGTCAGGAGAGTGATGAAATGGGGAGTATCTTGTGCAACTCGTCCCGGTGCCCAGCTGAAATTCCACTCCCAGGTGACCCGTGGGCTCTGTGGCACTGCCAGAAGACAAAGCCCGCCCAAAGTGTTGGCCACCATCTGGAGATGCTCCACTCCCTGGGGAGGCTGAGGCGCCCGGTGCCAGACCTTTGGTGACTCTGGGGACTGCTTGAAGCCGGCTTGAATTTCTCATTGAGAGGTTAGTGAACCTGTGGGTGGGTCCCAGGAGAGGCTGGAGAGTGTCTTCCCACCCACATGGCTGGTGAGGACCAAGGGACATTCACGTTAATCATCGTGCTGGCTTCAGCCTTGGCTCAGGGAACGCCCGCTCCCACCTGCACTGAGGGTGTCCAGAGTTGTTTTCCACTGTAAAAGGTCTCTGAGTTTATTTACTGCTGAAAAGCCTCGTTTTGGAGAGTGGAAAGGCCTCAGGAAGATTATAAAAAAAAATAACACGAACCTCCAGAAATTTACCTTATAGTATCTAGCTAATAAAATTGATCTCTCTGGCTTAGCAGAGGTGAGCTGCGAGGGGCTCGGGATGCCAGCGTGTGGAATAGATTTCTGAAAGCTCTCTAATCCAGTGGAAAACACCATGAGATCCTACAATTGGAATGGCAAATTCAGACGAGGAATAAGGGGCAACATTTTAACAGAAAATCCATATAGAGATAATGTGGAGGGGACCTGCTGTTCTCTGGCCGAGTGTCCATGGTCATTCCAACAACCCCTTCTCTTTGCTAGTGTTGTGTTTTGGAGAGCCAAGTTAAGCATCTCAATTCTTTGGATAAAAGGCTTCTGCTTTTGCTTATCCATAGATTAAAGGCTGACACTTTTATTTCCTGGATAACCCTCACTTTGCACACTGGAATATAGGATGCAATTTTCCTTTTCTCATATTTAGCTTGGTGAGGTTCTAATTGTTCTGTTAAACCTTAATTCCCACAAGGCATGCTGCTAAACCAAAAAGGCTCTTTCCACTTCCAAACCCAATGGCTGCAACGCTTCACTGTGTTTTTAGATTTCATTCTTAGCTAGCGTTTCGGAAACTTGCCATTCTTTAAAGGGGCTTCAGTTTTGATATTCCTGTTTATTGCTCATGAAAGAAAAAAAAAAAAAAAAAAAAAAATTCCCAAGACACAAAATGAGCAGCCTTCTTACCGGCTTTTGTAAATGATCACCGACTGACATGTCCTATCAATGTGCTTCCAGGAGTGACATAGCGTAAAAAATAAGAAAGGACCACGAGAAGAGCATCCCATTCAGCACGTCTCCGCGGCAGCCAGCCATGGAGCACTCAGCACCCACGCATCGCTGCTTGAGAGGTAGCTTTCCTCACGGGAATGAAGAAAGACAAAAGAAAAAGAAGGAAACTCACCTCGTTCAATCTGCTGTTCATTTTAACAGTTACGGAACAATAATTGTGTGTATTCCCAACGGTCGCAGGGGTGACGGTTGGACTAGATATAGGCCAGAGAATACAACTGCAGGGCAATTTCTCTCTGTCCTTAATGGACTTGTATTGTATTTGTAGGCAGTAGAATATTCTAATCTCTTCCTAGCAGGGTCTGCCTCACCATGGGGTCATTGCAGGGACCCTCTCGGCTTCACAAATTCCTTACGGGCCAGATGCTGCCACCTTTATCCACACTAAGTGATGCCTACCCCAGGGCCCACATCCAACAGGAGGGGAACGGGCACTGCAGGGATGCATGGAGCGAAGCGGGATGCTGTGGGGGGTCCCTCAGAGCTGTGCCTTTGTTTTGCCAGTTATCAGGCCTAGCATAAAGGACACAGCCAGCATCAAGATGAACCAATAACCAGGTTGTACTGGACACAAAAGGGTCAGTACATGGGTGAGCACTGGGGGTACAAACAAGTCAGTCAGGTTATACATAATCAACATCAATCCCAATGAACCCGACAACGACACCACACGACCAACAACGGGTGGGATAAACGGTGACATGCAGTCTCCCATAGAAGGGACGGGAGCAACCAGGTCAACACGCCAAACACATCAGACCAAGGAAGCCACATACTGAATCCCTACAGAGCCCGCGTTTACAAAAGCCAGACCTGAGTGGAGCCCAGTCCCAGGGAGGCGGGAGGTCCTTCCCCAACAGGGAACTCTGCCCAGGGCACCCCCCTCACACACAGACACTGCCCCTCCTGCGAGGGGTCCCGGCTGTTATCCCTGCGTGGGACCCCTGACCTTGGGTTACTCCCTGCGGGACCCCTGGGGCTCCTTTACCCAATGGCTCTGTCTGCCAGGCCCCACCCTGGGGGGGAGCCTGAAGGGAAACTCACCCCCCCTCGTTGGGAAGGGCTGGGGGATCACCCAGATGTCAGCCTGAATCTGGGGATGGGGTTGAAACCCCAGCGTTTCAGCCTTCTCAGCTGCTCATTTTAATGGGGATTTATTTGTAAGCTCAACAAACCAAGGAATTTATCCTCTTCTCTTAAGTGAAGAGAAAAAAATAACAACCCATTAACACACCTGCTAAAGAACACTTCTTCCTAACCTCTCTTCTCCTTCGTGGATATTTTTCTGTGGCATTTTTGGCTAATTGCATGATGAAAGACTGAGTGCTCCTTTCCAAAGTCTTTCTGCAGTCTTTCCCAAAGATGTTATTTTAAAAAAAGAATCAGTGCTTTTTTTAACCCTATGTCTGGAATAAATTCTGCTAAGAGAATAAAACAACAGGAGAGCCTCACCTTTTCATTACTGCCTTGTACTATTACTGCAAAGCCACATGGAAAATAATAAGATTCAATAAGAATTGTTTTTACCTCTCCACCAGCACATGGAGAACGTGATACATCGCAGCTGTTTGCAGGCATTTAGCACCATTAGATGCTTTTTTTTTTTTTTTTAATGGGGACAGAAGTCCTTGCTCTTGCTTTGGGCTGCGGAGGAAGAAATGAGGTCAGCAGATCACCACAGCAAAATCTCTAATTTTTGAGGGGAAAAAAAAAAAATAGTTCTGCCGTCTTGTTTTCTTCTGACTCCTAAAACATTCACCCTTGATCGCTGACCTGGGTGTCAATGTCCTTCTCCAGTCCTTGTGCAGGGTACTGCGCTGCTGCCTCCTACCGCACTTGGGAACCTTCTCTCCTGTCCCCTTGAAATCATCAGAGAGATGTTCTGGCTCTCCAGGGATGCTCTCTCTCCTTCCTTGCCATTTATTTACTGTCTAGCATCAGTCGGGGGTATCGCTCACATCACAGGTATAATAGGGAAGTAAATATCGGAGGTATTCGAGGGTTTTCAAGAGCTGAGCTGCTGAGCTCTCAGAAATCTTTAAGATCCACCTCATTAGGTTAATTGAGTGATTACGGTTTCTGCAAACTGTGAAGGAAAGATAGGTCCTGAAAATCATGGAAAACACCAACTGAATGGCTGTCTTGTCTTTGTGTTATTCGCACGACCTTAGGAATTGACAGTGGAATCATGGAGAGAGAGAAAAATAATAATGACAGTGTAAAGCCAACCATCTCGGGAAAAAAACAAGAACCTGGTAAAGGACCCACCCTTGTCTTTTGCCATACAATGAGACATCAACTACCTTTCCCTCAAGTTCAGGGCAACATTTAGGGAGAACTCCTTTTATTCTGCCATATTTTTTTCCGGTTTTTTTAGCTAAATCTTTGGTAGTATTTTGGATATTCACCTTGAAATGTGGCTATACTGCTATTTGATATTTCCCCCGTATTGGACAAGAGACTTGAAATTGAGAGCTGGATTGGGCTTGTAAAGTTTTGAAAAACTTTAGGAAGTTTATGGTTTTAAAATGGACGATGTTAAAACTATTCCAATGCAAATGGAAAGGACGGACTTGTGTTTTGTGAAACATGCCATAGGGTTGCTTCGTATTTGCCACATCAAATGTTTAGAGCCCTCACACATTTCTCTTAAAACATAATGATGGAGCACTGGGATGATGGAAAAAAAAAAAAAAAAAA
>NW_020799107.1:35948432-35957509 GCF_003259725.1 Athene cunicularia
CTTCCCAAGGCACACAGAGGTATCTGCTGTTGTGTATCTGCCTGAATCCCCGGGACGACATCTTGCACATTACGCTCCACCGTTACCATTAGATCCTCCCATAAACGTGAACATTTTTTATGTCTGTCACGGGCCTCCTCTCACGTAGATTGCCTTCAGGCTGAACTTTTGTGTAATATATTTTGACACCCCATATGGTCCCCACGGTTCTCTCAGGCACAAGCTGAAATCTTGCTCGTGTTGTTGGCAACTGCCGGTATCTGGAAGCAGTCTGTCTTTTATTCTTCCACAGCGATATTCACATTTGGGAAGATTAATGTGATGATCAGGCACTGGCAAGGAGATGGAGTAGATGACCTAATAGGTCTTTTCCATCTCTAATTCCTGCATTTTATTAAGAGGAATTCTTTGTTGCTGTGGCACTAATTTGTCTGAGCTGTCACTGCAGAGGGAAGGCAGAAGAGGTGGCACTAACAGTGTCATCTAAATCCATCTTTTTTTTTGGCACCTCTGCCCCTGTGAATCAAGCATACCATCTGGTGAGCGGGCAGATTGCCATCCCGGCAGATGGGCAGGAGTGTATCTAGCTATGAGACCATGTATGATTATCAAATGTGTTGTTGGGCGAGGATTTCCAGCAGGAATATCAAAACAACTTTTCGTAATGAGCTTCTGGTTCCACGAGTAAAGGGACGGGCCATTTAGCTCCCCAAGAAACCGGCCAAAATTCATTGCCCAGGCTGAGCAGCTGTGGGGCTGTGGGAGGAGGAAGGTTGGGTTGTGCTGGGTTTGCTGAGCGGCACCACATTGTGATCCCTCCCGGAGGCTGATTGGAGTGGCGAGGGATCCCTCTTCTCCTCCCAGAGCTGCAGCCCGTGCCCACAGGTTTGCAGAAAATATGCACGTAAGGTTCTTCTAAGAGTAGGGACTCACAATTAAAAAATTAACAACGTAACTGCTATGCACATGTCTTCCTCTTACACCAACAGGAGCATTTGCCTTCAGGTCTCGTTCCTGTAGCTGTGACATAAACACAGACAAGGCACTATTCGGAGCTGCAGAAAATTTTAGCAGGGCATCTATTATTACAAAAATTTTACTTTCCCATGAGATGTGGAAAGCTATTTTTCTCTTAACATCTAATTTATTTCTTTTTATTTCAGTCACCTGACAAAGCCAAATGCTTTCCACCTGGGGACAGCATGAGTCCAGGCGCTGTCACCATAGGTGGCTTCTCTGGATGAACCACACTGGGCATCGCTCAGGACGGGCCACACTGGGATTCATTTTCTCGTTCTCCCCACACCAGTCTCCTTTGATTTAAGTAAATCTCGTTGTGCTAGGGCAAATCCACACGTGTGCAGATGGACCTCACTGCTCAACAAATCTGGAGCTGTGGCTCTCCAGAATGCCCAGGAGGGTGGTGAGGATGGTGCTGGTGCTACACTCATCCAACGGGGTTTGTTAGCATGGGCTCTCTGCCACCCAAAAGTGGCTGAATTTAATCTGGGGCCAAGCTGGCGCGTGATGCGGTGCAGCTCTGCCGGTGCCACGCCGTGCCTGGGCTAATGAGCCTGGGCACCACTCACTCAGCGTGGAGCCGGTCCTGGTCTGCAGAGCGCGGTGTGATTCAGCTGAAACTGGATAAACTGCCCAGGATCCACGTCCAAATGGAAATTCACCGAATGGCGTTTTTAATATGCGACTGTGGTGCTCAGAGCAGCAGATGAGATGCTGATTAAATAAGAACTGCAGCAGGAAAATCAAGTCGCTTCATCTCTATTGACCCGTACCTCTGTGATACAGACCTGAGGGGGACACTGCCCAGCTCTACAGGTGAAACCTCCACTGATTTCAATACACACAAGATTTCACGCTAGGCTTTCAAGAATAAAAAAAAAAAAAACATGGTGTACATTGCGTTAGACATCAAGCAAAACAGTTTGAAGGCAGATGGGAGTATATGATCTGTGCGCTAGCCTACAGAGGCGAGCGGGGAGGAGCAGTATCTCCAGCAGTGCTCGTCCTTAGCAGACGGGCCGTGTTGTGAAAGTGCTTTCTTTTGTTTTGCAACACCCAGCCAGAGATGGTTTCGATAATGAGGGAATGACAGTTCTTGCCTCACTGTAGCCAGAGGGATCTATGTGGAACAGGATCCTGTGATGTAAAGCTTTCTAATGCTCTCCAGATTGCTTTTGAGATGGTTTCAGTGATCCTTCATCAGGTCTCCTTCCAACGCATCTTCTGAATGGCAAATCCTTGTGCCCCAGCACCTTCCCCTCCACAAAGGGAGCCAGTACCAGGAGATGGGCATCCCTCTTCTCAGCTGGCTGCAATGTGTACCCAGGGTGAGCTGAATGACTGCCATGGTCACAACCACTGCCACATCCTTCAGGAAAAGTTGCCCAGAATATCTCCATGCTGGCTGGCCAGGAGGCCGTGGTGAAATGAGCCATGCCATGAGCTGGAAAAAGCATCAGGGGAACTATTAGACCATGGCGATTCATGACAAACATGTTATTTAGGGGGCTATCCTGCCTGGATCTCTCGCTCTGCATCTGTACATGCAGCTTTTTCAGCAAAGACATCATGTCAGGGCATCTCCTTTCTCCTGCTTCTCAGCTCAAACTCTCAAGGAGCTGCAGGAGGAGTACGAAGAGTACCATGTTTGGGAGCAGATCTTCCATTCACTGTGACCCCACTGGGATAAATATCATCATGTGAAAACTCTTTGTGACCGCTGACGTGGTATGCCCCATGTCCCAGCACAGACATCCTGTGGTCATCATGGTCCTACACCCTCCAAAAAACATGTGATCCCCTTCCAAGGTGATGTCTCTTATGGTGAGCTGGTACTATGCGTTATGGAAAATAGAGATGCTCCGACATCTAGAGATGCTCCCGACAGGGAAAGCTGGCCGTGGCGTTGCCATGCACACACACCATCCTGCAGGAGCCGGACTGGGCTGCTGCTGGGGGAAACCCCAAAGCCCCGGCCTGGGACTCTGCCTTGCCATCAACCTCGCAGTTAAAGGCAGAAGCAGATCTGCAGCCAATGCAATCCCACAAAATTCTGTTGACTTAGCAATAGCAAATCCAGTACTTGGGGTGGAAAATAGTTGAGTTCTTCTCCGTTTTTCCGAGGATTATGTGTATTCTTGGCTTGAACAGCTCATTTTTTTTTCCACTCCATGCCCTGCATCTCCTGAAGCTGTGAGCAGAAGGTGGCACTCAAAGGGATGGTGGGCTCCAACTATAGTGTTTCCTACAGAGCGTAGACTGACGTGCTTCCCCAAGCAGAAGATTTCCGTTGTTGGAGAAGGCAGGGCCAATCCCCAAGGGCTTGGTATATGACCAGATGTGAATTTAATGAACTAAAATAGGGGAAACACCCCCCCCCCGAAAATTAAAAATAGAAAAAAAAAAAATAGAAGGAAAGAAGAGACTGTGTTAAATGGTTTTCATTAGAACCACCAAGCTGTCCAGCCAGAAATGATTTGTAACTCATACAAATTTCCCAGTGGAAGTACAAAAAGTCTAATTATACAGAAATGGTGAGGACCAAAAGACGAGCAATTTCCAGAAACGAATCTGCCATGCAGCATATCAATGTGTTAAAGTCAACTTTTCCAGCCTGGAAGTCAGATCAATTTATGTTTATTCCTCAAACCAACAGAAATTGTGGTCCTAAGTGTGGGATTAGAGTACAGCAAATACTTTTTGCTAATAAATAATTCACTTCAGAAAAACAAATAAGAAAAAAAAAAAAAAAAAAGCACAGTATAAAGACCTGACAAGGTTTCTGGGTGAAACAAAGAGGTAAACAGCACGACGGCGTCTTCGCAACTAAAGCTCCTCCATACTGTTTGATTTTAATTTCAGATCTCAATTAGAGGTTAGTCAAAGGTAATTGAAAAATAGCTGAGATGTGGAATTAAATGGCAGCTGCCCACACATCTACAGACTTCTGTCAACCAGCCCCTCAGCGTGGATATGTTTTTTTACCACAAGCTGGGCAGATTTGTTCCTGCCTTATTAGGAATAATTCTCCCAGAGCGCTGGAGTCCTTTGCTACAAGCAGAGAGTCTAATTATAATAAAAGACCCCCTTGAACATCACTACCCTGAGTGTATTTGGAATTAGAGACTGGTTTTAGCCAGGGAAGTAGCTGCTTGTAAATCAGGGGGTGAAGCTGCTGAGCTCCCGGTGCTTTTTGAGCCCATCTACGGCATAAGCTCTTCAAGCATCAACTTGTGTTTTTTCGCACTTTCGTGAAATGTCCGTGCTTATGTGTGATATAATATACTGACACATTATTTTAGACATAACAACAAACAGCCTGGATGAAAAGGAGCCAGATAAACCCATACGAAGTCATTTATTAACAGAGGTCCTTCCTCTGGTATTTCTTTAAACTCTGCATGGCTTTTTTTGCTGCCAAATTCACTTTGTGATGTTGAAAACTATTTTTTTTTTTTCCCCTTATCAAGATAAGATTTTCCACTTGGCAAACACTGAGTTTTTTTAGTTATTCCTAATGGAGCCTGAAATTATTCTGGCTTCCCCCCACCCCCTCTCTGTTTATTCCTCTCGTATGTTCATCATGACCAAATTCAGTTCTTTTCTTAGATCTGGATGGTTTTGGTAAATATTACAATGGTGTTGACTGTTTGGGACTTGGGAGCAGACTACTAGAAGGGTTGCCATTTTATATGTTGTTGTTCTGTGGCATTTCTGCAGACGTTAATATGTGTTTGTGTGTATATTTGAAGACATTTTCATCCAAAGAAGGCATCCCAGTGTGTTAAAACAGCTTCGACCCAGGGTTTATCTACATGGTGTGTGCATGGCTCTGCTAGTGCTGCAACAGCTCTGCTTACCTGGAAAGGAAAGATGAGATGTCTGAAAGAGAAGTCAAAATTTAAGTCATAAAAATAGCTTGGGGGAAGAGAAAGTTTTGTCCTATGTAGTTAATCTACCTTTAATATTTTTCTGGGTGGTTTTCCCTCTGTTGACAAGATGATTCTGCCCTAAGAAGCCCCAGGGAGGGGAGAAGTGAGCTGCCCTATGAATCCCCCAAGAGGTGGGTGCCTGAGGAACCCCCCCTCAGGCTGTCCAAGCCTCCAGCCACCTACCAGAACCCTCCTCTCCTGTCACCCTACATCTCTGTGAGAAAGAAAAGTCAGGTGTTTGCTAAGGTATGACCAAAGTGCCCCTGGGCATCCTTCAGGGGCACCCTTGGCTGAGCGGACCAATGCCGGTGAAGGTCCCATCAGTGCACACAGGATAATTTGTCCTTGGGATCTGGGAAAATGCCCCTCCTTCTCTCTCCTCAAACCTACAGCTCCATCCATTACCACTATAAAACCCCAGCACTGGGGTTTCAGCCATTTCACCGCTCCCAGCGTGCTGTGCCGCCTCTCCTGTCCTCATCTGCAGGACTTGGACCAGCCCCTCTCCTGGGGCAGCCTGGAGTCCTCTCCACATCTCCATGGTCAAACAGCCGACCTTCAGCCGCCTTTCTGCCCACTGCCATTTTTATAAGGGACCCGATTAATGCAGGTCTCACTGTGCAAAGACATATGGATAGATCTTGACGTTCCTAGTTGGACAGATCCCGACTTCCAGCTCTGCAACCTGAACAGGAGAACCTGCCCAGCACGTGGCTGGGCTGGAGGCATGTCCTATGATAAACAGAAGAAAATCTGAAAATGGATTTTCTGAGGAGATCAGGATCTGAGATTTAAATCCAGGTGCCTTCCCTCCATCAGTAAATTGTATTATCCCTTGTGATGGACTTTGTTCTAGACACACAGCTCCAAACCTGCCTCCCCCCCAACAACCTTTGAGCTGACCCAAGCAAACTGATAAATGCCTAAAACATTGTCCCTGTCCCAGTTTCCCTGCCCCCTTGGAGCACTTTAGGGGTGGGTTTGAGCCAGGCTCAAGAAGGATGTGTCTGAGAGGGCCAGTGCCAGCTGCTTCCTACCCTGGGGCACCTCTGGAAGGGAGGATGGAGCCCAGTGCATCCCGGAACAAGCCCATGTGCAAACCTCAGCAGCTGTGAACTGGGTCCTGTGCAGCAGCCCATGAAATTAATGCAGAAATTGCCACAGGCTCTGCGAGGCAATTTGCAACCTCAGGATGGTCCTAGAGCAGAAGTTAAACTGCCAGGACTGCTTCATAGAAATTACTGCAATTTATCTTGCACCTTTGCAAGGTGAGCATTCACCACGGTTATGAAGGTTATTTATTCAAGCGGTGCTTACTTTGTTCCTTTGTTTGGGTAGTTTTTCATACTTCATAGGTGCCCACATCTGATGAAATCTCCGTTCTTGTGGAAGCTCCTCCAAATTCTTCATGCCGAGATGCCTGAGGAGAGGATGGGGGAGCACAAAACCCAGGGCTGGGACTTCTGGAGAGCACACCAAGAGGTTTTCCCAGCTGATGGCTACAGCCCAGCCATTGTGAGTGATCTCTGAGGAGGAAACCATGTCCCACTCGCGGAGAAAGCTCCAGGTTTGCATGGATCCTGAAACGCTGCCGGGTCACCCTGGGCAGGGCTCCTCCTGCTGTGCCTGGCCCCACTTGCCTGTAGGACAGGGGATGCTCTGAACCGCTCTGCAGGGACTTCCCAGCATAAAGCTCGTTTCCTTGAGTGAGGAAAAATTACTTAACCCGTAGTGATCTTGCAGTTCCATTTAGTCCTTTAAGGAACGAATCGCGGGGCCAGGGAGTGCAGTGCTCTTTCCCTCACGCAGAGCCCCATCAGCAGCATCACTCCTCACCTTCCCGCGGCCATCGGGGAACAACCCTTGTCTGTAAAGCAAAGACCCCAAAAGCTGGAGTTGCGTTTCACGAATGCCCTTTGATGCAAACACTCCGCACAGTAACTGTATTCACGTTATTTTAGCCTAGTTTGTGGGTTTTTTTCTCCCTAGAAAATCCTTCCTCATTTAAATTTTTCACTGCTTGTAAAGTGTCCCATTATAGTGCTCCGGGCAGGGGGAGATTAATGTCAGGTCCCATTTATGCATCACTTTGGATCAGAAGAGCTTGGCCAGCCCTTTGTAATGCTCCTTTCTTCTGAGATGGGGGTGGGGTGGGGGGGTGGATTAAAAGTTTATGATTGCAAAAAATACCCCATTGTCACTGCCTGAGATACGGCTTTTAGAGAAATTCCCTTTGCCATAATAACTGATTTATTTTGGTTGGCTGGCTACGAAGCAGCTGAAGTGGGTGATCCCTGCCAGACTCATTAAATGATTCCCAATGTTGACAGAGGACTTTATATTGTGGTTATAAAAGCAGAAGTTTCGGTATTTGCTGGAAGAGCCTCTTTCCCGAGGGCGAGCGTGGAGGACGGGAGGAAGCTCTCCAGCAGTACCCATGTGTAAGCAATAAGCAGAGGAATGCTCTCGGAAACTGCAGCTCCAAGGATTTACTTTGGCATCGGTTTTGCTTGCCTGGGAAGAGAAGCTCTCAGGGAGGCACAGGGGTGCTGGGCGTGGGGATTCAACTCTCTGTCTGGGCTGGGAAAGAAAAGTTTAAAACCAGAGCCCTTTTGTGGTGCAGATCACCAGTGCCTCCCCGAATCCCTCAAGGAATAATAAGACACCTAAACATGGGTGCAATGGGACATAAGGCGACCTGCCTTCTAATGGGGTTTGCATCCGTTACAGGAAATCATGTGTGAAGGGGATGGTGGTGCCAGGATGCTCTTCCCGTAACCCAAAGATATAACCAACATCGCATCACGTCTTTGTTTGCAAACTTCTGATGAAGTATCGTGAAGGTAGGAGAAGCTCAATGATAACGTTTTGATGGATGGTGAAGGAGTTCCCATTCATGTTTTAGCTGAATATTTAATCTCTTTATTTGAATTTATTAGAGGGCATTTTCAAAACCAAAGGCTTTCCTTAGCCAAAAATTATACATTTTCCACGTTTTTCCTGTCTCTTTCCTCCCCTCACTTCCTTTTCCATTTTGCAAAATCCAGGGAGAACATTTGCTTTCTTAATCCACATTTCTCTGACAATAACAAGGTTAAATTTTGAAAATGCTCTCCTTTTTCACTGCAAAAAAAAAAAAACCATGGCCATCTCGGTGTACAAGGGAATCCTAAAATGAAAGCTCAAGAGCATCTCCTTCCAGAAAGAAGGGCATGACAATGGGGCTTTATTGCTGGGCCCTGGCAAAAGACCCTCTGAGCATCACCAAAATCCCTGCAACGTGACATCGGAAGGGTAGGGGGGGAGCACCCCACCGGGGACCCAACCCTCCTGCTTGTGGGACCTCTCTCTCTCCCCTTGAGTTGCAGCTGGGAGGGAACTGCCAGCAGCTGAACTGGTTTTTGCTTCTTAGTGATTTGAAAGCAGCATTTTCCTTGTGTTTGCAAGCAGTGAGAGCTGACTGCTAGACCGGGGAGAGGGCATTTGTTTAAGGGATGAGGGGAGCTGGCAGCACACACCCCAGAGCACATCCCCTGCTTGTGCTGCCAAACCCTCCCCAGGTTTGTCTGGCAGGAGTATAACTAACCCAGATCAGGAGAATGTGCACATCATGAAGAAAACAGGATTTTTGGTGACATTTATTCTTTTTTTTTTTGTGATGAGGCTGTGTTGTGGGGGATCTACTTAATGTATGCAAAAAAACCTGATTGGTACAACTGCAGCAGAAGAAATTCCACCAACTAAGTGAGAAAAAATGAGTTGAACTCGGTTATCAAATTTTATCACACAAAAGATGCAAGCTTACTCTTTCTTTATGGGTTTTGTTTTACAGCTTTGAAAAAGTTTTGCATTTAGCCAGCGACAATGAGGAAGGGACTTTTACTGTTCTTGCCTTTCTAAAAACTTTGGGGGAGGTAAGGCTGCGTGCTGGGGGCTGGGTCTGCAGCACCAGGTTGAACTAGGAAGTACCTGCCTGGTGGGAAAGGATCTGCCCATTTAGAAGGTGCAAGTGGAAAAAGCAAAAAGGAAAAGAAAAATAAAAAAGAAAAAAAGGAAAAAAAGAAAAAGAAAAAGAAAAAGAAAAAGAAAAAGAAAAAGAAAAAGAAAAAGAAAAAGAAAAAGAAA